>NC_142682.1:19728544-20074378 GCF_964200805.1 Pocillopora damicornis
TGAATTGACATCCATTGTCATATGAAATTAAGCAAGATACATTAAAGTGCCTTATCATATGATCCTTAAGGCCCCCTGCGATGGACTGGAGTTGCATTACCTCTCGTTGCGTAATGCTGTAGGATTGGGAGAACCTAACCCGCAGGCCTGACCTCCCAGGAGGCGAACTCATGATGGCGGACTGACTTGTTGTGAAGGTCATTTGTGAAGTGTAGGAAATAGCATGGTGGGTTCTTTTATATTTTCACAGATTTTCATCTATCGATTGTTTTGGAAAAGTCCAGACACACCAAGGAGAATCAAGATGGACGACATCAAGCGAGCATTTCCAATGCACTCCGAGAGCAGCATTAGAAAACGACTCAAACTTTGTGCCGACTTTAAGAGAACAGGTTGGCCGATTTATGTAGTTGAAATTATCCACCAGTGTGTAGGCGCGTTCGTGAGAGGGTGCATACTTGAGCAGGTGCGATTTCGCAAGCTTTGGCGATTAAGAATCTTGTTGGAGACTAACGGCAAATGCAAGGGTCAAACATTTGCTGACTACCATTGAGCCGTTTGGACATTCACTGGGAGATACTTTTTTACATTCATTTTGATAAGAAGAAATTTTCTTGTATTTTTGCTAAATCTGTTTTGGTTTGAAAAAAAAAAAAAACGAGCAAAACCAGAGGAACCTTTTTTTCCGTTCGCGTTTGTAGCAAAGATACTTCTTTTATATCCAGTGAGTACGTGGGTGAATGAACGTGACTTAGTCTTAAGGGAGAGTGAATATTACTTGCGTGAGTGAGCGATGCGTAAATTTGTGAGTCGCACGTGTTTGACTCAGTCTTACGTGGGTATCAGTGTTACTGGCGCGAGTTAGTGATGCGTTACAACTGCACTATAGTTCAGTGTAGTGTAGATGTTGAATTAGGTCTGTGAAACCAAGTTAAACAACAGCCATTAGCAAGTTGAACAAATTACCTTAACGAGATCAATTATTTTAGATTCACAGGAAATGGAGTTCAGAAATTTTACCTTTGACAGTGAGTATAGGGCAGTCATGAGTAGAGTAGTTTAGCCTATGTTAGTTATGCTGAGCATATAGTAATAAAGCATACCATGGCGTGATACACTGTGTGCAGTTTATATAACTGTTTATTTTATTTTTTATGAATGAAGTGAAGAAAAACAGTGTTAGATAAAGCAGCATAGCGTTAAGTATTGAAGAAGATTATTACATTACACAGTATAGCATAGCGTTATGGTTATGAAAGCTTTACTGAAAGAAGGTAAAAATTTAGCTGATTGAAAAGCTAGCGCATGCTTGGTGTGGAAGCTGACTGATTCATCCTGATGTAACCTTAGGTACTGACTGTAATTGGTGGGTACTGAAGAATGATTTCCGTTTGCCAACGGAGGAGGAGATGCGTGCCCTAGTGTCACCCGAGCAGTGTTGTGCATATTACAGCATGTTGGCTGCAGAACAGAGACTCAAGGTGAGTTTCAATCCTTTGTTCATCAGACAGCCATGTGCGACTGAAGAAAAAGAAGGCTCTAGTCAATTTTCTTGCTCCCTGTACAGCTGAAATAGGTCTTACTCGTACAAATTGTGCATTACAGATAATTTTTGTCATTTATTTTTGTTTGTCTATGTTAGGAGAAATCCTGATAATTTACTTCTTGAGCATTACTGAATTAGTTTCCCATTCATGTTTTTTTTTAACTTTTCAAAGGATGCTGGTTATGGCGAGAAATCTCTGTTCTCCTGCGACGACGATAACGATGATCCAGAGAGCAAAAATATTGATGACGAGGTAGGTTTTAATGAGATGGAAAATTCACTTCAAATGTGGAATATCTTATTTATGAGTCAGTCTAAACGTGCGACTCGCCTTTTTTCCTAGGTTCGCACAGCCCCATGGAATACCACAAGAGCATTTATCTCAGCCATGAGAGGAAAGTGTCAGCTGGCTGTGACAGGATCTGCGGACCCCACTGGGTGTGGGGAGGGATTTTCATACGTTAGAGTACCTAACAAGCCTATGGCAAATAAGGTAGTGTAATGACCATTGAACTGTTTTTTGATCTGTTGTATGGCGGGAAGGACGAGAGTAGTAGGAGAAGAAATTCGTGGTTCTATTTTTTATTATTTCTCTCTAGAAACACTTCGCAAGGTTTTTGAAATGTAACATGGCACTTCTGTGCCAACCTGAATTGCTAATTTACTTAGTATTCGAGCTCTGTTTTTTAAACGACTAGTCAAACTTGCCAACGTCACTATGGTTTTCGAAGATTTAGCAAAAGTGCTAAACACACTGTTGTCTTTCTTTCTGGTTTGATCAGGATGATTCCAGCACCAACTCTCCTCAGATACGAAAACAAAAGACAGTTACGGGGACTGATGCTGATCTAAGAAGATTGTCTTTGAAACAAGCGCGACAAGTACTCAGAAACTTCGGAGTATCAGATGAAGAGGTAACTCACTTAATCTTGTACCATTATATTACCAGTTTGTGTCCCGGTGATGCTTCTCATTTTATGGTATTTTAGTGGTTAGCTCGTTAGACTCTGGATCGAAAAGTCCTGGTGCAAGACCTGGCTGGGTCATCGTATGGTGTTCCCGGGCAAGACACTACTCTCTTAATAGATTGGGACTGGGTTTCCTGTGATGGACTGGCATTCCTTCCAGGAGGTGTAGAAGTATTTTCAGTTACTTTATGCTACACGAAGCCAGATATGCTCCGGTAATAGACGACCATAAGGGTTGTAACACGTAACTAAACCACACCGTTGCCTCACTGACCTCTGTGGGAAGCTGCTCGAGACGCACTCTCCCAATGTCTTATTTAGCAGATAGCTTCTTTGTTTCTTTGTGTAGATTCGAAAATTGTCCAGATGGGAAGTTATTCATGTCGTGCGCACAATGTCTACAGAGGCGGCTAAGTCTGGAGAAGGAGGTAGGTCACGCTAGTGTCACGTTACTGTCAATCAGTGAGGTCACGCTATATGAAATGGTAAGTAACATAAAGGTCATGTACGTTTGGATGATTTTTATATCTTTTGTGTACAGGTATGAGCAAGTTCGCCAGAGGATCAAGATTCACAATTGCTGAACATCAGGAACGCTACAAAGAAGAATGTCAGCGGATATTTGATCTACAAAACAGGTTAGCAACAAGACCTTTGGCTACTAAATTCCTGTAAACCTTGAAAGTTAGTTCTGAGCGTGGTGAACTGTCAGCGGTTTGCCTGCGATGGACTTAAATTACATCCGAGGGGAGTAACGATAATTGTAGTGGTCTTATGTTACAGAAACAAGGATAAACTCTTGCAGAATGAAGCACCAGCCTAGTAAGAACTGGTCTGGATAAAATAAGTATGTTTTTAATCCCTTTTTTACGTGTAGAGTTTTATCATCAACTGAGGTCCTGTCTACAGACGAGGAGAGTAGCAGTGATGAGGGAAGCGATATCGATGAGCTTGGGAAAAATCTGGAAAGTATGTTGGCCAACAAGAAAACCAGTATGCAGGTGTGTTTAAAACTATTTCTACAGTTGGTCCTTTAATTTAGTTTGTTCCATATGCAGGAATGTACCTTCAAAATGGAGACTAATTGTCATGTTGGAAGATAATATTCATCTAACAAAGACCTTCATTGCCTAAACAGAACGTACTGTGATCTGAAGTCAATCGTTCTCCTATGATTGAAGGAACTTGTGAAATTTTCTCATGAGTCTGTGAAAAATTTAACGTGATTGTTTTTTTTTTTGCCTCAGCTCACTCACGAAGAAGAAGAGGCCGAGAGAAGAGAACTTCAGAAGCTACTGAGCGATGATAAACCCAGCAAAGAATCTGTAAGAAACATTCGTCAACATCTCTATTATCATGTCCATATTTTCTCTTCGTTTTATTTATTGCATTGTTGATACGATTCACCCTATTAGAAACTTACTGGTTCTTTTTTAAAAGAAAAGACCGAGATGCTGTTACAACGTATAACGCGAAAGCAAAGCATTAGCAATACATTGTAGTTATCCCTTTCCTGTGTTACCTTTGATGCTTATTAGAAGCATAACATTAATTTCTAACATTCTCTCCTCTTTTTTCCCATGTAAACAGAACGGCAAGTCTGCAGGTAAGGCTTCCATTTTATTTGCCTACATTTGAATGTACTTTTGTTTCCATCGATCGTATCTTAATCTCTTTACCCTCTACACCCAAATAGCGGTATGCATATTCTCCATACTGGTCTCTATACATTTCCAAATGTGCTGACAAGGAGAATTTTTTCAGCAATCTTGAGCTTCTTTAGTTGGAGATAATTCCTTTATTCTTTTAACCTTCAGGGGTGATATTGTACGGAGAAATAACATGCTAGTCGCTCTCAGGGGTTTATGAGTTGACAGTAGTTTCGTGAAACTCAAAACAACCTGTGCCGGAGTGAAGAGATTAACTTCCTTACCAATCTCTCATATACGGTTCCCTCTTGCGAGATTAATTATATTTTCTGAAGGGAATGTCGCTTATTAGCAGGAAAACTGAATTGAATTTATTTACGCGAAATAAAGTTCCCTCGCGACTCCAAAAAGAGAGCTCGGCTAATTTGCTGTTTGAAAATAAACTCGCAGGCGAAAAGGGCGGAAAGGAAGGCGCCAAGAAAGATAGTAAAGGAGACGAGGATGAAACAGCTTCAGTTACGAGTTACGAATCATCGATGGTGAGTAGATTGCAATGACTGTCAATACTGGAATGTATAAATAAGAAAGGAGGATATCCTGAAGAGCCAGTGAGAACTCAAAGAAAAACAAGTAAACCGCCGAAAGCGCGGGAAAACGCAGGCAACCAAGTCGTGATTGGTGTTAGTTTTGCATCTGATTGGTTGAGACAGAGGAGCGAGTTTTCTGGACCAATCACAGAGCAACGTAAGAAATCCCAAACGCTCAACTGAAAATTGTAATTTGTATTATGTTAACATTTGTATAAATCTAGTTAAATTCTAACTGATATAAAAGTTCTTCCTTCCTTCTCCTTTTTTTAATGAGACGTTTGTTGTTTTTATCAATTTTTCTTTTTATAATTTCTTCTAGGTTGGTCGTCGCCTTCGTATCAGACGAACGTTTAAAACGCCGGACGGAAAGGAATTTGTTCGCATTGAAGTCGTCAAAAACCAGGCCGTTATTGATGCGTACTTGAAGCTGAACAAGGACAAGAGTGTCAAGTACTTCAGTTGTTGATTGTTTCTGTGGTTTTAATTTGTTCAAACAAGGTTATGATGTTGTAGAAACATTTTACTTCATCACTCAACCTTCTTTGATTTTGTTGACCTCTTGCAGAGCTCAGTTTGCGAGTGTTGATGAGGTACATAAGGAGGAAATCCGACGGGAAAAGAGAAGGTAACTTTACGTTTCTTGAGATAAGTTGGATGACTCTTCCAACAGTTGAATATCTCTCATTGCCTTTGGTTTTTTAGTAATCAAAGGAATAAAGATAACACAAGTTTTATATGAAATTCCAGAATTCAAGAACAGTTGCGAAGGATAAAGCGAAACCAAGAAAAAGAAAAATTACAGCCGGTCAAAAAGAAGAAAGAAAAACCTCCAAATAACGTAAGTACACTTATTGTTGTAAAGTTTGAGGGATAACAGTGGAACAACCTCGCTGAGCGGAAGGACCAAGATTCTTGAATCCCAAAATCTTCTCCTTTAATTTGTCACCGCTTTATTTGCTGCTTCATTTTCTAATAACTATTCCCGCTTGTTGGTCACAATGATGTTTCTAACTTTGGAAGTTGACGCCGCACTCATAATGTTTCCCTGAAAGCCGGATACCAGCGATCTACCGCTGCTCGAAGTATGAAACCTCTTACCGCCATCTGTTTACCTTGTGTCTGTCTTGTTTGGGTTTTGCCTTACGGCCCCTTTCCGAGCACTGCCGCCTATTACATCTTCAACAGCTGCTTATGGGAAAAGTTATCGAAACACTTGACACTTGTACTCTATCTGAGATAGCTTTCAATAAAACACCGTGACAAAAAACTAAAGGACAGAAGGTTTGAAAAACAGAGATCACATTCGTAATCAGAAAGCACTCACAAATATGACTCTAACATTGATAACAGACGAAAATTTTTGAGGAAACAAAACTCTCAAAACAGTGACGACCATTGAACATGAAAATCGAGAAGGGATTAACAAGAACCTTAAATTGCAACTCATTTTTTCAAAAGTTATTTTCCTTTCTATTTTCATCAGTTGAAATGTGGCGCTTGTGGAGCAATAGGACACATGCGCACGAACAAGAATTGTCCGAACTACCAAGAAGCGAATCCAGCTTCTGTAGTGGTGGCCATGACTGATGAACAGGTGGCTGAAGAGGAACTCAACATGCCACAGGATGATTTGGTGAAAGTTGAAGGAACGAAAATTACTTTGGGAAAAGCTTTTCTTGATCAGTAAGTGTATCAAACAATTCTAAGCACGATCGTCTGCTGGTAGATACACGGCCTTGCATGCTGTGCAAAAGATCTTTTTACCATAGTTATAAAGTTATTTTAAAGGACTTTAAGTTTAGTGAGACATTCAAAGAATTGAGTCCTTTTCTTTTAAGTTTCATTTGAAAGAGTACTGAGCAGATGAAACTCGCATCAGTACTTGAAGCATGTCGACTGGGTTCAGGTTCTGCGTCTGATAGTTTTCGCCGACGGGTGGTCAGCCAGTCACTCGAAGTAATTAAGGAGTAAGACCGATCGAACCTCACTTTTGACAAAATTTGTTCATTGTCATGTGCTGTTTTCCTCCAGAACGAACGAATTGAAAAGGAAAGCACTTGTTTTACGCTTCCCGAAAGAATCTGGTGAGAGAATGTTAATCGATCTATCGTATGCGATAACTATGCAATGAGTATTATCAAATTCCAGTTTCTTTATTTCTATATATATATACACACACACACACACACACACATATATATATATATTTGTTTTGATTTGTTTTAATTATTTTTAGTGCGCAAAAAAAGACGTTCAGGAGTCATGCATTGTGATTATCTTAAGGTACGATTGTTTAGTGAAGTATTTCAATTAACCATCGGAAGAATTGTTCTTATCTTCGCCTGCTAAAATTGAATATTTTGTTTGTTTTTTGTTTTGTTTTAGAAACCACGCAAATCAATTAACCGTCGAAGGGCTAATCCTGAGGTAATTACTTATTCATTCCTTCAGCAATTTCAGGTTCGATTGAGAATCGAACTTATTCCGCGATGCGCTGGTCATGCTAATCATCGGTCAATGATTGGTCTTGAAATTTGGATTAACGAGGCAATTTGTTACTTGTCTTCCCTTTGTAACTTCTGACTTACTCTTGTGCTCGTCAATGTTAGGTGGCTCTGCAAGCTCTCTTTGACTTAATTATCAGTAAAATGAAGGAAATGGAGGATGTGAGTATATTTTTTCTGGTTATTTATTAACTGTTATTATTGTTGTTTTAATACTTTTGATTTGTTTGTAAAAAAGTCACTTGTTTTTCAGCATTTTATCGGTTCACTTTTTTACATTCAAGATTTCTCAAGAGAAACAACGATGATGATGATTTTTTCATGTATATTATGTCAGAAAGACCTTTTTTGGCAGGGATGTGTATGCAGGATTTGGATTATTATTGCAATTCTTATTTGTCCTTATTCTTATTAATAATAATAATAATAATAATAATATTATTATTATTATTGTTGTTATTATCAATAGTCGCGGTTTCATTTGTCCTTCGGTGAGTTCAACCAAAGCATTTGCACCAACAATTGATGTTGTAAAAAAAGGCAAACCTGATCAAAGTACAGGCAGGCAAGAAGTACTTCTAAGCAAAGGAAACCTACAAAGAGTGGCTAAAATCTTGGCACTCTATACTCCCTTTTTAAATTTTTTCTATAACCTTTATTTACCTCTGCCTCTCCGCTATTTTAACGTTGTCTAGTGTTAACAAAGTGTTCTCCAATCTCAGGCAGTATTATTTTGGGGAAAAGGGGAACTTCCAAGTAACTTATTAGAGATGAATTACATTATTACTACTTTTGTCACTCAATGTGTCTTCGCTAAACTGAGAGCATGCCGGAACACTTTTCGTTATTTAAAAGTCAATTTGAATGCTTCTATAAGGTCTTATAACTTGTCTTCTTTTACCTCATAGACGTGGCCTTTTCATCAGCCTGTTTCAGCAAAAACTGTTCCTGATTATCACAAAGTTGTTAAAAATCCCATGGATCTACAAACCATGCGAGAGGTGCGTGATTTTGAAAAATCTTTTCGAGAACTTTGATTGTCATCCGAAAACTGCCAGCCTCCTTCTATAGCTTTTTCCTTTGGTCATATCTTATTTATTTTTTATTGTCAGAATCTCCGAAAGAGTAAATATCTGTCTAGGGAGGATTTTCTCGAGCACGTGTCCTTAATCAAAGCAAACAGTGTGTTATATAATGGTGAGTCGAAAAATAATGTCATTATTTTAAACGAGAGTTATAATCGTTTACAGGTTCGACTGTAATTCTCTACTCGCCCGTTTGTTTGCTCCAGAATTTAAATAATTTTTTTCTTGCCCTATCAGGACCTACTCACGATTTTACTGCTGCAGCTGAGAGGATGTTGGAAGTTTGTAGAAAGTCTTTGGTGGATGTAAGTGTAACACCCACGACATCTGTGCAGGGTTGCGGTGATTTGGTGCTCTGCTGAAAATTGAATTATTTTAAGATGTGATTAATTAATTAAGTTTATGAACTCCTGCATTTCTGTGTTGCATGTGGATTGATAACAACATATTTGTGTTAATTACTTTTTTTCTCAGAAAGAGGAGGAAATTCTTCAGTTGGAGAAAGAAATAAATCCCATGCTTAGTGACGATCCGCAGGTAACAATTCAAAAGAAGCAGATGTAATTAAGTACGCTTGGAAATATCTGGTTTTACTTCTTTCTGATGTCCATCGTAACTTTGTATTTATTCAACTTCTCAGATTGCCTTTTCGTTCATTCTGGAAAATCTCCTTGTGCAGTTGAAAACATTACCAGATGTAAGTTATATTTTATAAATATAGGAGAGCTAGATCTTCATGAGGTCTGACTCGATGAGATTTTCCATTAATTAAAACTAGCTTTGAGTCTCCAGGCCTAATGGAAGACTTTACCTCTTTCACATATTTTTTCCTCAGAGTTTGCCTTTTCAAAAGCCTGTCAGCGCTAAGCAGGTGCCAGATTACTACGACGTGGTAAAAACACCGATCGATCTTCTCACAATTAAACAGGTAACACATAATTTTCCGTCGTTATTGATAATATTCCTCGCCTTCCGTTTGTTCCTTAGCCTATACTGCAGATCAGTTAGTTGCCTTTGTTAATCCATCGACCCCTCAAACATTGAGGTCATGAGAATCTAATTTATAACTAAAGGATCTAATTTAGAACTAAAGGATCTAATTTATAACAAAAGAAGCTCTTGATTGTTAAACAAATTCTCCTTGTCAGCACCTTAGTAAATGTATAGTGAACAGTAAGGAGAATATGCACACTGATGTTAGGATGTAAAGGGTTAACCAGTTAAGCCACAAACAACAACAACAACAATCTTTATCTCTCACCACTTACATTGTCACCTTGGGTGCGATTAGCTCTAACACTGAGTCAGCGGCATAGTGCTGATGAGGATTCGCAAAACTTCGCACGACTAACCAGCTCTCTTGATTGACAGCAAGTGCAGATACACGCCTATCAAAACAGAGAAGAGTTTATGGAACACATGCGAATGATGCACAGGAACAGTGTCGTTTATAACGGTAGGTCGTATAGCCACTCACGAGAACTTGTTTCGGTGTAGAGTTTGGGAGAGAATAGTCCTAGATAGGAAGTGATAAAAAGTAATTGAGATCATCTCTACGCGTAACTTCAACTGAAATTTGGCAATTTTATGACAGGAGAGCATCATGACTTTTCAAAGATGGCCGAAAGACTGGTCCAGTTTTGTGATGAAGCCCTTAAAGAGGTAAGCAAGTCAGTTATATTATGCCGAGAAATTATTAGTTCTTTTTCCATTTATTTTACCCTAGAGAGATTCTAAGGCTTGGCGCAAAAAAATCTGAGCCCTTCTTACGTGAATTGTTTGATTTAGCCAGAAAAATTATTTGCGAACAAATGTGTGGTTAATTTTCGTTTAATTTGTCTTAAGTTTCTATAGACTCGACGTGTTACGTAAAATCTGTCTTGAGTTAGGTCTTGAAGTCCTCCATTGGCGGACAACTCTTCACGTGACGTCGTCGAGGACTTTGCCCAATGGTCCAAATATCAGTTCCATTACTCTCCGAGATTACCCTCACCCGGTCGATTACACTGTGCTATCTTTATTTTTTCTCTTCCTTATCTTTTAAAAATGAATTTGACACCTTTCTTCATTTTCACTCCTGTTCCTTGCTATCTCACAGAATGACGATCAATTGTCCAAGTGGGAGAATGACATCTTACTCACTCCAGGCGACGACACCTCATCATATGCCGCTAGCCAACCGCCCTCGGTAGCGGGACCCGAGTGGTCAGCGGAGAACAGCATGGAGGATTTCCCAGAAGGCTTAGTAAAGGAAGAGGATAGCATGATGGACATGATAGAATCAGAGGAACTGGACACTACTGGCGAGGAGTTTAACGACTTCAGAGCACAACTTTGTACTCCTGTTTCATCACTAGACCAATGTTAGTTAAATTTCTGTTTATTTGTTTGGACACAACAGTGGTATGGAGAGGGTAACTTAGCATGATCTACTGAGTTGATAACGTAAATTAGCCACCGTCAATTCGCTCTGACGAAGGGCTAACGCTCGAAACGTCACCTTTGAAAATCTTTACGGAGGCCAATTTACGTTATCAACTTAGTTGATAATATTGAATTACCCTGTTGTACTCTCCCACCAACGCAGCACCACAGTTTCTTAAGAAACTTACCCCCTTTATTCAGTGGTATGGAGAGATACTGATTTCCGTTTTCATTCCAGGGAGAGCTCTAAAGAGGGTGCCTTGATTAAAAAGGGGACATGGGGTTGGATAAAGCAGGGAGTAGAAAATAAGGGAGATAGCGATATCATTATTTTCTTCAAAATTTAAGTTTCCTCCGTCACCTTCCAATTGTAAGTGTTTTCTTTGTTCAAAAGTACACACTTCCCTTCCCATCACAATTTGGAAGGTTATATTCGATGGAAATCCTTAAAAATTATCGAATATTTGCTCCTACTTGGTTAAGAAATCTAAGCTAAATGAAACGCTAACACTTTCAAAATCAACAAAAATAACGCGATAACTGTAACGATTCCCCTAAATTACTAAGCAGAAAGCTTTGGTCAGGAACCACTGATCACCCATCTGTGGTCTTCTTTTTATCATTAGCAACTCGAATTGACGCTGATTTCGATGAAGAAGAAGACGTCGATATTGAGGGATACGACGACGATGAAAGCACCTCACAAAGCTACACAAAGAAGGAGAGCTTCGGATCGCAACAACTGCTCGGAAGCGAGCAAGATTCGCAGGAAATGTCGCAGTTTGAAAGCATCCTACTAGATCTTCAACACAGTGAGAGCGAAAGCGAAGAGGATGATTTCCCGTTCGGTGACGGAGATGACGAGGACGAGGAAGATATTGAAGAGGAAGAACAGATAAGCTTTTCTCCCGGAGGAGATGAGAGTAATGAAGCAATAAAGGAAGAATTAACGGAAGATCTTTGAGGTTCAATTCAGTTAGTTCAAAGAACTTCGTTCGTGTTTTTCGTTGACCTGTGAATCGGGTTTGTTTTCCCTGCTATCGACGCTATGACGTCAGCCTGGCTTCAAACGTCACGTGCAGTTGCATGGTAAAAAAATCTCTGAATGAGGGATTCCCGTGTTGTTTATAGTTTGCCAGTTATCAATAATCGTGCTCTCTAGTGTTGATGTCATTTGACATGGGCTGTTTCTATTTCAACTGGATTCCCTGAGAGGGGCGTCATTTTAATCGGACACAAAGAAGGACAATTTCGCTGGCTGTTCATAACCAACAAAGAACAACATAGTAAATCAAAGGTAACTGTACGAGAAGGCCAGCCAAAGCGCATGGTATGTAAATTTACATTTGACATGTTATATGTAAAATAAAACAAGTATAATAAAATATAATAAATAAGACATTTCCTCTGTTGTGTCTGTGGGCTAGATGTATGACGATTCCGCATACTCGTACATCAGGGGGCCGATCGTGAGTGTGAGAACAATTCAAAACAAGAGGAAACAAAGGGAAAGTCTTCAAATCAGAACTTTTTCTTTCCCAATGGCTGCTTTTGAGCTTCCAAGGACGTGAATTCCATCTTTCTTTATTAAATTTTCTCACGGGCCCATTTGATGGTTTAAAGGCACTGAGGGAACGAAAGAGTGCAGTGTGTACGGAATGAGCATCAGAACTGCAAGAGGAAAATTTAATTTACAGAATAGAGCCATTCTTTCACTTACGTCGTTTATTCGCGTATGGTAAATTGTAACATAATCAAGTTAATCAGTTGCAAAGATTCTCTCCACCCACTACCACGCCGGCATTATTTCTTTTTCCTGAGTACCACGCACCAATTCCCTCTGTCGTAATAATGCTCCTCCACTCTCACGTTACTGAGGCGGCTACAAAGTTCTCGGAGCTCGCCATCTTGAAACACGTGATAATACCTGTGGTACACGTGACCATCTGTGCCTTCCCCTGACTCTTCAGTGTCTTTTTCCTGTTTCTCGTGTTGTTTTCCAGAGCCGCTGTATTTCCACGGCACAAACAAATCTTGTTGCTCAAAAGATTCCCGACTAGCATTAACCATCAATCTTGTGGAACAATTATCATCTAAAGGTTTGGATTTATTTGGGAATGGTTCGTTATTTGCGGAGAAGTTTCCGACCGCTTTGCTCTTTTCCGAAGTCTCGTTTTTGTTGCTTACGTCTTCCTGTCCGATGTGGTGATCATTACGTTCTCTGAATTTCACTTCCTTTAGCTGTTTCTTTTTAACCTTTTTCACTTCCTGTTCTAAAGCCCATACGTAAACGAGCACCAGTCCCCCTGGACGTGTTATTCGCACCAGTTCCTTCAGACCTTCCAGACGTCGCTCGGCCGTAGCGAGGTGGTGAAGAACTGCGATGCAGAGAGTTACATCAAACACATCAGACCTGAAAGACGAAAGCAAAAACGACGAAATTCAGTTTCACGACTTTTAAATCCCTTGGCCTGTTCCCTCGCTAACGACAAGTTTATCTCTGTCAACAACAAAAAGTAACGAGACAAACACTACGTGAACACCTTTCCAACCATTTGAATACTTAGTATTACCAAATTCAAAGTAAACACACTGGCCAATCAGATCACTGTAGAACACAAGAAGTGATGAGAACTAAAGCGCGCGAAAACACATGTGACTATTATAGGATAGGTTTTGGTTCTGCATTTTTGATTGGTGACGCAAGTTTCTTGAAAGCCAATTACAAGGCGCGCAGATTCACAACCAGTGCAGTCCCAGGTTACATGTGTGGCAATACATTAAAATTCCTTTAATAATATTAATGATTATACTTTGGCTACTCTCTTTACCTGTATGGCAATGACAAGATATCACACACAATCACAGAATATCCCCGCTCCCGGCAGATGGAAGCCAGGTTGAAACTTCTATCAGAACCTGTTTTGAATAGATTATCATTGATCCCGAGATATTTGCCGTTTCCACATCCTACATCAGCTACCAGACTCCCGACTGGTTGATTTCGCAGAAACTCAGCCACTTTTGGCCAAGGGCTGTGCCGTGTTCCACTGAAATGTGGCGCAATCTTCTCGTACACTTCATGCACGTGCAGCTTTTCCAGCTTTTGCGCTTCTCCAATCGTTGTTGGAACATCGGACGAAGGCGGGATTGCAGCTGAAGTCTTGTTTCCAGTTTGCGAATCACACTGAGCTGGGAAGGCGCAGTTACATGGAGTTTGACGGACTTTGCGGAGTGTCAGCGAAATCCTTTTTTCTCTTTCAAACAGAGTCATTCCCTCTTGGGCTGTTATATTGGAGGTGCCCTGTGCGCTATTTGTTTCAGGTTTCTTGGAGTTTTCTTCGTAACCAGTCCCCTCGTTTGACGTGCTTTTAACATCATGTATGATATCGTATTTTCGTGGCGTTATACTGCAATTTGAAGATAAGAAAATATAGTTCGCAAAAGATACGAACATATGATGAGAAGTAAAAGAAAAACGGGTTAAGATTAGAATTTTATTTTATTTCACAAAGTTTTTAAAATATTGAAGGCAATTTCATCTAGGTGTACTCCAAGTTCAGATGAAAGATATGCACGTTCTTCCTTGATTTTCCCCTTCTGTAACAGAACTACGCTACATCTTTGAGTCGTGTGCCGACGCGAGAAAAATTAGCGCCAGCGTGAGGGAAACCACTAAGTATTGGTCTGGTAAGAGAGAGAATATAGAAATGGCAAGAGTTAGCCAAAAAGACAGCGGACGGCTAAGAATACCGAAGATTGACGCGAATTAGACATAGCGAAATCACGAACTCAGTTGCAATCGACTTTGTATTACTTCTGGTTCTTTCCTTTCCCTGATTAAAAAGTAATCCATCCAAATCTTACCCATGACTCCAAAGATATCTGCTTTCACCAGTCATTATAAGTAAACTCCTCCTCGGCAAAACAACTGATACGTGTCTACCATCCGGATGACGAAATTCCATTGTGACCTGAAAAAAATTATTTGAAATAAAATACCCCAAACTTTTGCCCAAAAACTTTCATGGGGTGGCTTTGTATTCAATGCTTCCAAGTCAAATCAGGATTTTGAGTACACAAAATTTTAGAAATTCAAATATGAAATGTAACAAACAAATGGATTTAGCCATGGAGCTCTAATAGGGTAACCCTTCATCAAGTGCTGACCAGGTCGAATTAGTATGTCAAGTATCCTTGCAGCAAGAATAGGAAAAAACAATAAACTACCCCCATGTGATCTTTGGCCTAGAAATAGAACCCAGGCCACAATGTCAGAGGACATGCACTCACACTATTGCACTATCCTTTCTCCACCAACAACCTCATTCCTAAGGGGAGAGGGGTTGGGGGCAAAGAAGAAGAGACAGCCTGGAAACAAGGTTGGAAAAAAGAAATGATTAACATAGAGATTAACTATTAGGAGCCATGCCTCTTATTGCAAACCACCTTATTGAAAACCTGCTATCAAACAAATACCTGTGATCCTAGGCTGAGTGAAACTATTCCATCCTCAAAAGCTGAGTGAGTGTCAATGTGAGGTGGAATACCATGGCCAGGCTTGTATTCATTAACTGTCATTTGATCTGGTTTCCACATAACTTTCTCCTGAACACGATCCAACAGTTCATCACAAACACTAGGAATTCCATCAGGTAAAGGATTTGATTTGTTGACATTACTTGATCCATACAGGAACTCATACCCAAAATGTTTGACTCTTCTGTGACGAAGTTGTTGGTTTGCTGTGAAGGAAGAAGAAAGGTTATGACTATAAGGGCAATCCTATCTGCAACTGATTTGGTCCCCACAAAAAAAAAATGTGCAGTTAGTATAACTCATTCAGAATGCAGAATTATAAACTTCTACTTAAACAAATAAAGCCAGTCTCTTCACAAACAGCACTAATAGCAAAAAGGGAACAAGTAAATCATATCAACATCAAAAGATGTCTATGGAAAAAGCACTAAACAATCGCATCTTATTACAAACAGTTTGCTTCTAATCTGGGATAGTTCTTCATAACTTATGATGCTATCATCCAATTTGGTGCACAGAAAGGGACAGGTGGAGATGGTAAGCTACACATATGTAGGAATATTTTTTATGATGTATGTTTTTATCCTTCCCCATCAGTGAGGGTTGGTAAGCTGTAGTCTGATGGACTGGACTATTCATTACAAGGTAAGGACTTGAGCCCTAATCGGGGTCAGAGTAATTTCTTTCGAAAAAAATTCTCACTGCACTCCCTTCCACCCAGAAATATAAAAGGGTTCTGGTGAACTTGATCAAACCATAACTACCTGTGCCTTGAATCTCGTTCTCCCTCCCTCCACTTCTCCATCCTAACGCTTGAATTAACTGCGCCTCTTCTACCTCCGTCACAAAATCATCCACTAACACAAGACCTGAAGGTGTGGCCTGTTTTTCAAAGGAAACATTATCGGGTAGGTTCGTGAGAAAAGACAGGTAAAATCTAACGTCGGGTCTCGGAAACTCCGAAGGACAGTCTAAAACTCGCCCGTGCACTTTTTTCATTGCCTTAACTGATTCACTGACATGCTCAAAGGTGATAAACGAGAAGGATCTACCAGGGAACATTAGAAGCCGTTCTATGTTTCCAAACTTCTGGAACAAACTGAAAATTTGCCTTCGGTCTATGCCACACATGAACCCTCCATTTCCAACCATCAGATGACGAGTGGGCGATTCTGAAACTGTTGCAAGATCGGCATTATTTCTGCGAAGACTATTAATTAGTCTCGTTTGCTTTCTTAGGGCCTTTTTTTCTGCTTTAGTCAATTTTGTAGCGCACGATTTCATTGCATTCGATGTCGCCATCTTGGATTTTAAATTTAGCGAGAAAACCTCAGACCCAAATAGTCGCTGGCTCTCTGAGCTTGGAGTTCGGTCTCGGCTTGTATGCGGGACACGTAAACAACTTTTTGTTTCCTGGATAATTGATCGGATATCTTGTGGTTTGGTGGCGGACAATTGACACTTATGCAGTGTAACGCAAGATTATATAGCATACGGAACCACATAAGCCCAGAAAAGGTTAGTTGATCTGCGCACTACATACTATTCCTACTTGGCTTTTAAAATGCAGCTACGCTGTATGCCATAAGTTACTAATGCGCTAGAGACCAGTTAGTTTACGCATCAGATGAGCAACATATCTCACAATTGTAGAAAACGCTTCAATGATCTATTCCTAACACGGGGTTTGTGAAAATAAAATGCAAGAGAAAACGATTTTGTGGGGAAAATATCAGCGGCTGGGTGAGGTCTTTTGTAACAGGGTCGTCCCATGCATGCGATCGTACTCGCCCGTGCAAGGGAAGCCCCCGCTCCCCCTCCCCTCCTCTGCATCATACGTCCAGACTATTTAAAAATGTCTCCTTCTTACTTTCCTCATTGTTACGCAGATGTTTCGTGGAAGTAGCGAAAAAAAGGCTCAATCATGATAATCCACACAAAGTGTTCAGCTGTCCATTATATCTTCAAATGTAGCCTTTGTTTTATTTGAAATCTGAAAGGTGATGTATTCGAGTCACCTACCCCTTCGTTCCCACTTCAAAAACTGTCATTTAAATCTTATTCCTATCTTCTGAGGGATTAGTAAAACACTCAAGGTATGCCGAGGGGAATGTTCGTGTCCCTCCAATTTAAAAATTATATGAAAATTTCAGTTGTGCTGTAGTACCATATCTCGTAGAGAGTGGTAAATCTACCATAACTTCACTGCATTGTGCCTTATCTACAAAGAGTAATCTTGTCTCTCGTTCAAACTTAAGGTTGAGAGACAGAGGGAAATGATTTTATGGCTGTAAATTAGAACCCAAGTGTCTTGAATATAAGCCTGTTTAATGGGAAGTTTGCATTATGCATTCTGGACAAATACATTTCTTTTATATTTTCATGCCAATCTCTCTGTCTTGAACACCAGCTTACATCATGGGCAATTTTCACTACCCTTTTGAGACACACACAACTTCATTCAGATATTTAGGTAAATCTGTCTGTTAACACTTTGCACCCTAACATCAGTTTCCAAGTTCTCCACACTTCTCTCTGTACATTTCCTATTATACAAATTTACTCACAAGGAGAATTTGCTTAATGATCCAGAGTATCTTGACCTCACAATCATTTCCTTTATTTAAGATTCAGGGGGGATACTGTTGGGAGAAATTAGATACTTGTCAGTCTCAGGGGTTAAAGGATTAAGTATTGATTGGAGCTAAAGTTAATGTAAGTTAATCTTATGCTATAACTGAGTGATATAATGCCATGATGTCAATTGGGTTAATGGGTTAACCCTGTTTCTTTTTTCCGTGAGCCAGATCACAGGTATGGTATGCCTTTCTGAGGGGCAACAAATCTAAATATGCTCCCTTCTTAACCACAACTAGATCATCATTGAGATGAATGTAGGATTTGAATTAGATATCATCCAGTTTCTCTGTAAAGTACAGTGTGGTTGCAAAAGAGTCACTATAGTTCTCTGGTAGACTTGCAACTAAGCAAGAAAAAGTTTTTATTAGAAGGAAAATATAATTACCCCAAAATGAGTAATTTCTTTTCATACAGTTAATGGTTCGAGGTCAGCAGTAGTAGTAAGCTGTGTTGTCTGATCAAGCAAGTGAGAGTAGCTCTGAGTAGGATTGTAATGGGAAACAGTTACTGATACTCTGACAACAGGAATGAGTCATGTGATGTCATTATCAGAGTCAAGTCACTTGAGTGAAGTTGCTTGAGTATGTCAATATCTTCCCCTGACTCTCCTCACTCACACATTCAGATTATGTGGCCAACTATTCAAATTATCTGCTGAGGGAGCTAGGATTTGCAACTGCTTTTCCAGTGAATACAGTGAAAGGCATTTTAATGTAGTTTTAGTCATCCACAGTTTGGATCTAAACCTGAAAGTGCCTATGCCCTTGTGTACGAATATCAAATAAATGAAGTAAATGTTTATTGCTCAGTTCACCCAGAGAGGGTTGATGTGAGTTGAGTTAAATGATCTAAAGTGATTGTTTCAGGATGAAATGTCCAGAGGAAACTTTAGGCATTTTCAGCTTAAAGAAAGCTGAAATTTATGTAAATAAAGAATAGTCAAGAATAGCTCTTTTCTAAATTACCTATGGCCTCTTTCAAAGTGATGCCTGGTGCTCATCCTTCCATGGGATAACAAGTTTTCATTCACATGTAAATCAATCTCATTTTCAAAAAAATGGTTGAGCACTAGGCCTCGTTTTGAAAAAAAAAAGGGCCAAAGGTAATTTGGAAATGGCCTATTAGACTGTGAGAAGGCACTCACTTTTGGAAACAAGGTGTGCGGTAAGAGGTCTGCAAGGGGTCTGGCACTAGTGCTAGACCCTTTCAGGCCCCTCGTGCTGCAGTGCTACTAATGAAACTAACCTTATATTGAACTAAACTGCAGCTTTCTTTTAGCACGAATTGCTCAGATTTTCCTCGGCACATTATTCTGATTTATAGAGCTTAAATGAAATGCTCAAGATGCTATAATTTTCTCCTTTAGACAGTAAAGGCAAAAGGTGATAAACTTGCAGCTTCTCCATTAAATACCAACACATCCAGCAAAAACATGACTAGAATTGACAAAACTATCAGTTAGAGGGTTTCATTTTGGTATAACACCAAATTCTTTTTTACTATCTTTGAGGAAAGTACAAAAAGTAGAGGAAAGAACTTCCAATCAGGTCAGAAGAAGAAGTTGTTCGTGACTTTCGTAACCATCTCGAATATTCCATTAGACGGATTATGCAACACAACTGGTGTTGTAGAAGCAGATATGAGTAGTGCTTCCAAGTGGAACCTAAAATTCTGATAAATTTAGCCTATGAAAGCGTGGTTGGAAATCTGTCTGTGAAAGTAGATTGCCACAGTTTGATTTTCCGAACGGAATGCACAAAAAGTGCGCTTTAAAATGCTCAAAGTTGTAGCCGAGACGAATTGCTTTGTCGTACCAGCCGTGAATTGTTTTTTTCAAGTATGCTTTTATTTTATGAATTATTTGAATCGTCAAGACACACTTTTCTCTCCCAGCGCTCTCACCAATTTGTGTCCATGTGTAGTAAAAATATGCGAGAAATTTTCCTGTTTATTGGGCGTTTGAGGTCACTCAATGTTGAAGAAGCTTGTTTCCGAAAGTCAAGTCTGCGAAATAGGAAATAACTATATATAGCGGAACAAAAACGTAAGGAGATTTGGTAAGCATCCGAATAATTTCTTCATTTTTCTATATTGGGCTCTTGTTGGTAAAAAGCGGTGATGTTATCTTTTTTTTATGTCGATAGATTAGTTCAATTTAGAGGGACGTAAATACTTGCGGTTGGGATAACATAGATTACTGCTAGAGTATCTATGTTTTTAGAAAGTAAACTGGACTCGAGGATAATTAAGTTAACTCGAGGAATTGCATTACACTGCAGTTTTGGTAAAACATTTCACTAGAACATGATATTAGAAGTGACACGACAGAAACTTTTCAAGAACCTCACTTTTTTAAGGGTTATCTTTCAAACTGAAGAGTTGTTCCCGGTTGTTGCAATTCCAGGTAACTATGAGTGCAATGCGATCCCATTAGAAAGCTTTACTTAAAAACCACGAAAATGAAATCGCCCACATCAATCAATCTAATTTAGTAAAATTCTATTTATAGTATTTGCAAAACAAGAACATCAAAATAATCGGTGACAGAAAAAAAGAGAGAAATTAAAACACCCACACTTTTTTCTCCTGCCGTAAAGTAAAAGAAAAAAAAACTTTCTCCACTCTTTGTTGAGAGTCATCAGGTACGATTTAAACTCATGATATACTCGTCAAACTTTAGGATGACGGTATTTCAAAAGGTTTACACGTAATCTTACATGATACCACAAAAAGCATTTTTTTAACTAATACTGATAATTTCCACTCGATTGAGTTCACAATGTCTAGATCTTCAGTCTCTGTGGAAATATTGTGGAGCTCTGTTTTTAGCCGGGAGTAAAAATATACGAGTGATATGGTAAATGCGTGAATAATTTACTCTATGCATGAAGCAATGATATTTAAAAACGTTGTTCCAGTATTGGCTTTTATCGGATTTAGTTTGTAATAAGTAGGCGCCTACATTATGGCATCATTTTAAAACGTTTTTCGAGGGCGTGCACAAACCACTCGGAGCGATCAGTAAATGTTTCGAAACAACTGCCCATATATTAATCTACATTGTCACGGTGCTTTGCAAATTTAAAACATACAGAACTGATTCTACTGGTACGGTTGAATCGAAAGAGGAATCGTTATTGATGCGGTTACGCTTCAAGCTTTTTTCTTATAGTTGTATTTTTATTATAAATAGCAGCATTTTCTAAAGGCAATATCTTGACCTGTGCACCTGGAAAGTAATATTTCTCTGAAACGCATCGTCGCTGTATTAGCCCGTAATTGCTTTTTGGACAATAGTATTATTTGACCTCCCCTTGTCCGAACGTTAAAAAGCCGTATTTGTCGAATGGCTGGCAAAAGTGTCATGTCGTATCAAGCGGAAACTGAACTTTAAAGATATTAAGGATTGACAGCTTTCGTGTTTTGACGTGAAATCAACTGTTTACGTATGCCTGGCATTTAAGGGGGCTATTGAAAACTATATTTTTATTTAATTTTAGTTTTTGTTCGAGCGTCTCGTTTAATATATTGTCCAAATTGTGAAAACTGACGTTGACTTTTTGCGTAGCCAATATCTTTTCTTACAAAAAGTTCAACCATATTGTTAATTGTTATACATGTCAACATACTGTATTCATAGCCGCTTGTCTATTTTTCGATTAATTACATAAAGATATGATACGACAGTTCTCTGTGTGGTAATATAACTTGGAGTCATAATAGATATGACGAAAAGTAATCAATATTAACTGAGTGTTATCTTTTGGAAAATTACCTCGCAATTGTCTTTAAAAACGTTGGTTATAATGGTCTGGTGTGAGAGAGAGCTGTTAAGATGGCTGCCAGGGAAAAGGTTTTTTTAGACCCGTGTCTTCGTTTGAACTAACACCGAATTTTATTCGAGGTCATCAAGTGATGATATCACAAGTCAACCATACTGGAGATATTCTCCGGAAAGGGCCTAATATCGATGACTTTGCACTCGACCTTTAAAAAAGAGCAGGTATATGATGCAAGCTTTTCGGCACCACAGAAATAAGTCTCTTCAAATGAAGAATGAAGATTAAGTTATATTGGACCAGTTGTTACCAAACCTTTACAGTAAACCATGCCAAAGAATCGGAAAATGTTTTTGCCGTTATGAAGGTGGAAAACAGTTTCAGGTTTGCCTTAGTCATCCGCATCTTTTTCTCTGGTGGATAATCATGTTATAGCGGTGGATAGGGGTTTGTGCGTTATAAATAACCATCATAAGTGTCTACGCTTTCTGGTGAGTGTGTGACATCACTATATATTGCCCGGCATCAAATCGTGTTGAAGTCTTACCAGCGCGAATACGCGACAACTTCAATCTCCGCGCGATAATGGACGAAGAAACAAGCTCAGTTGTTCTCCTTCCCGAAGTGAAAGTAGAACCTATGGAAAACGCCGAAAACAACGGTGACAGTGAAGAAAGCTCGGTTGGAAGTCCAACAGACGAAAACTCGCTCCCGCGTTTTGGTGAAAGTTCAGAGGAAGACATTCAGAGGTTGTTGGAGCATCGCTCTTGCAGTGAAAATACATGGAGGTCTACAAAAAATGCTGTGAAAATTCTCCGCGACTACATGGAGGAAAAAAGTATGGATGTGAACTTCGAGAACTTGGATAAGGCAGCGTTGAATGATCTTTTGCGTAAATTTTACGTTGAAGCCCGCAAAAAGAACGGCGATTACTACAAGTCCTCTGCTCTGGGAAGTATACGGTTTGGTATCCTGCGGTACTTACAGTCACAACAGAGCAATATAGACATCAAAAACGACCCCGAATTTACCGAATCAAACAAAATTTTTAAAGCGCAGGTGGAGAAGCTTAAAAAGCAAGGTAAAGGCGAGGTAAATCGTTCCGACATTGGCCCAGATGACTTAAAGAAACTTTATCTAAGTGATGTCTTGTCGCCATTCAGCGCCGATGGCTTGCAAAGGAAAGTGTTCTTTGACCTGCTGATGTATTTGCCTGGAAAACGGAATCGCAGTAACGTCAGGGAACAAACCCGAGACACGTTTCTCGTGGGCTATGATTCTTCTACTGGCTTGAAGTATATTTATCCTAATCCGGCGCATTGTGAAAACGTTTTTACCGATGGAAAATGTCCTCGAATGAATGAAAAACCAGGTAAGCTTTTTGTCAGAAAACAAGCGAGAGTATTCAAAACCTCATAAAAGCTTTTCGTCGGTCGAAGCAAATCTTGTTGTGGGACCTTGAAAACGATATCAGTAAAAAAAATTTTGAAGAGAAAGTGCACGGCCTTGCACGGCCAACAATTTCCTAATAGCATACAAGGTTGTTGTTTAAAAGCGAAGTTTCACCAGCAAATATCTCTAATGCGAATAGTGTTTAAATGCAGTTCGGCGTTGAAACAAGTTTTTTCTTGCCGATAGAACAAGTTCTCTTAAACACATCTATATTGAAATTTTCCACGTTAATTGACGTTTGCCTCTCCAAGTGAAGTTTGTGTAAGCTTTTATATTTTACTGGGTTGCGTCTGAGAAAGTGGCACAAAGTTAACCTCCAAAATGGTATACCTGACTAGTCAAAGTTTTGTGACTCCAAACGCTTTTCACCATTTGGTGAAAGGCAAAAAGGGAAGGAATTGTAGCTATTTATGTCAGGTTGCATAAGGAAAGTTTTGTTCTGACAAAAAGAATGGTCTGATATTTTCAAAGGATTTTGAGTCTAGTTCAAAACACTTCAAACTCAAATTCACTACACACGTAGTAACAATATAAAATACAAAACAAGCTTGAAGAAACCAAATTTGCAAAAGGGTTTAGGTGAATTAGAGAGAAAGCCTTGTTGTTTTGTAAACGGTGACCGAAGTACTGTGGATTTTTCCCTCCACCCTCCCCCCCCTCTAAAAAAGATCCCTTGAAAGCTGTTCAATAGTGGTACACTGTGATGTGAGGGAGCATGATTTGTGTCTGGTAATTGGAGTTATTTAATCTGTCATCCATAATCACGAGTTGGTGATCAAGGTTTTGGGCCTTCACAGTGTAGAGTGCTTTTTCATCTGATTTTCATGCAACTGATAATTTTACACAATGAAGCATAAGCTTATGAGACCTAAAATATATGTATTGTCTCTGATATTATGCAAAACTCTTGGAGATGCTTGTTAGGAGAATACTTCTTGTATGTTGATATATTGAGTTTAAAATGAAGGAAACAGAAATATTGCTTTTACTACACCCTTCTTCAGGAAATCCGAGATGTCCGGTGGCGTCATTTCTGAAGTACCTGTCGAAGCTGAACCCGATGAACTTGTACCTGTGGCAAAGGCCCAAAGCATCCTTCAAACATCATGCTTGTGAAGATGACCCCATCTGGTATGAAAATGCTGCAGTTGGGCATAATTCCTTGGGAGAGATGATGACAAATATGTCCAAGCTTGCACGGTTATCCAGGATTTACACTAATAATTGTATCAGAGGTACTTATGTGGCAATTCTCGACAGCTTAGTTGAAGACTACCCTCTCATCACTACTTTAGTATCCATACCCAGCTCCCAGAGATTTCAACATATTCTCCCAAGAGATCCTTGTGATGAACGCCCAACCATGGTGCCTGTTACTGGAAAGTATATCTCAAGTTCAGAGGGGACAACATCCCCAAGAACCACTGTAGGAACCCCACCATTTAATGCAGAGTCCAACAGAGAACAGGCTCAACTCACAAAGATTATGGTTCCAGGCAATCACTCTCATCCTCAACACCACACTGGCAAGACCAGAAGTTCTCCTCAGGAGAGTAATGGGATTGATCACAGTGAAAAGCAAAGAGATAGAAGTCCAACCAGTCCAACAGAACCTGTTCTTGGCCTTCCATACCAATCCAGTCACAGAAGTCTCCATAGTCCTTTTGTTGCTTACAGATTTTCTCAGCTTCATGCAGCTTCCCAAAATAACCTGCGCAATCCTCACCAGCCATCACTTAAGACTTCTCTAAGTTTATCTCAGGGATCAGTAACCCGTGCTGGAAGTAACCACTCAGGGCTTGCAAATTCAAGAGTTGTTTATTGTCAAACAGTGCCAGCAATGGCCTCATCATCAACATTGTCAGTCACGGGGGTAAGTGGCTACAAAAGACACTCTTCCTCTGTCAGTAATACGAACCATTACTGGGCTCTTACTCCAGTGTATGGAAGGTTACAAATGGGTAATATCTTAAGCCACAGCCTTACAAAGGGGGGTCTCTGAGTTGTATTCTGAACTTTAAAACATATACTTTTATGTTAACAGCATAAGTAAGAATCACAAACATACAAATGCAAATAAAATGATGCTATTGACATTAATGATTCTAGCAGCATGTAGGATGCATGTCATGAACTTCACAAAAGACCTCGCTCACCATAGGGTCTCTGTGGCTCAGTGGTAGAGCATCAAAGCATGAAATCCAAAGGTCTGAGGTTGAATTCCTCATGGGGACTCAAAATTTTTTCTTTGTCACATACTCATGACAAGACAAAAAACATCTTTCTCCCAAAATCATATTGCAATTTAAAGTGAATATTAGCATTTAAAAGGTGGGTACTTTTTAAACATGTTGGTAAGACCAAATTAGTTAGCTTCCCAAAGTTGCTTTTTTTTTTTTTTTTTTAATCTGGCCTTGACTTAGCTACACATACTTTTTACTTGAATTCCTTGCAACCTATTTTGAAAGTGATATGTAGATGACTGGTTGTTTCTGTGTCTGACAGCATCCCACCAGTGATAGTAGTCCAATGACTGGAAGTCCTCTGACCACTCACGTGCTGGACACAGCCAGAGGCTCACCAGCTAAGAACTTGCCGATTCAGTTGTACTTTGAAGAAATGCGTCCTGACAGTAGAATGTGGAAACATATTGCCTCAGGGTAAGACAGACTTAGTTCAGTTGTCCAATTTAGAGCTGAAACTAATATTAAATTGATTTTGTTTTAGAAACTTGCATTGCCCTCACAGCCATCAGATGCACAACTCAAAGTCTAATCAGCACTTGGTTACTTGTTTTTTGCACACTTGCTTGTTTTTGCTTTGAGTTTTCAATTGCACTTTTTAATATTTTCTTTTGTTCTGGTTAACCTTGTAATTAGTATTAAATTAGATTGGGTTTTACAACAATCAATTAAAATGCACTCTTAGACATCAACCAAAGATTAGACCCATCAAGATATAGCTGTACATACCTAAAGTGAGTGAAATAGTTATGAACCATTTTTTGTTTTCTTTTGAACTTCCATTTTGCAAGTAAACTAACTTGGGATGTTTTATTTTATTTCGTCCATTTCTTTTAGGGTAACTAATGCTGATGGTAGAGTAGCCAACTTACTAAATCAAGAACAGTTTATACCTGGCAAATACATGATCAGATTTGAGACAGAGGCATACTTCAAGGACATTGGGGTTTCTTCATTTTTCTATCCATATGTAGAGGTAATGAAAGTTTCAAATATAGTCATTTAAAAAATTTAACATCAACGCTGATTCAAGGCATTGCACAACCTATACTTATTCCCTTTATCTAGAGGTACTATAGTTACAACCCATAAAGCAACCTGAGATAGGTTGCAAGGTCTAGCATACTTCAAGTTTAAAGGCTTAACTTGATTCCAAGTCAGACTGCAAGGGTGTTTTGCAAGATGTGGGAGAGCTGATTGTAGAGGAAAATCCAATGGAAGATTTTTGGGGGGAAGTTTGCATATTTAAAAAATACTTATTATTATTGGATGTAATTTTTCCTCCCCATTCATTAGCCAAGAACCCACCACATGACCTGCAAATGACTGCCAAAAAATGAGAGTCTGCTGAAGTAAATACTGTTTCAGTTGGTTGTGCTGCAGAGAGATTTCTGCTTATTAGTTGTATGCAAGCTCTTCCACCAAACATGACAAATTGCTTCCCTAAGTTGATGCAGAAAAATTACCTGAAATATCAAGGAATGTCAGTGTCTTGTGAGACAATGACTTGCATTCAGCTTCATAATCATTATGGTAGTTGAACTGAGTGGAGTGCAGTTTGGTCTGTTATGGGTGTTTTAAAAATAAAGCAAGTATTTAGTAAAAGTTTAATTTCAAATCACAGGCATCAATAACCTCAGCAAATAAATGATCTGCTCAAGTTTGTCCTATGGTGGTGTAATATTGTCAATTTGTTACTATTCTTTTTCAGATTGTGTTTCTTGTCAGTGACCCATGCCAGCATTATCATGTTCCTCTTCTACTCAGTCCATTCTCTTACTCAACCTATCGTGGGAGTTGAAACCTAGTGTGGGCTTGCCTCAAAGTGGATAGACAGTAGATGACTTTGTCAAAAAAAATGACAAGCTTGTTCACAATTCTATATTCTTGGTGTTGGCTGTTGTAAATTTAGGGATAGGTCTTACTTGGGTCATTCAAGATAGTTGCAGATGTTGTCTTCCAAATTTTTCTAGAACTGCAACAGAAGGCTTTTGGCATGTTTGTTAAATAAAGTTTTACTTATATTGTATGTTTTCAATGTTTGTCATTCAGACCCTATTGATACAAGTTCATGGTTTAACTCTGCTGTATAATGTTGGGGTTTGACTTGAACTTTTCAAGAAGTGTCAGAATTATCTTAAATGGTGTGGATTAAGCCTGATAAGTGACATCATTCCAGCATCCTTTTACAAGCCTGAGGGAGCCCCATGTTTCCTCATATGCAGTGTCTCAATGTAATTGGCTTGTGCACGTAGTAAACTTCTTTCACCTTAACGCTGTGCCTCTTTGTCCAAGTAAGATATCAGACAAGTAGACTGTGTAGGAGTAAAATAGACCCATTGCCCAGATAACTGTGATATCCCATTGATCACACTAACCATGACCACATAACCATTTCATTTAGCTATAAGTTTCTAGTTCTGGTATCAAATTGGTCTTCATGCCTTTGTGTGGTGGACCTTGTGTTTAGGAATATTCTAATTTTATTTTCAATTCCCATGGGGAAATACCTCCATTACTTCACAAATGAATTCAGGGGTACAGTTGGTATCCTTTGCAGTCATAAAAGGACTTAGGACACTTCTCCTGGTACACTTTGACACTATTGACATTAAATCTAATGTGAGGTCATCATTTTCACGTTCTAAAACCAGTGCAATAAGCACCAAGAATGGAGAACTTTAAACTTGCCCTTGCCATTTACATCTCAAAAACAGTTATGCTTAGAATCCCCATTTGGAGTAAAAAGTTTGGTGAGAAAAAGAAGATATTAAGACATTTGCCAGGCACTTGAACACCAAACAAATTGGATGGCTTGAGATTAACCTAGAGATTCATGTCACTATCTTACGACAAGCAATAAAAGAGAGATTCCATTGAAGTTGGTTGACCTTTATTTAAGTTAGTTCATAGGTTTGTTTGCTCTTATTTGTCAACAGTTACAATTTTAAATATGACTTTGAAAAGATAAAATTATTTTCAGTAAAACAAACATATTCAGGTAGTCTCTTCTTTACAAATGTATAAAATCAGTATTTACAATTTTTTAAAGTAAACTTTTAGTCTACTTGTTAAATGGATTGCTTTGAAACTCATAAAATACTTGTGCAATCAAATTCATTTGCCGAAATTATAGTAAACAAGTCACTCAAGATTGTACAGATTCATTATTCCACCTGTATTCTGTACAATAACTACATGTACAATAACTACATAGGTTTTAGAACAACAGTAAGAATAGGCATTAACTGTCGGCTACCCAGTTTACAAGAAAATTTCAAACCACACTTTCCTTGATTTTTTTGCTCCTCTTTACTGAGTGCTCTTAGAATTAATAAATTAACCTAACTTAACCAGAATATCAAATGATAAATAACCATTTATAAAGAATCTTCTTTAGAGAAAAAATTTACGACAGCCTCATAAGTCAGAAACATTAATGCAGTGTTTGGAACTTGACGAAGAAGGTGAGTTCCTAGTCCACCATAAAGTCCTACTCTTCCTTCCTCTCGCAGTATTTTCCTGAAAGCCTGGAAGAATGAGTGATATCTTCTTTTTCCATCTATTTCTTTCTGTCGAAGTCGAGTTCTGATAACTTCATGTGGATATGCTACAACAGATGCAATGCATTTTGACATTGCAGCAGCCATCATAAATTGCAAAAAGTCTACTATGTTCTTGTCGTGAGTGCCTCTCAATTTAAAACGATGTCTTTGTACTTCAGCTTTAATGTGTTCATAAATTACAAAGTGAATAACAGTTTCTGTAACACCAACATAAGTTGCAGTGAGTCCTCTATAGAAACCTTTTATTCCATCAGCCTTCCATATATTCTGGATAAGTTTCAATACTTGACCCTTGGATGCCCTGAAATAGAAACAAACAAATTACAATAAAGCCCAGGACTCAGTTGATCGAAGTCTGATTAGCACTAACCCAAGGTTAAATTGTAACCTGGGCTTCTTTATTCCTTTATTCAAAAGTCCTTTTGGATTAATTTTCTGTGTTCTTTTTAGGGCATCAAATAGTCATATTCTAAACAAAAAGAAATTCAACTGAATTTTTTTTAAGCTTTCAGACCTGAAATCAGATTTTACACTAACCCCTGGGTTATCTTAACCCAGCTTCAAACAACCTGGCCCAGGGTTTTATTTTAATCCAGGTTTCTATTTTTCTCTGTTTAAAAGCTGTTTTGGGATACTTTTCTTAATTCATTTTAGAGCATTCAATCATCAAATTGTACTCAAACAGACTTTTAATGAATTTTCTTTTAGATCTGAAATCAAATTCCACACCAACCCTGGGTTATCATAAACCAGCTTTTAACAACCTGCTCCAGCTCTTTATTTTATTAGTAAGATTCTAGGGGAGAATTATAATTTTCAAAATCACTGCTTACAGCTTACATGCTCCTTATTTCCCTTTACAATGAGTGGGACCCGTTTGAGAATATAATTCAGTTTTTTACCTATTATCTAATTGCAGTCTTGTCTTGATGACCCAGATTGGACTTGTTAAAGTTGAGGTCACAATCCCTGTATAGAAAGAAAGGATTAAGTCACTTAGTGTAATGCAAGTACAAACAGCATTTTCAAAAAAGAAATAGAATAAAACTTTTGATAAAATCAAATGCTGCACAATGGATAATGCATTTATCAACTGTGAAGCCTTATACTTCAGTTCACAAAGTTTTCCATGCCGTGAGAGGAAAGGCCCAAGCCTAACAAGATACTACTTTACGAAATTTTGTTAGAACATACCTGCCGAACAAGCGGATCCAATATGTACAAGTTTGCTTTCAGGAAACACAAAGCCGCTTCTGTTGAGCACTTGTTTAGCTTTAGCATACACTGTGAAGTATAATGCCCTAGAAGGAGCTACTCCCACTAATGTAGGCCCAAGGCCCTTAAACAGGGCTGCCAAACCTTCTGTTTGGGTGATATGTTTTAAACAGGACAGAATACCAACAGGTCTTGAGTAACTGATCTCCACTGGAATACTCCAAATACCACCAGGACCGGTTGCCGATGGGTACAGAACATGTCTAAAAGTTGGAACTGAGGACTGAACAAGAAAGACTGTTCTCAATGATGAGACTAGTAACAGCACATCATTTGTAGCACACAGTTTGTCATTAAAAGTTTCTGTTAAGTTTTATAGCTGCAATCTCAAGGCCTCTTCTAAACAGACCAGAAATCAAGGCTGTCTACTCGGAATATTATATTTTGTGTATAATTTACATCGGAACAGTCACAGAGCTGATATTCAGGTCAACCAAATTTATTCATGTATGGAAGTTAAAGCTTGGCTACCCCAACTAACACACAGACAGGGCTTTGACACCAGCCTTGGGTGTTAAAAACATGACCTATTGCATAAACAGACCAGAAATCAATGTTGCCTACTTGAGATATTATATTTTGTGTATACTTTACATCGGAACAGTCACAGAGCTGATATTCAGGTCAACCAAATTTATTCATGTATGGAAGTTAAAGCTTGGCTACCCCAACTAACACACAGACAGGGCTTTGACACCAGCCTTGGGTGTTAAAAACATGACCTATTGCATAAACAGACCAGAAATCAATGTTGCCTACTTGAGATATTATATTTTGTGTATACTTTACATCGGAACAGTCACAGAGCTGATATTCAGGTCAACCAAATTTATTCATGTATGGAAGTTAAAGCTTGGCTACCCCAACTAACACACAGACAGGGCTTTGACACCAGCCTTGGGTGTTAAAAACATGACCTATTGCATAAACAGACCAGAAATCAATGTTGCCTACTTGAGATATTATATTTTGTGTATACTTTACATCGGAACAGTCACAGAGCTGATATTCAGGTCAACCAAATTAATTCATGTATGGAAGTTAAAGCTTGGCTACCCCAACTAACACACAGACAGGGCTTTGACACCAACCTTGGGTGTTAAAAACGTGACCTACTGCAGCCTAATGGCCTACTTGCCTTTTTTTCTCACAGTAACAAATTGAAATTCTGAAAGAGGGAAAAGTGGCAAGGTAACATTCTGAAAACCAAACCAGCCCAGTGAAAAGGACTCTACATAGGACAGGATTCTTAACAAGTCACGACTCATTCTTAAAATGCGTAAACCAGGTCAGTCCCAAAAAACGTGCCTGTCATCCGAGTTAGACTCGCACCCATGATAGTAATGCAATCCCACAAAGTAAATAAGGTAGCCAGTAATTTTACTTTGAGAAGGTCTGCTTGAGAACAAACTTAACAACTTTGATTGCAAAAGAGTTTCAATCATATCCAGACAAGTTATTACTTCAAATGGTAAAGTGAGCTCGATTTCGTCCCATTCGCAATAACGCGCTTTCGCAAGAATTGAAGATAGCATGGAAAGCAGGCCATGAAAATTCATAAACAAATTGCAAAATAAATATTGCAAACAGGCGAATGTGACTCTTGGTTAAAAAAGCTTTGACATATATTTTATGTCTTAGAGGAGTTTTTGATAGTTTTGGATAATCGTACCTGCAATCTCGTCTTTACGACCTCCAGAGGACACGTCAATGTAGCACCGACGGTGCCTCCAATACTGAAAAGAGTAAAAAGCAAAATTAGTTAAGCTTGTTTTTTCTTGCACTTTCAGAAGTAGTATACTAGTAGTATCCACTAGTAGGAACGCACCCTTCAACAACAGCATCGCAGGTTAAAATAGAGTTTACATTCGGAAATTCACCCATGATCGATGAAGTGACGGGGACTTATCAAGGGGAAGCGTTATTTAAGGTGGATTTCTACTAACATCAAACATATAACATTAACGGATGCGTTAAAAAAAAAGCTCCATTGTATCAGACACAATACTTTAAAAGCGCTTGTGTAATCATAGGCAGACGTTTCCCAATATCTCATATTTTCGTAAGGAATCTAAGACTCTTACTTCACAGTACTACATTTCTCGATAACACATGGCTTACTTTCACGGAGAGATGGAAAATCGCACACTCTGTGAGGCACGAATTCACTCGCAGAAAATTGCGGATTCGTTCAAGCAAAACAACGGTTGGCGGGATATAGCATGTGTATTTTAAACGATCAAATAAAGGAAAACACATCTCTTTTCAAACTAACATACCCTCCAGCCACTAAATGGACGTACGGGGATCTTCCTTTACTCATTTCTGGATGGATCTCGCAGTGAAAAAGGTTCGTTTTCGTCTCACCCCGAGTATTTAGGTAACTAATCCTGAATAGTATGACATAACGAACCTTGTACTCTGTTTACTACAAACTCCGCAGGAATCACATGGCCATGGCTGTAGACGGTTGCTTGACTTAATTTGATTGGTCACTCAATCACTTTCACGTGGTCTTCATTCACAAACTTACATCAAGGTCCACTTCTCACGTGAACATGTGACAATTTTTCCCCTAGGGGGAGGGCTTTAAGTGTGCGACTGAGCTGACTCGTGAATTACCACACGTGTAATAGACATGAACACTTTTTTTCCCCTTTTTGCGACAAATAATTACGATTTTGGAAATGATTCAGCTTCTACGAGTGGATATAGAAGGCTAAACTTCAGGAGTAAAGAGCCAGATGAGCGGCAGAATCATGAAATGAGAACAAAAATAAGACGCGCGGAAAGCAAGCTGGCGCATGTAAAGAGGTGTGTAAAGAGGTGGGGCTGGGGAGGAGGAAGGGTGGGATTGGGTTAAAACAACATGCAGTATTTGTTCCAGGTTTTCCTGAGGGGAGGGGTTGGGAGTACCATATTCGGGTCACGTACAGTATCGTTGAATAATCGAAGACAATAAAGAATGTGTTCTACTGTACCAATGACGCATTTAAAATGCGTTAACTCACTTATACACGCAATATCCCGGGTTTAACAACACACGTATACGCCATGCAAGACATGCAACAAATTTCCTTCGTTATTTTCCGGGCTCAAAGTAACCAAGAATATTAAAATACTTTTTTCATAAGTAGGCACACAGTAACGAAACCTTTAATCTAATTCGGTTTTATCAGTGGATTTTATAATGTCAAATGACCACCGAAAAGAGTTGTTAACATTTTTGACGTTTCGAGCGTTGGCCCTTCGTCACAGCGAGATTTAAGTACAAAGAAATAGAGCTAAGGCATTGGTAGGAACATGGTAACGTGAAAACACAACGATAAATAAGTTAAATGAATGGCGTCCGTTGATACCTTGGGGATTAAAAGTTCCGATTTAAAAGATAAATTTTGTTTTAGAGTTCTACGGATTTCCGAACCACTTAGATGAAGGGACCCCGCAGAATAACATTGTTGTAGCAATCTGTTTAGTTGTAAGCTCAGTTCGGAATTGCCTAATCTCTGCCCGCGGCTGAGGTAAAGCGTCACGTTTTTTGCAACGAACTACATACATTACGCTATAGAGCAAAAAACAAAAACTTATTTCAAAACAGATACTACTATTCAAGAGTAGGAAAAAATATCCTGTTAGAAAAGGCTTCCTTTTTGAGATATGTGGTATGTCGAAGGTAACTATATTCCCAGGGCGGTGTTTGGGGAAAATGTCACCAATTTCAAGAGAGTTTGAGAATGGGAAGAAACAATCAAGTCTGTCGTAAAATAAAAGCCTAGAGGCTGAGTTTGGACTCGAAGATTTCCATTACACCGACCCCCTCTGTCAGCAGATAACATATGCAACTCAGATTTTACCCACAAACTCATGATCATATCTGTGCCGTTTAGGTTAAGTTCGGTTTGAAAGAGGAGTGAAGAAACTTTCTACGTCAGAAAATCTTGGTGTGCTGGCATCGACTAAGGCCATAGTAAGACCTGATTTAGACACAGTAGAAGTCGTAGAATCCTTCTGCGTTATCATATTCTTACTCAACATTTACTCTCTGAGGCTGATACATCCGACTTTTCGAAATAGGGTTTCCTGGGCTATTTTCTGGAAGCTTCAGCCGTTCAAGTGACTTTCCTTGTTGTTCGTGGGTAAGTTTTCAGAACCCTTTTCGGCTCATCAGGGTGTAGGTGATTTAACTGAACTATTAAAGACGTGGTAGTAATCTCGGTGTTTAGACAAGGGCACACTCAAAAAGAAAGGGAAATAAATACAACAAACGTTGACAAAAACAAAACACAAATGGATTGGAGAGAGGCTTGGGTCGAATGGAATAACTTTCGCAATCTCGAGCCCAGGGTCATTTTGGCTCCTTGTCAGCGGTATGGTCGCCAAATAGCGTAAGTAATGTCCATAACAGTTCCCCATACATGACCTACCTTGGCCAAACAGACATTCATTATTTAGCGACCATACCGTTAACAAGGAGCCAAAATGAAATTGGGTTCTAGATTGAAACTTTCGTTATGCGACCCGACTCAAGCCCCCTTTCTCTATCGCAGACAAAATTCTGCACCGCGTAATTCATATAGGAACATTGACTGAGCTTCTGGTATGATTCATATGCATGGTACCGTGTGGTTATTCCGATTAGAACGAGTAAAAGGGAATAAATTCATAGGTATTTTCTTCACTATTTTCCAAAAAAAGGGGGTTTCCCAAACTGATGACAGTGCTCTTAAGGGGCGGATTTTTGCATGGTACCGTGTGGTTATTCCGATTAGAACGAGTAAAAGGGAATAAATTCATAGGTATTTTCTTCACTATTTTCCAAAAAAAGGGGGTTTCCCAAACTGATGACAGTGCTCTTAAGGGGCGGATTTTTAAAGGGAGGGTGGGGGGGGGGGGAGCACCACGAGCGCCGTAGGCGTGAGCTTTCTAGGGGGGTCTAGGGGTATAAAAATGCATAGTTTGTAATTGGCGGCCTCCAATTCACCGCACCTACGGCTCAGTGACCTATTTGTCGTTTACAACAAAGATTTGGGCCACAACTGAAGCCGATTACATCTTGAAAGTTGTCTGATAATACTTTCTTACAGTGAGAGTTAATTTTGATTTTACAAAATTCAGTTCACCCTCCTCCCCCCCCCATTTCTCTCGCGAACCGTGTAAGCGGGAATGGGGAGGATGATACGATTGAGAAAATCTATATGTATGTATATAAATATGTATATTTATATATCTGCTCGTTCTTTACCTTTCTCCATTTTTTTCTTTGGGTGGGAATCCCTCCTCTTAGTGAAGTTTGTCTCCTCATCTCAAGGAATTTTTTCTCTCTGCAGGACTGGGGAAAGGGAGACACGCCATAGGCTTGTTTGACCCTTAAGACCCCTATGATGCTGATTGAGCGAAAGCTCTTTTACTCTGTGGGTAGGTTGAGTGACATCCCTAATAACGCCTATGAAGGAGACTTAAGGAGAGGCGATATCTTCATAAAAGATTGCCTATAATACACGTAACGCTACAATTCAAAAGCACAATCATAGAGGATACTTAGCTGTAAAACTAAGAATACGATACGATGGATTATAGGCTCTGTTTTGAATAATTTATTTACGTATGAAATGAATGAAGATCAACATATACCCCACAATTACCAGAAACGTCGGCAACTCAAAACTCATCCTAAAGACTGGGTAATTTAGCATTGTCAACTCAGTTGATAACGTAAGTTGGCCACCGTAAAGACGGTTTTAAAGCTGACGTTTCAAGCGTTAGCCCTTCGTCAGAGCGAATGCACGAAGGGCTAACGCTAAGGGCTATTCGCTCTGAGGAAGGGCTTTGAAACTACGGTGGCCAATTCAGTTATCATTTCAGTTGATAATACCAGATTACCCCTGACGCAGCACCACATTTCCTCTAGAAACTTACCCCCTCCATTCTAAAGAAAGTTTTCTAACGACATTTTTTCAGACAAAAGGTCTTAGCTGCCTTGTTTCAATTTCCTCGGACAGATCATGCGACGGTGTTTGAGCGGTTATTGTCTGCAAGTGGGTTTTCACATCCCAACATCGTCCTCTCTCCTCCCCCTCCTCCTCCTTCCGCGAGGAAGAAGGAAAGGGGACCTTGAGAACGAGGTTGATTTTGCACCCCCGATATCAATAAAGAGAAGTCACCAAGCCTTTTTGGGATTTTATGTCCTCTGTAACATCATAACTAAGGCCTATGAACACAAAAATCAGGGGTGTGGCTTGGATTTTTCAAGGGGAGGAGGATCAAACCGTGTCACAAACTCGTCCCTAGCCCCTTCGTTTGGGGCGAACGGAAAAAGGACCTGGATACGAGGTTGACTGTGTCACCCAGCTGTCACTTAGTATACTATAATAACAGGTTGTAATGTAGACATGCACACTGTGATTCCCTTAAACTAAGTTGCAGTTCTCAGATGAGCAGTGAACATGAGGAAAGGAAAAAGCTATAAAGAAAAAATCATTAATACTGGTTTACATTTGAGAATGTGAATGTAATCAGAGCCATAGAAGGCAAGACTAGAAATAATTCCCTTTGCCAGTAATAAGTGATTGTGAAAAAATAATAAGAGGAATTCTTTACTTGAAAACAACTTGGGAAGAACTTCAAGCTGAGGAAGGGACAAATGGTTTTTGGCTATTTCATAGCTTGCTGGAATCAGTAATAACAGTCATGATTCAGAAAACACTTTTGTGAGGTTTCCAAATATTTTTGTCTGTAACCAATCCATACATTAGAAATATATTCATCAACTAAGCAGTTGTGAAAGGTATTTATTCACTTTAATAACAAAAGTCCTCATGAAATATAAATTCTTAGCAGTAATTAATAAGCAAAACTCTTTCCAGGGCTACTCTCACCCGCAACAGTATAAATAGCTTCTTCTGCCAATAATAGTTCAGTTCAACTCTTTCACCCTTCCCACTCCCCTGACCAGTACTCAACATTACCTACCCACCCTGTCTACAAAATATTTATTGAGAAAATATTTTATTGATATTTATTTAGAAAATATCAAAATGCAACTTCTTCCAAACACCTCATTACCTTGACCTTATATTTACATGAAACATAATTTCATGTAGACCACAACACGAAATATAAATATTTACACTGAACCATTTGCGTACATCTGGGAAGAATCAATTGCACTTAGCAAAGGTCAAGAGAAAAATCAGATGAATAGGGTTTTCTAAGAAAACATACATGATTACGCAGTAATTAAGTGAGAAGCTAATTCATGCATCTTTCCAAATAAACCATTCACTTCACATTTTTTTAAAAGAAAAATAAAAGAATGAAAAAAAAGGGCAAACCGAAATGATTAATGCTTTGCTGATACCTTTCCTGAGAGGAGAAAACAAAATTATTTCATATGCTCTTTGTGAAAGAACACTCTCACCAAGTTAATTTTTTTGAGTGAGTCTTTTTTCAAGAATTAAGATTTAGAACACATCTACCTATTTGATATATCATTCTTGGCATTTACTGTCCTGAGCTATGTAATCTTGAATAAACAAATGGTTACTTTTGATCAATATCATTCCCAAGACTTCAGTTGCAACCCATAGCAACTCCTGAACTAAAAGAACAATCTAATTTATTTAAATATTTATCACCTTGCCTGCGAGAGCTCTTCCTAGGTTTAAAGCGTTTGAAGAGAGGATAAAGACACTATTTCCATTACAAATGGACTCACCAAGGTCGTTCAGAAAAAAAAAAAAAAAAAAAAACGCTGCCCCCCAGGAAATTTCCTTGAACTTGAAATTTTAAATGATGATAATTGACAAAAATTTAATCTACTTACGCGCTAGTATCATACTACATCAGCTTACACAAATTGGGTGCACCAATTTGGTTTTAACAACGATTGTTGTTGATAAAGAACTACTGATCAATTTAAAGCGAACGCATTAACTACTCCAAAAGGTACACGACTCCTTCGTAAGTGAAAAACATTATCACTGTATTTGGAACTTGTCGAATTAAGTGGGTTCCTAAACCTCCATAGAGACCTCTCCATCCTTCCTCTTTCACAACTGTTTTCAACGTTTGAAGAAACGAATTGTATTTTTGTTTTCCGAGGAAATCACTTTCTTGTTGACGTAGCCGAGTTCGTGCAACTTCATGAGGATAGCAAAGACTTGCAGCGATGGATTTGGAAACGCCGGCTGACAGCATGCACTCGATCACATTCAGGTCTCTTTGCGTCTTCTGTTGAAACTTTAGCAATCTCGCTTTCACTTTCTCGTAGATCGTAAAATGCACTACTGTTTCTGAGATTCCTACGTAGGAAGCTGAAAGTCCTCGGTAAAAAGCTCTGATTCCTTCGCTCTTGTAAGCATCTCTTACTATATGGAAAGCATTTACTCTCCGCGCTTCCCTGTTGTCCAACTGTAGTCGCGTTTTGACGAACCACAAAGGATTTGTAACCGTGTGATTTACAAACGAAGCTATAGCCGCGGATGTCATATAAACAATTGAGGAATCGGCAACTAGCTTACCAGATTTGTTCAGTATCTCCTTTGTTGTGGAATAGAGGGCAAAATAAATTGCTCTTGATGGGGTGACACCGAGTAATGTGGGCCCCAATCCTTTGTACAACGAAAAGAACCCTTCGTGCTGAACCATGTACCTTCCATAGGAAAATACTCCTTTGAAGCGATTCGCCGCAACATTAAGCTTCGAGTTAGCCACACTAGCTGTACTTAAATTTGCGGCTTGGCCACTGGACGAAATATTGCGAGAAACGCGTGGATTTGCTGTTCGTTGAAGCCGAAACGCAGAAGATTGAAGTCTCGTCTGAATCACCTCGAGAGGACATGTTACGAAGGCACCGAACGAGCCGCCTAAACCACCAGCGACGAAATGTACCATGGCAGAGTGCTGTTTCTTTGTTTGACTCATGATTGAAATAAAATGACTAAGAAACAGAGCTGGAAGATAACGGCGGTGATTTTACAATTGGAGGGAGAGTAATTTGTAACCGGCATCACCAGCTGAAAAAGTTTGAAAGATAGAAAATATTGTACGTCGTTTAAGTTGTTCTGTGAATGACGTAAGGACAACACCCCCATCCTTACCAAATAAGGATTGGTTGTGTAAGCTCTTCTTCTTCGCAACTTGTGGAACACTTGGCTCACTACGAATGTTTATGCCACAAATATGAGTTTGTAAAAATTCTTTACCAATCAAAATAAACAACGAACAACTAAAATTAAATCAACTTTTATGAAAAATTCATTGTTCATCAAAATCTCAGATAAGTTTGACGTTTGTTAATTCTGACATGTTTTTTTCTACTACGATGCTATCCCATAAAATTGTTTTGGATCCAAGTTTACAAAAACTTTTTGTTATGTAATACACGTATTGCATTCCATTTGCACGCCAGCTGACCTCAAGTCACATGCTTCTATACATCATACGATCACCTGTGCGTGATATCGGGCAAAATGCGTAGGAATGAAAGAGTGAGTTTACAGTCGCAACCAACCACGCAAAAGGTTTCATCATCCACTTTAATACGTGATCTTATTTTCGAAGGAAAGAAAACAAAAGACATTGCCTGAGGATCGGTTATTCGTTGAACCGCCTTTACCATTTATAATAAGTTTATCTATTTTGAGCTGTTTTCCTAGTAAAACCCTGATTTCCTATGATGGCTCGTGAAATTCACGTGGATACCATGTGATGTGGGCAACAGACCAAAATAAAACATACTTGTTTTCGACTTGCTTTATGGCCTATTTAGTTAGGAATCTCGGGGAGGTTAAGTTACAGAGTTTCCTCATTTACTAAAATGAACACAAAAAGCATGAAAAAAGCCAAGGACAGTGAAACTATGGAACCATAGTCATTCGAGTGGATGTAAATTTTGTGCTGTAGTAAAGTAAACGTCTCATTTTCAAACAAAGGAAACTTACAATTAACTCGAGATAACAGATTTAATGAAGAAACTGTGTAAAGGTTCCAACAGTTTCGTATTCTTTTTAGCCCGCATAATAACTCCCAATAGATTTACAAGTACCCGGTCACTTCGCCGATACTTATGGTCAACGCGCCGACATAATAGTGACTTCGCCGACAGTCTCGGTCACTTCCCCCGACACGTGCACACACCGGAAACGTAAAACAAAACTTTGAAACATTCCGCAAAGTGGATTCATTAATCTTAGAAAGAGTCCAGTAAAGAGGGTATGCGATAAAAATTACCCTATAGATTTTGCAAATTTCTGGTTATTCACTAGTTGTTATTTTAACTGTTTTTATTTCATTAGAACGACAAAAATTACAATCTTGTAGGAAATGTCTCGCACTGAAGTCAAATGTTCCTTGCTTGAGTCCATTTCATGGCTTGATTCCCAAACAAGAAGAGAGATATGAACGTTGGCACATTGATGAAATAATTATAAGAAAATATCATCCTCGTTTCCAGAGCTAGTCGATTTCGAAAAGATCCTACTCTCCAGATTTCTAAGGTTTCCTTTTACGCTTTTGTTTGAGCACTGTCCACAACCATTCGGATAAATCTGGGGCCTAGTTTTATCGGTTTGCCTCATCGTCCAACTTATTTTGGTCATTCGGTCACCGAAAACAAAATTTTCCTAAAGAGACTTTCGAGAGAGCTTCCATTTTGAAAACGCCAGCTCGGGTCAGTGGAGGAGAGTGGAACGCCGATAGCTAGCCCCATGTGGCCTCATGAATGTCACTGTCTCTTTTAGCCTTTGCAAAAACATATGTATTTACTTTCATTCGTTTGCCAAATGTTCTTGCGGTTCAGAAGAAGTCACTCCAGTTCCGCTCTCATTTTTCTCTTCTACTGATTGGCTGTCCACACAATCCCCACCATCCCCACCCTCAGCTTGCTCATGCAAAACTCTCCCCTCTCCACCGTCTATGATATCATCGTTCTGAGGATTTGCCAAGTCTGTTTGTGGGGTGTTGTGATTTGGATCCTGTAGAAAGTCATCCAATATAATATCTTCTGGGTTAGGAACAGGCTGCAAGAATTCTTCATCAGGGCAGATTTTTTCGAACACTTCCTTAGCCTGTAAAAAGAAAAACATCCTAACTTTTTAAATGTCCTCGATATAGTTCCAGTAACTCCTACCTAAATATTTTCAGCTCTATGTTCCCTCTCACAAATTTTTGTCCAATTCAGAGTTTCCCAGTTGATCGTTCTCTGTACATTGTTTCACCTATCCCTTAGACAATGCAGTGACAATATCTTTAGCCGAAAGCTATTAGTACCTGCTGCAATGCCTCTCCAAATCCTAAGCTCAATCCAGGCAGCGAGAGAGCATGTACATTTGATGGCAAGTCAACAACACATGAGGAATCAGGAATAAATTGGTTGAAATACAAAGACCACAGAACTGTTGGCTTGTCGCTGTGAAGGTTTCCTGCTTTGAGACAAATGGCAAAGAACAATAATTCAATAAAATAATGAATCTCATCTAGTGTATTTTAACGTATCACAGGTAACTGCCTTAAATAAAAAGGAAATTTACAAGGGTTCTGTACTGTCAACCAACAATGAAGAGGTGAGATTAAGCCTTCAGCCCTTTACACCCTAACATCATTATGCATATTCTCCATACTGTTCTCTATACATTTGCTAAGGCGGTGACAAGAAGAATTTGTGTATCAATCAGGAGCTTCCTTTGTCGGTGATCATTTCCTTTATTGTTGTGACCTTAGTGTGTCATTCAGGGGTGATATTTTAAGGAGGAATTAGATGCTAGTCACTCTTAGAGGTCAAAGAAATAAGATACAAGGATAATAAAAATTACTACTAATTGCAAACGAGGACTTGAAAGACTGAGGCTACATTTTCCTTTCAGGTCTGAATTCATATGTCACTGCTCAACAGAAATGATAAAACTGACCTTCAGAAGGAAAATGAAACAACTTGTTTGCTGTTGCTTCCAAATCATCCTTAGCTGACGTCACACCTTTACTGACTAAATGGACCACATAGAGGCCATTAGGGCTGGCCATAGAGGCTGACCCTAATTGAATGACTCTCACTGGTTCTTCTCCTTCTAATGATGGTGGAACAGACAGAACTGATACGCACTCCTCCTTTGAAATCTTCAAGGAACTAGATGTTATGAAAACTCCTCTGGAAACAAACTGACAGCACTCCTTTTTGTAAATGTTTGGGACATATGAATGCTCCATTATCAGCCATTTACACTTCAGGAGCTGATTCTCAGAAATTACTCCTGTACACTTGCCATTTTCCTTGCTGATTGTTATTTCTGATGCACTTCTTCGAAGGCAATATAAACCACCAAACACCGCACACATTCTGCAAAATGCCTGCGGTAACTCACCAGCACCATAGAGGGGCCAAATAAAAGGGGTGTTTCCATAGCGTCCAAGTGATTGTAAAAAGCTTTGCGTAGCCTTAAGTCCAATGACTGTTGCAGTTTCAGGCTTGACCATGGCTATGGCATGAATTATGAAATGCTGCAAATTGGGTGTCAGTCTGCGCGACTGGAGGAATTCAACATATGGTTTGTTTTCATGTCCTTCATACTGCTCTTGCTGTTGTTCGAAATCAAGGCAGAAAGTCAGAAATTTCATGAGCATTCGTTTCTCCACCACAGATATTGCATTGCTGCTGAATACATCAGCTCTTGAACATGGTACCTCTTCTACTTGTCCATCCATGTATGTCAATATTCTGGTTACAGTTTTGAACTCTGCATAATGACTAATATTTGCCGAGATCAGTGCCTCCACTAAGGGTCCTCTGGAGAACAGAAGTTTAGGAGATATGTCAATGTTGAATCTTCTCCAGTATGGCTTCAGATCATCATATGTCATGTCAGGACATATAGCAGGCTTCTTTTCACTTCTATGCCTTGGTTGTGACAAAGAGGAAAGTTCTTGACCATCTCTGGAATCTGTTACTGTTGGTAGCTCTTCATCATGATTCTCCTTAAAATCTTTATCAGAAACTTTTTCTTCACTGAGTGGAGTTTCATTGCTCTCTTCTAACTGAGTAGGACTGCTAGTACTGTTTAAGTCCGATGTATCCAACTTCTCATGGCTATCATCTGATGGCCTATCTACAGAACCTTCAGCTTCATTTCCTGATCCTTCTGCACCTGTAATTACTTTTGAGGGGTCATTTTCACCACATGGAACTGGTTTAACCTCTTTGGTCCCGACAGATTTCCAAGTTTCACTGAAGCTTGCTGCTGTTTCAAGTGTTGAGTCCTCCTTTGATCCAGAGAGACCAAACTCTTGCTCTTGTTTTTTCTCACTTAAGCAACAAAGCACAAAATTAATAGAAAGTCACAGTTAATAGTCTCAAAAAAGGCTACTTTAACCTTCTGATTGCCATTATCAGATTTATTAAGTAATTCTTCCTTCTGGCTACCATTAATTTTAAAATTTAATAATTAAGTAAAATAACAGCCATTGGATGATATGTTTGTCTTCTTCAGATTTATTACCTGTTTGCTGAGTAGTGTATCAACATTGTAAGTAGTAATTTTGATCATTTTTGATTGATAAAGAGTTCAGTGTAAGCAAGGCAATAAGAAAATATCATCATCAAATGTCATGGCAAATATAGTGTTTGAGCCAAACTTGAACTGAAGATTTCTCTTTTCCAGGGAACAAGGAGTGAAACAGCTGTTTGAAAAGTGACATCCTTCTTTTTGGGTGATCCTTCCCCATATTCATGTGATAAAGTTTAAGCTAAGTCATGGCACTACATTAAGTTGTGAACTCATATTTTCTCCATAATTTTAATTTATTAATTAATAAAATATCTCACTAAAGAACAAATACATACCTTACTCACCTAAAATAAGATCTAACCACTATATTGCTCACTGTGTTAGAGTGGCTGGGAACTGGGACTGAGAAGGTACCAGACTCCAAGCTTGGTGGTTCCTTGTTGTGGGCACCAGATTCATCTGATGCACCTCCATGAGTTTCACCCTACAATCAAAAACATTTTTTTGCAAATTAATTTACATCATCATCATCGCTATATCAAACACTTTCCAAATCAATTAGGCATACTGCATAAAGGAATATATATTTTAGAATCTTTTTAATTACCTGGTTGAGTTCAATCCACTTTAACAAACTGTCAAAGGTAAATGTGGCCCACTGTCCAGAATAATAATCATTCCTGGAAAAAAACAATTTCCTAGATCAAATAATGAGCAAATTTTACCTTTACTTTAATTGTATGCAACCTCTATCCATGCTATTAGTAACATGGAAGATTCTGTGGCATGATGTACATTTGGTGTAATCCTGGTTCCCATGTCCTTGTTTAGACCCTGATGAGGAAATTGTTTTGTGTTCATGAAAACTTTATTCTCAGAGTACCTCCCTCTATGACAGAGTAGGCAGCAAAGTGGACAAGAAACTTAGGGAAAACCCCAAGAGGAAGTTAATCTGTGAAAAATTAGCATCATATCCATGAGGAAAAGCAATTAAGCTTGTTGGTTCATACTACTGAAACCCAGAAAAGTATGATTCAAGTAGTAAATTATGAACCCCAAGACTACGCTTCAGGATCTGGCTCTGAACAATTTCTTGATTTATAATTATACAATTAACCCAAAGATATAAGTTCTTTGGTACTTCATGTTCTTCAGCTAAACCATAGGAACCAAAACTACGTTTTGTAAAATTTCCGCACAGCCTCATTCTATTGTAAAACAAATCTGTTTTCCCAATGGTAATGTATTATTTTTGTCATTGTTTTCTCTATCCAAGAACTGAATGCATAATGAAGTATGGGGCTGTGCGGAAATTTCACCCTACGTTTAATTACCGACGCGTGTGGATCATCAACTGAGCACTAAATTTTACTCTGTATTAGGATCGAGAAAACATGTTTATGTATCTGTCACTGACCTGTCTAAATGAAGAACCTTCAGACCCACTCTTGACAGAGAAGCTGCCACCACAGACTCCGGGAAACCTTGTAAAAAAAAATAAGACTGGCTACGAAATACGCTTTCTGATGCACTAACACTACAATGTGGAATTCGAGGTCAAAGTTGATAAGCACACCCTTTCCCCATCTCCGAGAAAATTCATCGAAATTTCGCCTTAGTGGCCCCATGACTGCAGTAACACACAACAAAAGCTTTTCAGACTGTTTTTCCGTCAAAATTTATCTACACCATTATTTTACTACAGATCCTACCCGTTCCAAGTACAATCACATCGAAATCATCAGGAAGGTTATCCTCCGCCATTTTGGGTATTATCAATGACACATATCAAAGGGTAGCTGATTGGTTATATTTCTTTTATCCAATCAAATTGAAGTTTAGATTTATGGTCCTGAGGAGGCCTGATTCCGCAGTCAGCTAATATTCTCTACAAATGAATTAGGTTCATGAAAGCTTTCAGCTGGGCTCATCAGCTGAGATGAATGTGAGGAACAGTGTAAGGTTTTGCAAATTACGTCACGGGGATTCTCTCAGCTGAAAAATGGTGAAGCTTGTTATGTTTGATCTGGGGGGTGTCATCATTACAAGTCCTATCTTTGCATTTCAGAAATATGCGTGGGAAAAAGGAATTGAGAGGTAACTAGGAATTTTGTGTACATTCTAGATTTGAAAGTTGTCTTAAACAAACCAACAAACAAACAAACAAACAAAAACAGACAAAGTATCAAAGCAAATTTCCGCATAGTCGTTTCTCTTTCACAATATTGCCTCGAAAGTCCTGGACTTGACTGTTTCTTAAAGTTAATATTCTCTGACGAACTTTCTTATTTAATTTCAGGGAGGTGATAATAAAAAGCTTCATTGACAATGCAAAAAGACTTGAAACAGGTCAAGTTTCCCTTTCTCAGGTGTGTATAATCATTTCTATCTGTAGACCTCAGTGTATGAAAAGTTTTGCAGCCATCATGAGTTTTCTGCAAAGGAAGGCCAAAGTGAGAAATAAGTGTCTACCAAGGGATAACTGATAGACAAGAGGAATGAGAGGGAATGGAATGGGAAAGAAAATACTTTTTGTACATACACCCTCCCCTCTGCCTCTCCTTAAACACTGAAACTAGTCTTCCTTCATAGGATATGAATATATAATTTACCGTTCAAAATTTTTGTTTTGCTTTTTTTTTATTTTTTTTATTATTATTTTTTTTTAAAGTTCTGCTCTGAAATGGATGCAATGTATGCAGAGTATGCTTCAAAACAAGGGAGTGATCTCTACAAATCTATAAGCTTCCAAGACATTATAGATGAGTACTCCTCATCAGCAAAAGTAATTCCAGAAATGCTTAATGCTGCAACAGCTCTGAGGAAGCACGGTCAGTAAAAATGATTTTTAGAAAGGTGGCAATGGCCTACTTGAACTATTAAGATAATTCTTTTTGGATCTGGATTGTTATACTCCCTAGCACAGCTGACTCATAGCGGTGATTTGTTAGATAACGCACATTCCTCTCACATTTTAACACACTCTCAATCAGACGGGTAGTGAGGATTGAAATAAATAACTAATCAATTGATATTAACAAATAATGTTGAATTAAATTCCCTGGACCAGCTAAAAAAGAAATCTGTTGTCATTCATGAGGAGAATTTAGGCTTATGGAACTTGGCAGAGGTAAGGCCTATAAAGACATAGGGTTCAAGTTGCCTTTTAATATACAAAGGAATTCATATAATTTTGATTAAATTACAGGAACTTTTATCTGACTAATTATGGTGCTCATATTTTCAGGTATCAAAACTTGTATCCTGACAAATAATTGGACCAACGACTTAGTGAAGAACTTCAGATCATTGCCTTTTCCACAATTGCTTCACTACTTTGATGAGGTGTTTGAATCATGTAAAATTGGTCTCAGTAAACCTGACCCAGATATTTATACACATGTCTGCTCAAAGATGGGAGTGCAACCTTCAGAGGTGTATATTTATTTACTGTTGAGAATATAAGGGATTCTTACAAAGTGTAAAAGTTAATGATACCTGTAGATATTACAATATAACTGCCATATATTTGTGGTATTCCATCTAATGGTATTCCATGGTATTCCATGAAGTCTGATGTTGTTCAATCAACTTTTAGTAATGAAAATTGCCAATAGAAGCCATTTAGGTATCAGCTCTGGCTATCAAAGACAAACATTATCATGTTAGCTTGCTGCATAGCAGGATTTGACTTGAACTCAAACAAGTTTTAAGCCTTTTACTGGACTGTTTTGAGGAAGAATGTGGAATTATATTTTTTCAAGACTTCTTGCCAGAGAGGGTTGACAATATTACCTTTCACCGCTGAGTGTCGACCTTTTGACCCTAAGAGTGACAAGCATCTAATTTCTCCCCACAATATCATCACTGAATCACATATAAAGGTCATGAGAATAAAGAAAATTATGATCACCAACTAAAGAAGCTCATGATTGTTGACTAAATTCTCCTCATCAGCAATTTAGGAAATGTATAGAGAATGGTCTGGAGAATATACACTCTGATGCTAGAGTGTAGTGGGTGAAATGATGTTAATTTGTTATTTCTGTCCTAGGTGATATTTCTGGATGATTCCCCTCAAAATCTCAAACCAGCAAAAGGAATGGGAATGTTAACCATTCTTGTGAAAAATCCTGTTACAGCTCTCAGTGATCTTAAAAAGATAACAGGAATTGATGTAAGTTTGATGTGTTAGGAAAGATCAGATTTAACTTGGTGCAAAGCATGAGAACTGATACAGTCAGTACAATTGGTGGACAGACTTATCAGTGACTCTGACTCTTTTCAATCAAGATTACTATACTGACCTTTATGTTGTTGTCTCTGTGCACTGCAGGTTTTTCAGCAGTATGCAGTGGAACCTTGTGCTCCTCATGATGCTGTTCACTGCTACATCAATCTTAAGGTTGAGCTACTCTTTACAATTACTCTTTAAATTGAAGAGTAACACTTGATTTCTTCAGGACCCAAATTACTAAATCACTGTTTGTAGACTTTTTTATTGGATGCATGGGGTATATTTTATGCAGATAATGTTATAAAACTTTAAAACAACTGTAGGAAACTAGAAAAAAAACAGTTACCATAGACATTAGTAATAATACTTGTTTCTTTTCTTGTCTAGCCCAGCCCAAATTTTTCAGGAGGTGCCACCTGATTGTCTAAACACAGCTTACATAAAGACTGTTTAGTGCATTTTCAGGAATCTTCTGAACCAACTTAGAAGAAGCATTAAAGCCATAACCAGAGTCACTAATAAAGATTTCAGTATTTGTAGACAGGTATCAGGATGCATTATGTGGAAATGGGACATGGACCTGTTGTTATTTTGCTTCATGGTTTCCCTGAATTGTGGTATATTTGGAAATATCAGGTAAGCCTTACCAGAAATTGGAACAGCAACTTTTACTTACCTAATATTTATTAATTATTAGTTTTAATTTATGATTTATTCGTGATATCTGTACAGTCCAATACTTTTATTATACTCTTGACCATGGCTAAAATCTTCAATCTTCAATCTTCAAGACTTTACAATGTACTCTCCTTGTTGCGATTGTCTAGAAAAAATTTGCTCTTCCCCCTTGTCTATTGTATTAATGGAAAAATCACACCACCTGAAAAAGACTGAATAGTTAGAGAGACTGAGTGGGATGTTTCTACAATAACTTGTCCAGGGTTGTGGCCTGTTTTAAGGTGTTATTTTGTGTATTTTAGATCACAGCTCTGGCCCTTGCTGGATACAGAGTCATTGCCCCAGATCTTCGAGGGATGGGGCAAACATCAAGTCCATATGGTAATAGTTGTTAAATGATGAAACAGTTTTATTGTCACAGCTATCAAATAAATGATATTTGTAAGAATTTTGGTCATTTCATAACCAATGCTATTTGCTAACTTCAAGGCTTATTAATTCTAATAGAAAGCTTTTAGAGATACATTAAAGCTACAAAAACTATATTTCACAGTCTATTTTCTAAATTTTTTTGGGTTGAGGTAATATTTGATATATTAACTTCAGCTGTCTTTTTCAGACATGAAAAGTTTATCTTCATTTTTAAGTTGCACGTCATTTCGTAATTATAACTTGATTTCAGCTGAAAGTTTTGAAATATTTTAAATTATGTTTTCAGAGCTTGAGGCCTATGGAAGGGAACATGTGTGTGCTGTAAGTTTTACATGATTATGTCTTCTTTGTGCTAGTAATAAGACCTCTGGAAGCATGAGACCACTACAGAAACCAACAGTGTGCTAATGAAAGAGTGAATATTCAATATTTTATTCTTTTTTCCACAGGACATTGTTGCTTTGATGAATTCATTGGTAAGTATCTGCTCCATGTTTACTGTAACTGTATAGTTTTAGACATGGTATATTTCTTTTATGAGGGGCTGATGTTTGTTCAGAAATTAAATATTTCAAAACTGAAATGTTTTGTGAAAAGGTGATTAAGGTTAAGAAAATGAACTACACTTTTTAAAAACATGTTTCAATAGTTCTTCTGTCATCTTCAGTTCTGAATAATACAAATTACAAAGTTGAATTTAAAGTGTGTAACAAAATGCTGATTGGACAAAACAAACCATTGTGACAGAACAATATATGCATATACAAGGAAAGTTTTAAATTAACATGATAAAGTTGATTAAGTTTGAATGCACCATGAAGTGTAATGAACAGTGATTCAACAATAATTGTACCATCAAGTTAATTATATTTACCAGTAATTTGTATTTTATATTCTTTTTGAACTCAGAATCATCGGCACTGTTTCCAATCTATTGTCACCATTGATAATGTTATAATGCCCTCAAAATTTTTAGTTATGACAGAATTGACCTGATGAGAGCAAATTAAAGTTTATTTTTCTCAATGCTTTGTGCCAAATGGTAAACATGTTGTTTTGATAATCATTTCCTCAACCAGTACATTCAACAAGCCACAGTAGTGGGTCGTGATCTTGGCGGTTTTATTGCCTGGGACCTTAGCCTTCATTACCCTGAGAGGATCCTGTAAGTAACTCAGATGTTCTTCCAGGTGTTTATTATTTTTAACTGAAAGCACACTCACTAAATTTAATAACCAACTTTGTTGACGGATGTATATCAAATTGATTTCATATCACTGTTTGCTATGCCTGAGAAGTTGGTTGGGGCCTATATGTTGTCAGTAGTAAAAATTGAATATCAGGCAAAAAAGGTTTCAAGTTGTTTGATTTCTTATCTTCTTTGTGCTAGGTATATCACCATAATTGAACGTTACCATATTTACATTAATCGAAATACATTTTGAACTAGTCTGAAATTGTTTCCTGTAATCATACCTATCTTAAACATATATCCATGTACAGTATATCGTAGTTGATAATTCCCTTATTTCTTCTAATCTAATAATAAGCATATACTTGTTTACTGAAAGGTTTAATTCCTGATCAATGGAGGTATTTTCTTTCAGGGCTGTGATAAACATGACACCATTCATTCCCTCTTTTTCAACCATGAACCCACTGGAAAGACTGCAAGCCAACCCAGGAGTGTATCAGTATCAACTTTACTTTCACAAGGAGGTTAGTGCTACAGCAAGTAATCTGTAATAACTCACTCACAAGCATTATTTCTAAAAAAAACCCTCACACATTACACCAAGTAACTTTGCCACTGAATAAATATTAACTAAATGTTCACTAGGGTGTTCCAGAGAAAGAACTTGAGAGAGACTTTGAAAGAACATTTGTCATGCTAATGAGAGGTGCTAATGATCATCAGGTAAGGAAGTACTCCTAGTTCTTTGATGATATAGAAGCCTTAAGCTGGGCTGTGATGGTGTAGATCACTTGAAATGTCATGGAGAGTTTTTTAAAATGTCCAAATGGCCAAATAAAAACAGACTGAAGCATTAGCCGGAGACAGGGCAACTTAATTTGTTTAAATATGCTACGGTAGGCATATAAAATTTTTCTTGGTTATATACTAAGCTGGGTAGCTACTTTTATCATTGTAAAACTTTTCTAGACTTAAATTTATTTATTTATTTATTTATTTATTTAGAAACTGAAATGGGGTACCTATGATGTGCTTGAAAGAGGTATGTTTATTTACTGTGCTAATGTACAACACCAACTTACAACTTCCCAACGCAAGGTCCATTCCAAGCTAAGAGCATGATATTCTCTCCTATACGTATTTAGGTGGACTTTTTACTGGGCTGCCAGAAAAAGTGGAGAAAAGCTGGATTCTAACTAATGATGTCTTGAAGTATTTGGTGGAAATGTACAAAAAGACAGGGTTTAGGTTAGAAACAACTCAAGATAAGGTTAACTTGAATATTCACCAATAATAATATTATTTTTATTTTAAGAGTGTTATTTCAGAAGTACCAGTGCTCCTGTGCCCAATTTGCTCTGTTAATTTGATAGTTTTATTGTTATTGAGAATCAAACCAAAATTGGCAGCAGACTAATATCACTGTAACATGTGATGCTTATAGGGGGCCATTGAATTGGTACAGAACAATGGAAAAAGACTGGAAATGGAATTGTAAGGTATCTGGCCGTAAGGTAAATCTGAAATTTCCTTTTTACTTTGAATTCCTGTTGAGGCTCTTTAAAGATCTTTTTACACATCTCAGTTCTCCTCACAACATCTAGTATCTGTTGAACTGATTTTTCTTCTTCCCCATTGAAATGTAACATGATTTTTTTTGTGTGTTTGCCGCCACTGTTATTGGGAGGAGGTGTCAGTGGACCTTTTCTTTTTAAAGGTTTTACTTCCTTCTGTATAGGTGCAACAACCAAGTTTAATGATCACAGTAGGAAGGGATGTCCTCATAAAACCTCAGTTCTGTGTCAAAATGGATCAATGGGTAAGCAAAACAGTCTGTTGTCAGTTGTTACAAAAAGTTTTTTAATGATTCATTTCATTTGGTAACTAAAACTGAAACTTAGCACTGACATGCAGTGACATTACTTGAAATCATTTAATGTGTCTTTCCTTGCTTTCACACTTCTTTCCCCATAAAATTTTTATATGCTTCTCTTTTAGCTGTTAGCTGTGAATTATTGCTGAGAATTTTGGAAATTTAAGGAGTCATGTCTTTGTGACATTTTTTCCCAGTTACTGACTTCTCTTACTTTAACTGCATAACAATCCAACTGGTTTGAGGAATGAGTGCAGATAGGGTTACATGTACATTAGGACTTTTGGGACTTTGTATCACCTTCTGAGTAACTATGAATCCTGAGAGAGCAAAAATAGAACCTCGGCTGACATTTAGCATTTAACAGGTCTTAAGGGCCCAATTATTTTTTTGTGGAAAATAAATTGTACTATCAGGGTAACAGTATGCTGAGTATAATGATGTTCTTAAAGTTTGATAGTGTATTCTGATATTGTTGGTGAGGGTGGTCCTGACAAGGACTACTGTGACTGACGACAACAATACACTTGACCCTGATGATGACTTATGCTCAGGTTGTTGAATCATCAGTTTTCACTAATGACAACAGTCCTTGTCAGGACTACACTTACCTGAATGACCAGACTACACTAACACATGTTACCCCAGGTTCAAATTATGTATTCTATTCTTAAGATTGTGATAATTTTTCTTAAGATTCCTAGACTAGACAGAGCACACATAGAGGAGGCATCACATTGGATAACACTTGAATGGTATGGAAAATGTCAACCTAAACATTAGATATTTATAATGAAATTATTTATCTGTATTAATAAGAGAATTTTCCCAAACATACAGGTTAACCCTGTTGCTCTAAGATCTCAATATAAAATCTCCCCCCATCTGCCAGATATTTCTTATCACTTTAGTTGTAAATGAGAATTTGGTGCTTAATCAGACAATTTGCAAAAGATGGTTCTTGCTTTCTTCTATTATTAACTACTAGTAAATATTTAAGTCACATTTCTTCTCACTGTTAATTTTTGTATTCTTTTCAGTCCGTTGGAATTGAACAGAATCATGGTGGATTGGTTGAACAAAGTTCATGCAACACAATCTTATTTCTCCAAGTTGTAACACAAATATATGATAAGAGAGTGTTTGATGATGTGTGAAAAAGAAAATTGACAGCATATCTATACATGGAATAATCTTTCATCGACAATTCTTTGTAACGCAACTTGTGGAAGTTGCAATTTGTTGCATATGGAAATGCCTGTTGATTGGTGGCAAAGAGAGATCACATAGATCTTCTAGGCAAAATCCATAGGTTCTTCCTGGACACTCAGAATTTTAAGTTGTTAAATTATTTCAAAGAAAAGAGAAAAGTATTGAAGGGACATTGAGAGAGGTTGGGAGACATTGAATGTATATTTTTACATCCTTAGCATGGAAAAAAAAAACTAAAACCTACATGGGAAATTTAATCATTTGTACTGTACTTGATGCAAGTATTTTCATTAAAGGCAGTTCATTCTTTCACTTCCAAGACCTCAATTATTTGGTAATTCTTCTTACTGTCTGCCATAGAAACAAACTGATGTTACTCTGAAGAATTTGGTATTAGATCAACTAATAATCTCTTAATTGATATTTTTCTCTATTCTCATCCCTTGTCTACCTGATATAGTATTTGTATTGCAAGGATAAATTGTCGCAGTCAATCACTGGAGTCAAAGGGGTTGAAAAGGACCATTTATGTGGACAAAACACCTCCATCATTTCTTGTAGGATTTAATGATTACCTTCAAACACTAAGACATGACCGTTCCTGCACTTAAACTAACTTAGATACTTTTGTACACTTCTCAATGTTATTTACAGTCTTTTCTACTAAAACATTGTGTCAAGCACAGTAACTGAGCACTATGTTTCTTAGCCAGTTGAATTAAAACCTTGAGTCTGAGGGCTTGATTGCACTTTTCTTCATTTTTCAAAACTAACCAATGGAAAAAAAAAATTAAATTAATCCATCTTACTATTAATTGTCTACATCATAAATTTCAGCTATTGCTAAGATATTACAATGAAATATTGAGCTGTAATTCCTTTTCAGTTAATAATTCATCTGTAATAGTAAGTTGAAAATTGCAATCCAGCCCCTCTCGAAGTTTAAATTTCTAAAGTTTAAAGTATTAAAGTTTACATTCCTAAACTCTCAAGTTTAAATACAATGACCTTGGGACACATTCTACTAATTAAAGCTCTCTCAATCGTTGTTCCTGTTCTCTTAATAGTATAATAAATACAGATATTTACTCACAAATTGAAGATCTTTGGAAAGAGATTGGAATTTGTGAATAAGCCCACACAGAGGGCAAATCATTTGTGTATAAAATAGGGGAACTTTCTAAAAGACCATACCAACCAACATAGTAACTCACTTCTGTGTGCAAGATTACACAGCTCTCGCAATTTCACATTAATTACAACATTTGTGTGCCCTCTCCACCAAATCCTCTTTACTAAATATTAAAACTAACTCTAAAGGTGTTTTTTTCTTTTTTCAAAATAAAATTTCATATAATTATTTGTCACTGCCACCTCTTGACAGAGTACAATAACTGTGTTAAAACACCATAACAGATGATAAACAAAGTCTTTAATTCACAAACTCTAACTTGATTTGAAATTCTTGATTTCTCCAGACCATTTGGAACAGTCACAGATCACAACTACTCCATAGATCCCTGAGATTTCCTAAGTCTTTTTCACTTCACTTGCTGTAATATTCAATTAAATTACTAATAGACAGTCTAATATTTCAAATTTCTTGAGTATCATGAATGAGCTGGGAAAGCACTTGATGTACGGACTAAATTGATTAACTTCTTCACGGCAACCATCCACTGGTTTACCTGAAAAAAAGACAGGGAATTAGTTAAAATCAAATTGTTAATTCTGTACAGGCTACTAGTCTACAATGTCACACACTAAAAAGTAATTGCCTTGGCCCTAATAAAATTGATGTTTTCCTTTGCATTTAAAAACAACTTTATGTGAAGGAAAATATCTTCCAGCAACAATTAAGTTTAAGATTTTAACCTAATTACTGAACCCTTACAACAGCAGCTCTTGGCTTAGTGTGGCAGAAGAGCTTACCTCACTAACAAAATCCACCATTAGTGAAATATGAATCTGATGTGCTTCCTCAACATTTCCACCATCTAGAGCTAATGAAAGACCATGAACACAGTTACATTAAAAAAAAGATTTACTAAGTCACTGAAGAATTTCACAGAACTACAATCCTGGCCAAATGTTTTTGGGATACCTTTGAAAATACACAAAAAAAGTCTGTAGTTGGAACTTCTTGTGTAAAGAAGATGGGATGTTATTTTTGCTTACTTTTGCAAATTAAAGTGTCTAGCAACTTTTTCTCATGATTAGAGTTCAATTTGTTACAATCCAAATGACATTTTGAGATAGAGAGGCATATTTACAGACAAGTAGTTGTAATGGCACTCCGAATTGCACCAGCCGACATCTAAGTTAATATCATATTCAAGATATTCATGCAGTATAAAATATTACTTTGTCTTTGCTGAATACTAGTAGTAAAACCTTCTTGCCAAACATACCAGTCAAGAATATCAACTTGTCTTACACAATTTTGTAAAACTAACTTTCAAATCCCCTTTAGTTAATAACAGAAAACTAGGAGCTTGAAGAGATATCTATTTTTCATTACCTTGTGCAAGCTTTATCATTCTGCTCTTGACACCTTGACTAAGTTTCCCATTTGTCCAATTCTGACTCATCACTTGAAGTCTTCTTGCAATATCATCAGCAACTCTTTTCTGTGATAGAAAGAGAATGTTTTGTTGACTAATGCATGTACAAATGACTTCCCAAGCTGATGCAGTGACTGAAATAAGTCATGTGAGATATTTTACTATTTCAGCTGCAACAAAGTTCTTGTGAAGTGACATAATTGAAGTCACAGTCAGAGTGATGAGATGAGATGATTAAAGGAGAGTGATCCTTGCCTTTGCACAGCACTGTGGATAACAAGACTGAGAAGGGATATCACAGGCCATGATGTGCTGAACAAATTACACTAGAACACTAACCTCTAGGTTGTCTTGAAGCTTGTTAATAACATCCTGTAAGGCATCCATTGTGATCTTGAGCCCTTCTTGGTTATCCACTGCATTAGAGACAGCTCCATTTTTCTCCTCACCAGAGGGAGAGGTACTGCGAGGAGTATTCCCTGCACTTAATGAAGCTGAAGATGAGATTTGATTCCCTGGGAGTGGTGGTGGAGTCATACTGTGTCCCATGTGAGGATGCTTAGCTATTCCATTCCCCTGTGGGAGCATTGTTGGTGGAACAGGGCTCTGCCTGTGTACTGCATACAAGGGAGGTGTTGTGTGACCAACTGGAGGTTGGCTTGGTAATGTTGGTGGGATGGATGGCTGGGTTATAAGTGGGTTATCTTGATAACTTGGCATGGCAGAAGCTTTTGTTACAGGAGGAGTTATTGGATGGAATATCTGTGGGGAGCTGTGGTGATCATCAAAATGATCACTGATTTCTGCCGTTGAGCGGATACTGTGTAGAGGTGCAGTTCTTATTGGTTCAAAACTATGATCTTTGAGAGCAAATAATGGTTGTCCAAGATTCCCTGAGAGATTCTCTGTTGATTTAGCATGTGCATATGTCCCTGGAGGGTTGATACTTTGCGTTGAGTTAACAGATACATCAGTTGAATTTGCTGTTCCTGCATCAGTGAAAGATGGTGTGGATACACTCCTTGTAAACATGGTTGGTATCGAGGGAGCCATGAGATTAGTATTTACAAGAGGTGAAGTTGTTGTCACTGGTGCTGGAGTGAAAAGTGGCTGGGTGATGCCATTAAGATTATGGCTAACAAGAGGAGGAGTTGTTGTCACTGGTGGTGTGAAAAGAGGCTGGGCAATGCCATCCAGGTTATTACTTCCAAGAGGTGCATTTGTTGTCACTGGAGGTTGTGTATAAAGTGGCTGGGCGACGCCATTGAGTTTAAGAGCACCAACACCTGTGAAAATGGTGAATCATGTTTGAGAAAAACAATAATTACATGTAAGTTAAGACTGCTTGAAGTTTTATTCTGCATTTTCCAATTAAGTACAGCTGTGAGAGAATTGAAGATCAAGTTGAAGGAGACATGTTTTTTTATTATTCCAAAATTAAAAATGATAATAATTCAGACAGATGTACCTAGAAAAAGGAAATTAATAAGTACTTTCAAATGCTGTGATTGGTTTAGCATGATTATAAATAGTGTATATTTCGTTTCTTTATAGTCTGTTTAAGTTATCACTGTCACCATTCTAAAACTCAGACACTTTCTGGGTTTTGAAATTCCATAACTATTGATGTTTGTGGTACTTATTAATACGAATGCTGAAATCCCGAAGGCTTTTATTTTTGCCCGCGGCAAATTTCCTGATCTGATCTTCCACGATCACTGATAATCGATTTATACCTAATAAATAACGATAAAAAAAGAGGAAGATTCCTTGTGTTTCCATCGCAGAAGTTATATAGTATTTATTATTACTGAACCAAAATTTTACGACTCAAATGTATTACAGACATGTAACATCACGGCAGGGTGCAAAGTTTATAAATAATTTTCAGAGTTTTTGTCATCATGACATCGCTGAATTGTGCAATCCTTAATATTAGACAATCTCAACAAGATTTCAACTCGGAAACACTGGAAAATCTCGACGTACCGTTTGTAATTTCTTCGTTGTTAACAACGGCTGGTTGTAAACTTGGCGACGGTGTTTGTATTCCATGTAAAGCTTGCTGATGTGATACTCTCTTCCTTAGATCTAACTTCGGTCTGTTGCCCGTCGAGTTATTAGAGAACGCAAAAGTTGGAGGGTCATTCCAACCTCGAGCAGAATCGCCATTATAAGCTATGATACCACCAGAGGCTAAATTGGAACAGAAAACCATGTTTGTCATACTATGTACGAGAAAGTTGTGGTTTAAACGAAGGCCAGGATTAACTTCTAATGTTATGACGTTATGAATATTCAGATCAGGGTATAAATATTTTCGAGGTTGCCCTAGAGTTTTCCATGGGTGCTCCTGTGGGAGTACGCTAGTGACTAATGAGAATTTTTCCGGGAATAAGAGACTCTTTTCCCCATTTGTTACCTTAAAATGAAGGAGTTTACGTGACTAAAATTGGAATGAACAGCCGTTCAATAAAGAGTAGACATCGAATCTGATTGTGCGCGTTGTAGTTCTATTGAACTAAAGTCATACCAGAAAAACCATGTGAATCAAATGAATCTAGAAACTAGCCTAGTCTTTCACTTCATTTTACACGTAAGTAACTAAATAGGTAAAGTATCTCTACATGATCGAACGATTCGACAATAAGCAAGATAGATCTAGAGGGAATCAAAAATCTTCTGACGGAAAGCGCCATATTGAGTGCATTTGAAGTCACTTGTACGAAAACTTGGATCAAACTCGGAAATTTTACGTCTCTAAACGATTATTTTCGACTATCGTATTTTATGATAAACTATCAGTATCATAAAAACACTTTTTTGGGTCTTAGAAGATATAAAGCTTACCTCTGGAGCTCGGATCGCCCGGCATTTTGAGAGAAACGAACAACTTCTGTAATCGATTGTAAACTCGTGACGTGTCCCTACCTATGACGTCAGAAGACCGGAAGTTTAAAAACCGGAAACAAAAATGCGTTACGAGGAACACACGCATTAAAATCTTTCTTTGAACCGGGAAGTAAGTCAGTTACTTCACTATCGGTCACTCAGAAGACACTTACAGTAATTTTTCTTGTTAAGGAAGTCGTAACTTTGTGAAAAATATTCTTTCTCTTGACACAGACCGAGAATAAAGCTTCTCCGAACCCTCCCGATTATATACGAAGATTTTCGTATCCGAATGGTGGATTCACGACTCACCAAATCGAGTCAGCCGCATAAATATGGTAGAAACAAATGAACCTGCCGGTGGCGTTTTCCCTTCAAAATATTTATCAGCTGGTTTAATATCCACTTCCAGAAAATGGCAATATCATGGCTTGTCAAAGTTTTATTGGTGTCGTTGACGACGAAAGGATATTTTCCGAAGGGTCGCGGTCAATTCAACTCTGGTAAGCCGCTGATCTGTTTCTTACACAGCCGACTTTTTTGGCGTGGAAAATGTCTGCTCGGATCAAAATTCTTAGTAATTGTCAAATGTACATTTCGCATCAAATTCAAACAGAGCTCTTTTATTAACCAGTGTAAAGAGCTAATTCCTTTCATAAATGAAGCAGTTATTTGTGTTTGCCGGCGCCTTATATATATTTTGCTGCATTTATGAACGCAACCTCATCTTCGAGTGCTAGAAATGCATCCTACAAACTCTTCCACCGATGATGGCTTATTTTTATTTTCAGATATAACATTTTAGAGAAAATTGCACGAATTTAGGGATAATTTTTTAGTTAAACCTATGTTTACCTATATGTGCGAGTGGGGTGTGAGTTGGAGAATTTTAATTGGACAGTTACACATACTAACTAATTTGGCTACAAAACTAAGCTTCTTTCGTGGGAGCTTTAAGTTAAATGCATCAGAAATCCAATTTGTAGCAGAGCATGAAAAAGAGACATTAACTGCCTAAAACCACGAATCCTTTTTACGGTGAAATATTTCGATTGTTTCCAAGGTCAACAGAACACGAATTTGCACGAAATGCTTACAAATAGTGACAAAAGGAACAATTGGGAAGGATGACAACCTTTGTTGCTCTTCAGCGCAACTTTAGTTCAATTCGTATCCTAATTATATTTCCAAACAAACTTGGTGAATTTCCACGGTATATATGGCATTTAAGAATGAATAACAGGGCATCAGTAACATTGGCAACCACAGAATTATGTATTTCAAACACGGTTTGTTTTGTTTGTGAGCTTGGTTTTTTCTGATGTTGTTAAATAATTAAAGATGATATATCCAGAGAGAGTTCTAGAATGGACTCCAATGTATATTACATAAACACTGCACTTTTCAGAAGACGCTAGCAGGTTGATTTCACCTAAAGTCATTCATTTTTTTTTTCCTGCTTGAACTCATTTCCTTGTTTATGCAGAATATTTAAAACTTTCAATGAAATTTATGCAGCATGCTCAATTATTATTCATAACTTTCATGGAATACTTCTAAAAGTCATTAGGTGACAAGTATAACTTTTGTGTTAATCTGGAGCTAAAACATGTGAAACAAGCTGTATCTCTCTGGCTAAATCTGCAAGAATAATAAATTCTTCCTCTAAATTCATTAGTATTCTGAATAAACATGGAAAGAATTTGATGCAACATTTAGACTAGATTTCTCCTAGGCAGGACATAATAAAGCTAAACTAGCAAACAAAGATGTACACAGCTTCTTTGCCAATGTCGAAAATATAGGTTGATGCATTGTTGTTTTATCTCTGTAGAGGACTTCTTTAGTTTAGAGGATAAAAAGCACCGACTAAATATAATTCATATTATAGAACACTGAGCCTGCAAAGATGTTTATGACTCAATAGTAAAGCTTAACATTATTTTCATTGGTGATAAATTTTACTTCTGGGAACTTTTAATATCTAGCTTATCATTAAAATTTTATATGTACCCATGGCAACATCAGTATTCTCACTGGGTATTCATGCTTTTATTGCTTTTTTTAGAAAAATAATACCAGATGGTTCAAAGTACAAAATTAAAGGAAATACATCCTATTTTTTATGAAAGAAACAAATGAAGCATACTCATGAAAACCAGAACATGATACATTGGAATGTTTGCTTTAATTAGCTAAGTAGAGTGTTTAGGGTGTTTTATTCAAACTTGTCAAAAGTCAATGTGTGCCTTTTAAATGTTAGGCTTGAATTGATTGTCATTTCAGCTCTCCAGTTATGCACTTTGTATTTATTGAACCATAGCATGCAATGCTTTGATCAAGTTCCTGTGCAATACTAAAACCAAACTCTTTCACATGCAAAAAGTCTTAGTGCAAGTGCGAGCTTATAAGTTGGATAGTTGTTGTACTTGTGATTATACACAGATATAATTACATGCCCAACATGTTTCTATTGCTTTGTAATGCATGCAGCCATTTTTTTAAAAGTTTTTACAAGACAAAGTTATCAGTTACTGATAACTTTGTCTTGTAAAAACTTTCAATTAATAAGAGTTAACCATCACCATACATTCATTAGCTTAAGACAAAAACTTAGGTACAGCTTCCATTAGGTAAGGATTCCATCTCCCAAGATTGTGTTTATTATAATTATAAACACAATTTTGAAGATGGAATCCTGAGTGAACATTTTGACTGGGCATGACAGACATTTCCTTTATTATCTCTTCCATTCCCTTGGAGACCAATATATTATTGATGACTTCAATTAAGATGGTAAATTTTAAGTGTGATGATTTAGGTGAAATATGATGTTATTCAGTGAATGACACAAGCTACACAGGTGAATGACAGGCTGTGCCTCAATTCTCAATAAGAATTGAGAGATATTAAGGGGCTCCTTCTTGGTGTAGAGGCACGCAGGACATGTCACAATAGAACACCTTCTAAGAACCCTATTGTTTTCATTGTTCTACTTGTTCTTGTGTCTTTTTTTCTCTATTATTTTACATCAACTGAGTGTTCTACACTAAGAGTTATGTTGAATTTTAATGTCCTATCTATACTATGTTTAGAACATCTGACGGAAAATGAAAAGTTGAATCGTGAAGCAATTACGAAAATACATGTCCACCTAGATGATGACAGGAATGGGAAAGTTGACTTGAGTGAATCAAATGAGGTGAGTGTTTTGATTTACCACCAAAAAAGGTCAAATCTTTCAGTTTTTCTGTCCCCTTACTCTCAGACTTAATCCCAAGATCATGAGCTTCCAGTGACTATTTGTAGCTCAGGAGGGTAAATTGCATTAATTTTACAGCACTGTTTCTAAAGAAGCAACATTATTGCTTGTGCCATGAAAAATTTAGGGAGAGAATTCTATTCTGTAGTCATAGAATTCTGTGAAATAGCTTTTAAGAATTCTTCTGTCTCCTACTAGTGACAACCACCTATTTATCTTAGGTAGTCCCCACCCCTTCCCCCAAACATTCATCAAATTTTCTTAAATGTTTTGTGCTACTCATTAATACTCCCAGGTGCAAAAAGACAATGTGAGAGGGAAGTGTCTTCCCCAAGAACCAAAAAACCATTGAGTACCTAGCCATTATTTAAACCCTGTCCTTTTGATCTGGAGTCCATGATATTGAACAACTGTAGAGTAGGGCTCTGTCTCCCACCCACATGAAGCTTGGGTCAAGTACTTAACTTTTTTCCTCTGAACCTCTTTGTGTGTGAGTACAATATTGGTGTGAGGCAGCTACCTTTCTGTGCTGTTTACTGTTTCTTATTCTTTCATGTGATCTTCACTAATGATGCACTTATCTTGCATTTCTTAAATTGAATTTTTTAGTTTATGCGTGATGAACTTCAAGTGACTGATGAAGAACGGCACTCCCACTTCCATGGAAATGATGATCTCATCTCTGTGGATGAACTCTGGCAGAGTTGGGCGCAAAGCGCAGGTCAGAATCCTTGGACTGACAACTTATTGAAAGTCTCAGTTTTTTTACCCTTTAACTCCTGGAATTGACTAACATGAAACTTCTCCTTATAATATCCTTACATTATCCAGCAAACAGCTAATGAGAATATTCAAACTTATCAGGTAGAAGTTGTTGTCTTGATCTAACACCAAGTTCTTGTAACTAATTTACCAGGATGTGTGTAGCAGCTGGTGGGGAGAGTTACCAATCAGATCTTGGGAGTTAAAGGGTTAAACAGTAAAAGATTTGATCCTATTAGTAACAAGTGACAGTGACTATTTTCTAATCTGATCATGAGGTTGAGGGTAGTGCTGAAAAAATGGATGGCATTAACGTGAGCATAAGTTGTTGTCAGAATCATGAGTCTGATGATAATATCCACATAGATTCTTGATTGTCACAAAAAAGCAGTCCTTCCTCAAACAAGTGAGGCTCTGTAATGTTACCAACTCATTGATTTCTGCAACATTATTAAGTGACATTAATGTGTTCATGTTCATTATCCCCTTCATCATTAAAATAATGTTAGCTTATAGTCAATGTTGGGCTTTGTAGTTCACAACTGGACTAACGAAGAAGTCATTGAATGGCTCAAAAACTCTGTCCATCTTCCACAATATGCTGATGTCTTTGTGACTGCAGCTATCAATGGATCAGATGTACCACGGTAAGCAGACTACCTCTACATTAAAACCTTTTTATCCCTGGAAGAAAATTAGTCTTGCCCCTTATACAGCACATTGCACTGGTGTATTTCCCTTGCCTCAACATTAAGTGTACAGCATGGAAATTTCAAAACATTGAAAAATGTAAAGAAAAACATGGAACATAGTGTATTTATTATTCCTAGAGTTAGACAATCAAATAAGTTTGAAAAAATTACCTTTCATCAAGCTGCCTCTCTAGAGCCTCTCAGTCTTAACATTTTTTTCCATAGCTTTTGGAATTAAAAAAATTGCTTCACTCCAAAGTCTCATGATTAATTGTTTCTAGTTTGGCATTTGTAATGAATTTAATGTAGTTGTTGATTTTTCAATACATTGAGTTGATGTATTGTTACTTACCTTTCTCCCGCATCCGTCAATGTACACCTCACAGCTACATGACTTTTATGTAATTGAGCAAAGATTGCATATGGATGTCTACATCTGATGCCAATTAAATATGAATGTTGTTTGAATTTGTATTTGGGCAGCTGCCTAATGTAACAAAATGTGACAAATTGTTGCTACAGAGGAACAAAATTTTAAAAATTCCTAGTTAGTACATTCTGATAAATGGGTAATTCAATATTTCTTTTAGACTTCATCTTCTTACTCTGTTAGGGAAGCTATCTAATAGGAGCTAGATTCCTTCTTAGTATATATTGGACAGGTTTGCCCTAGTTGTCTTAATTGTACTTGAAGAATCCTTAATCAGTTATCAAGGAGATGAGATATTACCATCTTTACTAACGCTGCAAACTCTTTCCTTGTTTGTGTGAGTCTTCTAGCTTGCTCAAGCATTTCGGTTATTTTAAAACTAAAACAAAAGATTGTCTTTAAGTTATTGTAGAAGGTGTGACACTATAATAGAGAGTACATTTGAGGGATTGGGAGAAAAAGTGATTTTTTTATTGGACTTTGTATTTTGATGAGAATTTTTCTCTGAGACAAAGTGATCATGATTTGCAACAAAAAGTACTAAATTGAAATACGTTTTATGAATTAAATGGTAATATAACAAGGAGTTAAAATTACGAAATTTGCTTAGATTATAAAGAGGAAGTTTTCAACCCTCTCACTTATTTTTGTACAAAAATGCAATGTTGAAAAAAAGTTGATGATTTAAAGATTAGTTTGTCATCTGTGAGTAGCAATACCAAGAGAAATTGTTCAAAGGTTTTTTTCTTACAGCTTTCTTAATTTAGTGGCTTCATCGGATAAATTTTAAACTGGCGTGTGCACTTCTGTTGGAATGTGCACAATGTTTATCTAAAAATGGAGTTGGCTGAGTATTACTGGTAGGAATGTGTTAAAAGATTGCAAGACTAATGTTGAAAACAGCTGGCAACAGGTGGTTTAATGAATCTTTGGCAATTAGTAATTCTCAATACTGTAACTGCTTTAATTTGGAATCCTTAAACTAAAATCCTCAATTTTGCAAACCTCTAACTTCTTTTCACTGTTAATCGCTTGAGTTTCCTTAAGCACATTATAAAATGAATTATCACATTTTTCTTTCCAGAGAATGCTCCCTTGACTAAGCTTTTGTGATAAGTAATTCTTTTCACTACACATTGATATGCATTTATTGCATGATAAAGGTACACAAGGTGTAGCTATGTTCCATATTTGGGGTAAGTTTGGCTTGGGTTTTATTATAAATTACCTGAGCTATCTCACATGCATTTGTGATGTGCAGGCTGGCTACAGAGGAGAATGGTCTGCTCCAGAACGAACTGGGAATAAAAGATCCAAAACATCGCAAGAAAATTGGCTTACGAGCTATGGATATTGTTCTTTTTGGACCTCCACTTGGTAAGATTGCTTAAATATGACCTGAAAGTGAAAATAAACTCTCTGTTCTATGCAATGTGCTATCTAAGAATCTACTGAGTTATGGTAAGTTTATTATGTTCAAGCCTTTTGGATTGACAAAATTTTCTCACTGTTAACAGATGTATATCCTTGAAAAAATTATTCTTATTTTAGTAGAAGCCTTCAAAGGCGGTGTAAGGGTGGGGCTTTGTTAAACTTTTCCTAGGAAAGGGTTGTATCCAAAATTGGCCTTCATTTCTTTTATAGATAAAATGATCTAATTCAACCTTAGGTTGTGAAATTTCCAGTTTTTTGTCAGTTTGGGGATGTTGAAGATTTGGATTACTGTTCATTTTTGTTGTGGAATTGAGTCAATATTAAAGTCTTACTGTATTATCAATCTTTGAAATCTTAGTGGTGGTTCTTTCAAATTACTGCAGTCATGATCTGCAATTAATTTTAAAAGATATGATCACAAAGAAAGTCATTCAAAACAGATAACATAAAGATCCTGTTTTAGTAGATTTGGTAACCTCTGTCTGACCCACTCCAAAATAAAGTTACAACCTAACACCTATTTTGAAATCAATATAATGTCTTGGTAATAAATTATTTTAATAGCTAACATAAATGTTTGAAATGTTTCAGTCTTAGGACATAACCTACTGAAGGATGTTGTTGTAGCATTCTCTGTGCTGGTTGCAACTTTTGGTTGCTGGATAGCCATTTTACAGAAACGCAAAGCAAAAGAACAAATGGAACGTATGATCAAAGACATGAAGATACTCCAGCAAGCTGAGGATGGTCTCCAGGAATTACAAACTAGGTAATTTGGCAATCTGTAATTCAGTTCTCATCCATGTAGACACACTCATATGTCTGTTTTACCCCTCACAACCTAACATAAGTATTCATCTTCTCCTTACTGTTCTCCCCATATTTCCTATGGTGCTGACAGGGAGAATTTGTTGAACAATCAAGAGCAGCTTTAGTTGGTGATGATTTCCTCCTTTGTTGAGATCTTAATGTGTGATTCAGGGATGTTGTATGTTGTGTAGGGAGAAATTAGTGAGGTGTAGTCATTCTTAGGGGTGAAAAGGTTGAATAAGCAATGTGTTTAATAGGCAGCATGCATTGTTTGACATATTAAGAAGGTCTAGATGTTGATATGTTAATAATTCTGTTGCTTTTGTATCCAATCACGTTGTTTTTTTTTTTTTATTTCATAGATTGGCCAAAGCAGAGGAAGATCATCATTTAGCTATTACAGAGAAACTTGATTTAGAGGCAAGGCTAAATGAAGAGCTGGAAATGTCAAAGGTGTGTATTAAACTAATGTTTCATTGTACATAGAGGGTTTTCATTTGAAAATGTTACAGTACCATTAGTGGCAGGGGAATGGTGTTAAGTAACTGTGGTTTTTATTGCACAGAATGAAGCTCAACTTATGGCTGAAACTCGTACAGGGACAGAGGAACAAATGCAGAAACTGAAGCTTGCAGAAGAAGAGCTGGTGCAGGTAAAAATGTTCTGATCAGAATTGAAAGAGGCCTTAGAGGCCTTCAAAAGTAGTAGACTGGTAAAATAACAAGTAACTTTAAAATGTTAGAACAACTTGGTAGAGGATCAGTATTGGTGTTACTAGTTTTTTTTGCTCTGCTATCCAATTCTTATTTTCAGTAATTTTTTTTTTATTTGTTAGGCCATATAGAATGGGGAGTGGAATCATTTGTTGAGATAATTTATGAATATGGGATTTATTGAAGTGGGTAACTATACAACAATTCAAAGGAGAAGTAAATTACTGGTAGTCAAAGTTCACACTAATAAAAAAATAAAATCTTCTACAAATTTCCATCCTAATTGCATTTTTGATGAGTTGTTAAATTCATGCATCTCTTTTTTTTCAATTATCTGAATTAAGGTTCGCCGTGCTTTGAGGAAAGCTGAGAAAGAACTGGAGTATCAGTCATGGAAGGCACCAGCTGTTCTGAAACAATGGCTACAGATGACTTTTGACAAGGAAACTAAACACTTCCAGCAGAAAAGAACTGTTGCTCTTAAACAAATGAAGGAAGCAAAAGAGGCGGTAAGATTTGAACTCTTGAATGAGTTACTATGGAGGTCTGTGAAAGGGGAATTGTGCTCAGATTTATTACACTCACAGAATAGCCAATTATTAATTTTTTTTCAAAAAATTCTGACTTTCAGTAAAGTTGGTATTTTTAATTAGATGTGATAACTTTGGTTCTGCTCCTTAAGAGCATCTGGGTTTTGGATTGTTGTCAAATCAATGACATCATCATGAATAAAGTGCGAAAACCACAAACATTATTTTATTGAGTTAAGTGTCTTTGTTTTGTTCAACCTAGTGTGAGAGAATAAAGAAGAAACGTAGTAGCTTGATGGGATCCCTGCGTCTAGCCCATGACCTAACCATTGATGAAGTTGATCAAAAGATTCTTGGTGCTAGGTTAGTTTTGTTTTTCATAATTGTGTGAAGAATATGTAATTTTCAGTTTCAGAAATGATATGCACATGCACTCAAAACATTTTGTCACTCCAAGGGAAGGGAGAGATTGCAAAATTCAAATTTATGATTTAAGGGTAAGTTTGAGGCAAAGCTGAAATGTCATGAAGGGTGGTGGATCAAAGTGGAATGGATGCTTCCACCTACACAATGGGTACAGTTTTTCTTACCTAATTGCAAATTGAATTTAACTGTTCAAAGTACTACTAACAAATTTTACAGTCCAACTTGAGAGGATCATTTCTTTGCTAGATACTTACTACTGTTTGTGATGTCCAAGACTTTTTCAATTTTTTTATGCCTGGCATAATTATCATTTGGAATATTTATTTCCTCACTCATTTGATTAATTTATCAATTTGATATGTATTTACTAATATTTAATCAGTATGATTTATTTATTTATATATTAGATCAGCACTTGCAGAAGTTACAAATGAGCTTGAGGAGAGGCAGCACAGATGGTCACAAATAGAATCACTGTGTGGATTTCAGATCATGTCACAGACATCCTTTGGTATAGGGAAAGGAAGTGGCAGTCAAACCAACTCAGGTTCAGCCATAGCAGAAGCTCTTGTTAATGTGGCCAATGTGGCAGGGGTCAGCTCTGGTAGAAAGATCTCCTCTAGTGCTAGTCCTTGGAAAGCACCGTCTGTTCCTGAGACAGGAGTTAGCAAAGAAGATCTCCCACCAACATACTCTGCTGTGACAGCTAATGTTGGCATGCATGATGTGCAGAAAGAATCCTCTTATGATAAAGCCAACTTGACTGGCCAAGAAAGTGATTCTGGAGGTAATAGAAAAGATGTAACAAGGCATGCTGAAAAGGATGTTGTGCAAATGAGAGAAAAGGCAACTTTTGATACAAGTAAAAGCCATCCAAGTCTTCATCTTGGAGCACAAGCCTTGATAAATGGTGTAACAGAATCAGAAGTTTCAGCCAAGTCTTTGGAACAGTTGTCAGCATCTTGTGAGAAATTAGAGCAAGATGAACCAGTTTTGAATGGCTTGCCCGACTCACCAACCGGAAAATCCAAAAAGAGACTGAGCTGGTTTGGAAAGAGGCAAGACTCCACTACTGAAAGTGAATCATCAGTAGCTGAAAATGATGACGAAACAAAGAGAAAAGTAAGGTGGCTGTGGAGATCAGCAGTTCGGAAGTCCAAGTCACAGAGAAACCCAACAAGCAAATCAGATGATAGTGCAACTATGGCTACGTCAGTGGAAAAGTTAAAATCAGGGTGAAACATGACAGGTCTCCGTCATCTGGTCAGGTACCTGGTATGTTCTGGCAAGCTATCTAGTTTGGCACTGATCAGTTCCAAACACAGTTTAGTTTATTTGAAACAACTGTGTTTTGTCTGTCATCCATGACAGAACAGGAGTGTTACAGCTGCTCCTTTCCAGCTTTGTATGAGCTATTAGCTTTGGCATTGTGGTTGTGGTAATATGAGATAGAAGTGATGTAGCATTCAAGAAAAAAAAATGCAGAGGAAAGAAACTGGTTTCTTGAGTTCAGTGGCATTATTTTTTTTCCCTTTTCAGAGAAGAGGCTTATTATACCTAGCATGTGTAAAGGTTAAAAAATCAAATTTTTAGATCGGTGTGGTGTCTATAATAACATTTGTATAATAATGTTTGGAGAATAAGACATCAAATTTATTAGAAAGGATAATAGCTGCAAATTACAGGCAGTCAATTTGATTTTTGTGTTGTACAAATTTGTACATGAACCAAAAGGCATTTTAGTTGAAAGAAAAGGAGATTTATTGCATAGTTTTGGTCCATATATTTCCTTTGGTCAAATAACTTTTACTCTGGCTAACTGGGGACAAGGTTTAAATATTTTGCTGGTTCACAATCTTGAACATGTTACAACATGTTGGATATGGTTTTTTTCATTGGATAAAATTTTCAACAAAATGATTTATGATGTTTGGTATCTCATGTTCAGAATCAAACCACAAACAAATCAAATTTTTTAACCATAGTAGATAATTAAAAGATAGAGTCTATGAATGAAAATTTGCTCTAGAGGAAATTGCTTTTCACTTAAGTTAGTTGCTAAATGATTCTCATCAAAAACTTTTTCCTTTGTTCCATTGTAAGACTGACTGACAGAAAACTTGGCAGATTGATAGACAGGTAATTTAGTGTTAACAACTGGGTTGAAAACGTAATTATGTTTTCAACCCAGTTGTTAACACTAAATTACCTGCTATACTCTCCCACCGACGCAGCACCACAGTTTCTTTAGAAACTTACCCCTTCATTCAGATTGATAGACAGACAATCACACTGATGACTGACTGACTGATCAACCAATAGGCAGATAAACTGGCTGACTCACACACTGATTGTGTGACTCACAAATGTATGAACTGAATGGTCAACTGACTGACTGGTTGGCTTTTAGGGGACTGACTGAAAGACCATCATTTTCATTTCCTTCAGATGTTGCTCTACTTATTACATTGGAGAAATTGAAGATCATAGTTTTTAATTCATTTCTGAAATCCATAAACAATGAGTGCAGTTGATTTTTAAATTGTTGATCACATCTTAAAAGAAGCAAACTATTGTTTGGTTTTCTGAACATAATTTCATTTCAAAGTCGTGTTTTTTTAGGTTTTTCTTTTTACCTTACTTAACAGAAATTCCCCTTGACATCGAGGCAGTGAAAGGAATATCTGCAATGAGTAAATAAACTGAAATAGTATTAGCAGGTAGAAATTACAACCACTGAATCAGCAAATGTGCTGTTTCTTCTTATCTCTGAACCAGAATTAGGAAATCTCTATATCGCGGAGTATCAACATAGGCCCCTTTGGCTGAAAACTTCTTTTTTTTTTTTAATCCAAAAAAATTACTTTGTAGTTGTTATGCAAAGACATAACCTGCCCCCCTCATTGTGCTGAGTCAGTGTTTGTTGAATATAATTAATACGTCATAATGGTGCTTTTAGTCATTTCATAGTTTATGGTGAAGTGATGCATGTAGTGTATTTTTTCATGGAAGGGGTTAGTCTTTGTTAGATCTTTTGGTAGTCAAATCTACCACTGACTATGTGCTGGCTCTCTACTTCTGACCGAGTAGCCTGAAAAGTTCGCATTGTGAATAGTTCTCAAAAAGATCTTGCATTATAAGATGTTGTGACATTTAGGTTATTCAAATGAAAATGATGCATCGGTGGAAGAGTATTAAAAGGCAAGTTAGTATTATTGACTGAGTTGATAATTGGTAAATTAGAGTTTCAAAGCTGACATTTCAAGCAAAAACCCTTCATCAGAGCGAATTTTCTTTGACAAAGGGCTAATGCTTGAAACAATAGCTTTGAAACCCTTTAGCGTGGCCAATTAACATTATCAACCCAGTTGTTAATACCAAATTACAGAGTAGAATTGGCCTTGACAAATTAAGGAAAACATGCTGTTTAGGATACTCTGTTTATTTATAGACCATATTTCATTATAATGAACATATAACTTTATTAGTTTGCATATTTTTTAAATTTGTCAGCAGTTAGTTCTACCCCATTCGGCTCCTTTACCACATTTAATTCTTGGATAGCTTTCAGTTGATATCTAATTACTAGTGAGGTTTAACATAAGTTTTGTGAATTATTGTACACTAGTTGTGGCATCACAGCAAGTGACAATCTTAAATATGGAAGTGAGTAGCACTTTGATTGGTATCTCTCCAGTTTATTCTTTCTCTCAACCCTTTAACTCCCAAGATCTCATTAGTAATTCTCCTCACTGTTTGCCATATAGTTCTTGTGATGTTAGTTTGGAGAATTTGGTATTGGATCAACTATTAACCCCCTAGTTAAGATTTTTCTTTATTCTCATCACTTGTCTGCCCAATATTATATTGATATTGTAAGGAGAAATTCTGACTTGGTCACTCATGGGAATTTAAGGGTTAATTTTGGGCATGCTTGTACAAGTATTTTTACTCATAACACAGGGAAATCAGAGTTGTAAGTACTTTTTTCATTTCCCTTTAATACCATCAGCACATTCTAGATTAAATTGTTAAAAAAGAGGATTATTTTGAAGTGAGATGAATTTTGATAATGACCTTCAATTAATTTATTAGCAAAATCTATTTTATCAATAAGAAATAAGATCAAGTAATGAATTGAGGGGGGTAGGGTGGAAGGGGTTTGGTCTTGGGTGAACAGAAGGCATAACTTGTCATGTTGCTTTTTCTGTTATTCAGTTGCTTGAGGTGTATGTTTTTGGCCTTATTTTAAATGAGAACATTACACAATCGTCTGTACTCTAAGGTGTGTTGGTTTCAATAAAGCTGTGGACATTTTGGAATGGCTCTTTATTATCAATAGCAATGTGAAAGGGAACTCGAGATGAGGATTTTCATTATCTTTTGTTATCATTGTTGTCAAATGTTTTAAAAAAAATTGGTGATGCATATCACTTCTCCTATTTTCTTATGCATTTGAAAATAATGACATGAGCCATTAACATGTGTATTGTTTGATCCTTACATTTTTCTTTTGAAATGTTCAATATTTTTTTGTTGTAAAAGGAGAAAAACCACATCTTTAAAGTGTAGTTCTTTAGGTGTAAAACTTTCTCTCCCACCCTAAGGGATTCACCAGTAATATATTTCTCAAGGACAAACAGTAATTTGTCACCCTAGTTCTTCAAATTGGAACTTGGAAGTTGGACTTTGAAATTTTTGATCATTGAAATGTCAGAACATTTCTCTGATTTCATCATTTTGAACTACTAGAGTGATTGGTTCATTCTACACTGAAAGTGTTCACCCAGCCTTGATAAAAAGCACAAAAGTACAAAAGTTATTTTTTCATTTTGCAAAGATATCTTTTAATTAACTTCACAGTTTTCAATAATCTGCTATATAGGCCCTACAGTAATGGCCTTAACATAATGTTCTACAAATTTTATTGGGAACTCCACAATCTCTCATTCATTCATTCATTTAGCACAGTGAACTATTTTGGAACAAAGAAACCAGTAGACTTCTTTTTAACTTATGTATTAGTTATTGCCAGACCAGCCATCCTCCTATGCACTAGCTACACCAATGTAAGAGCAGGGTTTTCCAGCCTTCTTGATTGTCTCCAACAACTCATCAGAGGACAAAGTAGATTTCACATAGACACGCTGCTTGTCCATGTCAATTTCAATATCCTTTTCTCCTAGTGGAATGCAATTTGTACAACATGAGAGGGCATAAAGAGGAACATGCAAAGTACCAGCCTGATATAAATAAAGTGGAAATACTATGGCAAAGAAGTAACTGTTAAAACTCATTAAGTGAAGCATTTTAACTCTACCATGAAAATTCAAGATGGCTGACCTATTTATAGGGGGAAAGAGGAAAAAATTGCACTGCTTGATGAGATCAAATGGTGGCTGCTAAGGAAACCAACCACTATAAGAACAACTCTGGCATGAAATAAATATCCTTCAGTTCAATGATATTAAAATACACAAAATGACAAACCCTAAAAAAATTTAGCCTTCTTACCTAAATCCTTTGGCTGCAAGGTAAACCAAAGCTAACTGGCCAGTGTAAGGAGACTTGTAAAGGTAACAGCTAAAGAAAAGTTGTTCTACTATAGACAATCTTAGTTATCTACTCCTGGTAGAGGAAATTACATCCTACTTGTAGAGATTTATGAGAACTGGGAAAATTTCACTAAGGTCCATACCTTTCTTGTTCAGAACACGAGTGACAGCCCCTGAACAACCCTCACAAGTCATTTCTACTTGAAATTCATGACGCTAAAGCAGGGGTAGAAGGAAATTAAGTTTACTCCTTTGATATGCCAATGTGCACTCAGTGGTTGCCAGGCAACCAGATTTTCCGAAGAGGCAAAAATTATCTCATTCTCTCTTACAAATAGACCTCTAGCTTTTCATGTGTTTTTTACCTTTTACCCATTTCAGGTCACATGATAATAGTCTAGAGAACTTTCAAATCCCCTCTTGTTCAGGTGCATATGCATGCATAATTTACAAAAGATAAAGCTAGGAATTCCCTTGAAACCTGAAATAGGTAAACAAAACATACAAGCTAAAGAGATCTATAGGGAAAAGCTTGGAGAAATAAAGAGTAAATTCAAATTATCTTGAAGGGCAAGTTAGATTCAGGACTATCTCTACATCTAGGCAAGGAGGTACCCTTTAGTACTTCCTTAGGGCACCCTATCTGAATTGAGCTATAAATTATGTTTACCTTACAGGGGCAAGTCTCTGGGAAAGATGTAGATTTTGAACAACCGCTTGTTGATTTCATAGCGGTCCATCATATGATTCTATCTTATTAGGCCTTTTTGTGTGTAGTATCGCTGAGTAATTTTATGAGTTGTACAGAATTTTGACGAACCCGCATGGCAAGTATGAATACAAAAAAAAAACTACCCTTTCTCTCAATCAGCTTGAATTAAAGTTTTCTGGAATTTAATTAGTTCGGACTAATTTTTAAGAATGTCGAGGTTAATATTAAGGCAAGTCTAGACAAATTTATTGATATCTTGATCAAAATGATCTGTCCAAACTGATTCTCTCTTATTTTGTCTGAAATTGAACCTGATAAGTATTTCTACTACACGGCTCTTTTTTGTGGGAGAACTATTGATTCTTTACGGTAACTTTAGGTCGCCGTAGATTTCCATGATCGAACTTAAATCACACTAACTCTAACAAAGAAATAATTTAGAAAATATTGAGATCAGGAGCAATCATGATTAACAACCTTCTTCCGCTCCTTGATGAGAAAGTTCACGTTGCGAATGTCGTCTAGGTTGAAGTAAATGTGTCGTTTCGATTCAAGTTGAAGGTGATAATTCTCTTTCTATCATTAACTAAATTCGCGCAGTTATACTTACAACGTTAGCCATTTTCGCGTCAGGAAAGAACACGTCCAACTTGCACAGAAAAGAATCAGAGTTTTGTGTGCCTTTGTACTATCGATTGCTCTGAGCGTTGCTGTAATGGGGAGAGGGGTGAGATCGACTTTGTCGTATGACTTTCGATCTTTTTTTCAATAGTTTGGAATGGAGGCAAAATCTGCATTTAAACGAGAACTGTGAAAATATGTACATTCCATGTGGGCTTGTGTTTGTTTTCAAATATCCATGATTTATTTGAAGTACATGATGATATCAATTGGGTTAGTAATATCAAAAGTCCCTCCCCTACCGAGATAAATGATTGTTTGTCGACATTATTACTCTACCACACCCTCACATCACGTTCGTCCCCCGCCGGGGTCCAGTGAAAAGAGACTCGCGCGCATCCGACCTAGTGCAGCACATGTGTCCAAACGTCGGCTTTGGAAATTTTTCTTAAATACCTTCCCACTTCAAAGAAGTGTTCTTCGCTCAAAATTGGCCTCTTTCTTTTATCATTTCTGATCTTTTATCAAGTAAGTTGTCATTTCGCTGCCGTTGAAACAGATGCGAAGAATGTTACAGGAAGAATTGTGGCATGGAATAATCGAACTAGTTCTGCGTACAGTGATGTATCTGATCAGGTATTTTCGGGGTGTTTTGTGCGTAGATTGTTAAATAAAATCCTTCTGTCTGAAAATTAGTGCCCACCAATCACTGTAGAACGTGAGAAAGCCTTAATTCCCACACGAAATTGTGTAGCTGGGTGTGGATTTCCTTAGCTGATAAATATACCGATTTTTTTTAACCTTAAGTAACTCAAGTGGGAAATTCTGCGAAACTCAGAACAACTTTCAAGAAGAGTTAAACTTAAGAATGGCAGATCACAAAGTAAAGTCGACTCAACGCAATGAGTGTGGCAAAGCTTAAAAAATATCCACAAGAACGGGGGATTTTAGCGAGAGGATACTTGGAACCTCGTTGGTGGAAATCACCTCCGCGGTCGAAAAAATGGTTCTGCCAGTGGATCTAAATTTCGAAAATGCGACGCCACTGCTTTAGAAGAATTAATAATTCATAATATGCTGATACCCAATCCATTTTTCCTGAAGACTGTTGACAATTTTAACGCGTAGCTGCCGTTTGGATTGTACGACATTTTGATGATTTGATTTGCTCTCCTGAACTCATCACTGGCTCTACGCTCAGATTTAAAAGGGCTTTGACTACTACATATTCCTCTTTCGATTTACCAGTTTTGACGATCAAGTATCAGAAGGGTTTTGCCACTGATCGTTCAAGGCAAACTTTCCCGGCTGCACCTCTCTTTGTCTGCTTCTCGTTCTCAAGATGCCTTCTCTTTACGATTGAGTCGCGACATCTAGGCATGGTATACATATTTATCCCAAAGACAAAAAAACGATTTAAAGAGTGACTGAATTAACTTACAGATATGGGATCAGGATCCTCTTCTGTTGGCCCATTTTCACCGACAAAATTTAGACTACAAACGTTGCTGTCCTTCGTGCACACAAACTAGTCACCTCGATGACGTGACCTTATCCACCTTTGCATTCTCTCCTTTTGCCTAACTGTCCCTGGAAAAAGGAAAAACTTGACCGGGTCGCCGTTAGCGTTTCTTACCCAGTCGTTTCTGCAGGTGCCATAAGCACATCTCTTTGTCGTAACCGTTATGTTTAGGTATACACTTCCTAAACAACTGCAATCGTACACGTTCATAGAGTTGAAATCGGTTTTATCTTTGGAAATCAAGGCTTCCTCACGTTCTACAGCGATTCATGGGCACTAATTTCCTGTCTACGTACTAAACACCCTGAAAATACCTGATCAGATACATCACTGTAGAACTGTACGCAGAACTAGTTCGATTATTCAATGCCGCAAGGCTTCCTGTAACGCTCTTCGCATCTGCTTCAACGGCAGCGAAATGACAATTTGCTTGACAAACGATCAGATAAGTGATAAAAGAAAGATGACAGTTTTGAGCGAAGAAACGTTTTTTGAAAGTGGACAGTTATTTAAGAATAAGTTCCAAAGCCGAAGTTTGGACACATGTGCTGCGAGCTCGACTATATGTCCGAACTTTCGGGGTTTGTTTACATCAAAAGTCACGTGACACTACAGGTATCTAAAGCCTAAAGGTGAACAGTTGTTGTCCAACATGGAGGAACTGATTGATGTTATCGTTATTGGTGGCGGAATAAGCGGTCTTTGTGCCGCTAAATTGCTAGCTCTTGAACATGGCGTTAGTGTTGTTATTTTAGAAGCAAGAAATCGTGTTGGAGGAAGAACCAACACTTTGGAAGACCCAAAATTTAAGTACGTCGACCTGGGTGGAGCGTACGTCGGACCAACCCAGAATAGAATTTTACGCGTGGCGAAAGAATTAGGAATAGAGACATATAAAGTTTACAGTCAAGGCAGTGTTGTGGAGCTTCTGGATGGACGAAGGCGATTATTTGCAGGGGATCTATCCTCGTGGAATCCCTTGGCGATGTTAGACTACTACAACATGATTCGGACATTGGATAAAATGGGTGAGGAAATTCCACTTGATGAGCCGTGGAAGGCACGCAAAGCTTTAGAATGGGATAGCATGACTGTAAAGGAATTCTTTGACAAGAAATGTTGGACAAATTACACTAAAAAGCGTATGATACAAATCTACAACGATGCAATGGCCGCAGAACCAGAAGATATGTCCCTGTTGTATTATCTGTGGTATCTCAAGTCAGGAGATGGAGTGCTCAGGGTGGCTGCCATTGAAGATGCCGGTCAGGAAAGAAAATTTATCGGAGGATCTCAGCAAATAAGTAACAGACTTAAAGACAGGCTTGGAGATAGGGTAATTTCGTTTCCTTTCTTTTGTTGGGGTGTGGTTTGGAGAGGAACTGCTAACAATGAAGATGTTGTGAAAGAAGTTAGCTCACATTTTTCCCCCTTTCTTTAATCAGCAAGTAATCACATGATTCTTCTTATGCATTCTAGAAAGAATAAGCACTCAAATTTCACTCAACCTATGGGCTCACACAATTTGTCATCTTCAAAAGAATTATTCTATCCTATTAATTCCCAAATGCACTGCAAGTTATGTGACATCCTGTACTAAACCATATTCCTCATACTTTTAGGTCATACTTAACAGCCCAGTGTGTCGCTTGCATCAAGATGCTGATCATGTTGTTGTTACCTGTGAAAATGACAAGAAATACCAAGCCAAATTTGTGATTAGTGCCATGCCCCAAGCTCTTCTGAACAGTGTGTCATTTGACCCACCCCTCCCTCCCTTGAAAAATCAGTTGATTCAGAGAATCCCTATGGGCTCTGTTATTAAGACAGTCACATTTTATAAGAAGGCATTCTGGCGTGAAAAAGGATTAAATGGGGTACTGATTTCAGACTCAAGCCCAGCATATGTTACTGTTGATGATACTAAGCCAGATGGTTCATACCCAGCAATAATGAGGTGAGGTTGGTGAAGAATAGAATTGATTCTTAAACACTTGTTAGAAGATCCAATCTCAATACTAATTTTCTCTTTCTGAGGTGGTAACTGGTAAAATTTAGCACCTGTGGTACCTCTTATAACCACCTAAGATCACTGGGAATTCTTGAAAATTCAACAAGTAAAACCATTGCTCTACTGGTTTTTAAAACATGTTTTATCTGTTGTATAATAAGAACACTGAATACTCAGCTTAGTAGATTCTCAACGTATATAACATTGATATATAAATGTATCTTCAATTTTTCCAGTTTTATCATTGGAAGTCAAGCACATTATTGGTGTTCCAAAACACAGGAAGAAAGGAAAAAAGCCCAATGTGAACAGTATGCTAAGGTGTTTGACAGTGACGAAGCTCTTCATCCTTATCATTATGTTGACAAGAACTGGCCAGCTGAGAAGTATTCTGGTGGTTGCTATGTCAGCATTATGCCCTGTGGGGTCATAACAAGGTTTGGTAAAGCTCTGCGTGAGCCAATTGGAAGAGTACACTTTGCTGGAACTGAAACTGCTACAATTTGGTCAGGTAAGAAAAGCAGGGAGGCATTCCATTCCTTTTATAGACAATCTTGAGACTGCTTAATATACAGTTTAGTGATGCTGCAGTGAATGATAGAAGTTTTAAATTATTGTTTCTCAGAGTTCTTTGGTAAAGGTATTTTTTGGAGAAAGATGTTTCTTTTTTGATCTTGTCACAAGCTTTGTACAAATAAAAAATAAAAAATTGTCCAAGTTCCCATGAAGAATCAAACCTCAGACCTTCAGATTTCAATATGAATAATTTTTCTCAAGGTATTTTTGTACAATGTTATGAAGCATGTGTTTGTTCATTGTGATTATAGTGAGAAACACAGTTTATTTTCCACTATTGGTCCACAAGGTAATAGTGGAGAACAGCTCCCCTCCACCGACAGTCGGCCAACAGTCTGCTGACAGTTGGCCGACACTAAACCAACAGGTCACCAACAGGTAACCAACAGATTAGAGACAGGCGGTGAAATAACTTTACTGGTGCATTTTTGCACTCAAAAATTGATGTAAAACTTACTATAAATGCTTAAAATTTTTCAAAATGCTACTAAAACTTATAGGCACACAAACATTCCCTGTGCATTAAACGAAAGTGTGTTAATATTCTCCATCGAAAAGTGCAGTTAAGAATCGCCCTATAATGCAATGCGATCCTAATTTTTGGTATATTGGTATGTCGTACATATATAGAGACCGTGCAAAATTCAGAGGGGGATTGGGACAAAGTTAAAAATCCAAAATGGCGAACGAACCGAGAATTGAAGTGAGTGTTGGAAGAGAAATTGCCTAGAAATTGTGCTGAACTAACCTAAAAAAGCCAGCAACTATTTGAGAGTTTCATTTTATCTTTTCCATGCAATTATCAAGGGTTGTAAATCATACACTTTTCAAGGCAATAATCTGCATGAAGTTACCGACATTCTACCAAGAGATTGCCAACACCTTACCGACAGATCACCGACAGTCAACCAACAGTCGGTCAACTGTTGGCCAACAAATGTCCCGCAGGAAGTTATCTTTTCAGAAAAAACTAAATAAATCTGTCGGTCAACTGTTGGTAAGGTGTTGGTCAACAGTTGGCCAACAGTCGGCTGACAGATCGCCGATGGTCGGCCAACAGTCAGCTGACAGATTACCAACAGTCGGCCGACAGATAACCAACAGTCGGCCGACTGTCGGTGAGGGGAGCTGTTCTTCACAATTACCAGTCCACAGTTACGAGTCACTTGCTATCAATTTAGATTTCAAAATTTCCATAGTTCAACTGCTCTCCTTGGTTAAGTCTAGTGTAGAGGTTAAAGTCTTCAACTGACAAGGAGTTGCAGTATAGTAGTCCAACCATCTTGATCTTGACAAGACAAATGATTTAACTCTCACTTGTCAAACGTATTTCCCTTTTTCAGGGTACATGGATGGTGCAGTCCAAGCAGGAGAAAGGGCTGCAAGAGAAGTGCTATTTGCCATGGGGAAGATAGGTGCAGAGGAGATCCATCAACTTGAGCCCCCTTCACAAGAAGTCCCTCCTGTACCTTGTCAGTTGACAACATTTCAAAGCTGGCTTCCTACTGTACCAGTTTTTCTAACCACAGTAACAGCCATTGCTGCTTTAATGGGTGGTCTGTCACTGAAACATTTTTCTAAATGAGGGAATGGTATTGATAGGAAACAAGCCACACACAAAAACGAGAAGAAATCAATCATATTAGGAAACTGGGGTGATGAGGAAAGGGAAAATTATTTCAATTTTTTTTTTTCAATTTATTCAAACTCGAAATTCACCTCAAATACTTACATGCAATGCAACAAGGTGATGTTGCATTGCATGTTGCATTTAATGGTGCAGCTAGACCCAAGCAATATTTTAAAAAATCATGCAATGTGTTGCAAAACAGCAGTAAATTGTATTTATTCTAAGACTATATTCAATTCATACATTTTGATATAATGAATTTACAAAAAGACACTTATCTTGGATAAAAACCTTACAAAATTTACTAGAGTTAAATTTCTCTGCACATTCATGATGAAAGTACAGTTTAGCTAGCATGGTGTGACCTGACATGGTACAAATATCACACTGAGGAAAACTTACAAAATTTTGGTCATTTATATCAGTGGTAGAGAAGTCATTTGAATAAGTATAAACCAATTTCAAATTTGAGCACATGTTGAATTTACAATTATATTTCTTTCTAACAAAAAGGAAAGAAAGTTTGAAGTAATTTGCTACATATTTAAATTTTTAATCTTTAATAATTTCGGGTTAATCATTATTTATTGTTTGGAAATGTTTCATAGCTAGGTATTCCTGAGATGAGATTTACCAAGGAAAGCAAGGGTCAGCACAAAATCTGATGTATGTCTCCACTTTGCCAGTGCTAGCTTGCATCAGTGTTGTGTATGTTGTCAACTGTGGGGGAAATTAAAATACCACATCACTGTTTATATTGCAATGAGGAAAACAGAACTCCCTCGCTTTTGATAGTGTTCAGAGAACACAAAATCAATAATGAAAACAGCCAAATCACAAGCATACTCTAAACAAAAGTGGCATGATAAAATATGATAATATGGTTTTGTGAGTCACAGAGTTTGAATAATATTGTTCAGCATTGTTCAGTGTGAAACTTAGCACATCATCGGCCTCAATGAATCCTTGAGCCAGAAATTTGCCCCAGAAGACAACAAATCCTGGGTATCTCCTCCAACAACACTACCTAGAGATATCTTTTTTTTTTTTTTTTTACTTGTGCTTACCTTGTTCAAGACCGGTTGGGTGGAGAGAACATTGTACAAGCCTTTAAACGACACAGCCTGTAGAATAAAGTGGAAATATTTGACCTTGTTGCTGATTTCATCTTTATAACATAAAGAGGTGCTCACAAAGTTTATTTCAAAACAAACCTCTTGTCCCATTTTGTTCATGCATATTTTTCCCTGGGAAAAAAAAAAAAAAAAAAAAAAAGAACACATTTTCAAGTTAGCAAAGAATATGTTATTAAGCAGTAGGTATAATAATCACTACCAAAGATCAGTGACTTTACAAAGCATTTCTGAAAACTGCACACTTGAATGTAGCCTGCAAGAGTTATATATAAAGACTGAAGTAGTTTCCTCAATTCATAGATAACTGAATACTTCATTGGGATCAGTGACCCTTTTTCCTTTCACTGCAATCAAGATTGACCTACCGGAGTTCTCCTGTCATCAACCAATAGAGGTGGTTTCCAGTTGTCATAATTTGTCTCCAGAACAAACCAAGTGTTGTTTGCAGGATTAAGACTGAAAAGACAAACATATTTAAAGGTTTTGCATTGAAAATATTAAAATATCACTTCAACTTGCAAATTTATTGTAACCACTGAATTGCATTGCATGCATGTAATCTACCTCATTTGATTTAAGCATTCAGTTTGCGAGCGTGTGATGACAACTCCCTAAAAACAAAAAAGAGTGCACAGATTTACTAATCAGTACACCACATACATATAACAACAGGATAGCCCACAGAATGACCAAATTCTATTCATTTGGTCCTTACACTTGATATAACTTACTAGACTTCATTCAAAAAATAGCACTGGTAGTATAGAACAACAAAACTTTTGTACAGTTTTTCCATCTTATTCAGACAAAATTTATCCTTCACCAAGTCAGCCCTTAACACTTCAAGTCAGTAATGACTAGGTAGTAACAATCTATTACCCAGTTTTGCAAATTACCAACTCAGTCGAACCAAAGTAGTTAATTGTTCATTCACAAACCTTGCTCTCCTTTTTTCATGTGGAAATTGTTGAGTAATAATAATTATAAGTCACCTTGATCATGAATCACTGCAATCAGAACCACTGTATGATAACTTAATTGTCTACTAACAGGGAAAGAGACTCACTTGGTTCAGAAGCCTGATGCTACATTGAAACAAAGCTCTGACTCAGTTTCATTTATTTAGATATATACCAACTGGTTTTAATGACTTTTTCAGTAAGTGGCTGTAGCTAGGAAAGGGGCTATAAGGCAGAACTCAAGCACAAGAGCCTGCTCCCAAGCTAAACAGGCAGTGGAGAGAGATATAACAGGCAGCAATAGACCACTGCTAATTGGCTTTTGTTGAAACTCTTGATATGTACTAAGATTTATGACAGCCAAAGATATAATGTTACCTCTCCTGATTTTGTTCCCCCAAGAATGTAATAAACTGGAGCTAATACTTTGTCATTTGCCAACATGTCCTTTGCTTCCTCGAAACTAGAGTATATCACAAAATGAATAATCTGTTTGACATCAAGTAACAAAATTCAGTACCATATAAATCAGAGCACGAAGCCTTATTGTTAGCAGACATACATTTTACAAGACATTGTTACCTAGTTGCACTTTCAAGCACGTCACGAGTCAAAAAACTTGACCACTTGCTGTTCCTCATGCCAAGTATCCACTCCACAATCCCTGAATATCACAAAGTGTTTCATGAGCTGTTGCAGATAACCTTTGAGTATACCTCATGAATTTTTCAAACTTATTTTTTATTTCTTAAATTGACCTTTATATAATAGATATATATATTCAGTCATCATCTGACTTAGATAAGGCCTCACAGTCATTAAGATGACAACTAAATTAAACAATTCTATTAATCCATTTATTGTCTCACCAATGTAACCTCCATCAATGTTGAATCTTTCATTCAAAGTAAGTGTCAAGATTCCCTAAAAAAAATAAACAGGCCTTGGTATAAAAATCATTTTGTTTTTGTACCCTCGGTTTACATTGGCAATAGCAAAAAGATTAAAAATCTATTGACTGACAAAAATATAGTTGGAGACATAGTCTTTGGTATCCAGGTGGAAACACAATAGAACCAAACTGATTTTCGACCTTCACTAAAACCACAGGCAAGCTGCAGCAATTGATTGGTGAGTAAACAGAACACAATTGCTAAAGAGTGAGCATTTGGAAAACTTCTTATTTGGGAGGACCAGTTTTCTTGGATCTTTTTGGTCTGAAAACAATTATCACCAGGAATTAGAGGGCCATCCAATGGTCTTGAAACTGCCAAAAAGGTTCTACAGGGGTTAACAGCATACTTTGCTGTTAATTTGGAGAGTTAGGAGAGTATTTTTCTGCTGGAGATCTAGTTTTGGAGGTCTACCAGTTCTCAGAATTTTGTATAGGATATGGGAGCAGTCTTGATTATTCACTTGGGAGGGGTGTCTGGGGGTCAAGAAACCCACTCAAGAGAGGAGGGGGCCATGTTAAAAGTCTAGCTGCGAATAAAAAGTCTGGCCACCAGCAGAGGAGAAAAAAATTCTTTAAGGAAAAAGCAGATTTGTTAAATGAAAGTGAAATGTGATCATCGCAGTAAATTTTCCAATTTAAGCAATTGGAAAGAAGAAGCCTGAAAAAAAAATCAGGGCTTCAACGGGATTCGAACCCGTGACCTCCGCGAATACCGGTGCGATGCTCTACCAACTGAGCTATGAAGCCACACATTGGGAGCGAGGTCAATTTATTGAGTTCATATCTTCCCGTGCAGTGAAATGATGTGAAGTTTATATGAAATAATTCATTTTTGTACTGCGGTTATAGATGAAAGTGAAATGTGATCATCGCAGTAAATTTTCCAATTTAAGCAATTGGAAAGAAGAAGCCTGAAAAAAAAAAATCAGGGCTTCAACGGGATTCGAACCCGTGACCTCCGCGAATACCGGTGCGATGCTCTACCAACTGAGCTACCAACTTCTTTCCAATTGCTTAAATTGGAAAATTTACTGCGATGATCACATTTCACTTTCATCTATAACCGCAGTACAAAAATGAATTATTTCATATAAACTTCACATCATTTCACTGCACGGGAAGATATGAACTTAATAAATTGACCTCGCTCCCAATGTGTGGCTTCATAGCTCAGTTGGTAGAGCATCGCACCGATATTCGCGGAGGTCACGGGTTCGAATCCCGTTGAAGCCCTGATTTTTTTTTTTTTTTTTTCAGGCTTCTTCTTTCCAATTGCTTAAATTGGAAAATTTACTGCGATGATCACATTTCACTTTCATCTATAACCGCAGTACAAAAATGAATTATTTCATATAAACTTCACAGATTTGTTAAAGTTGTCCCTTCATTCGTTCAACCATTCCTCCGCATTAATCTTCCCCTGAATACATTGGTAATTATATTGAGTATATATTATTGTCATTTGCTATAAGAAACAAACATGGTAAAGCTCCTCTTCTGACAATGTAGTTTAGTACAACAACTAGTTATGAAAGATCAACAGCTTACTGGTTTTACTCCTGAAAGGACACCAACATATCCAGCAAAGCTGACTGTCTTGTACACAGTTTTTCCATTTCTCTGAAATAATTTGCAAGCAAATTAAATTAGGAGTCAAATTTTAATCACAAAAAGAGAACAATCCTATCCAAAAATGCACAAACACAGCCTCAGTTTGACAAATAAGATAATTTGTAAGACATATTTATGTCTGCCATACAATTTTTATGATGTTTGTTTGGAGAACTTGGTATTGGATAATTAATAATTTGCATAATATCATATTGATTTTTTTAAAATATAATTATATACCTAGAATTTGCACCTTAGAAGTCAATAAATTGTTATTATTATTTTTATTATTATTAGTTATTATTGATTTTGTAAGAAGAAATTGTCTTGGTCAGTTAAGGGAGTTACAACATCTATCCGTGGAGGATAAGTAGTCCCATATAATCACTCCAGTTAATAATCCTTTTGCAAACACATCCATTACCCCATAACACCACATTAAGAGAAAGTAATTCATAGGAGTTCAAAAGATGAATAAATTTAAGCCAGACCATATACAAAATAATAATATATATTACTAGTTATAATTTCCAATGCTGTCTAGCAGTTCACATTGCACTCGTGGAAGCAGAGATGTTTACAGATCACTCCTGACTACAATAACTACAATCTGTGATTATAATTACCTGATAATCAATATTCACAATAAGGGTCCTAAGAATCTCAGTCAGCATCCAGGTGTCATTCTTCACATCCCAACTGCAATTAAACAATACATAGCTTACATCATAAACATATCGACATTAAAAACAAAACAAATTAAAAAGACTCTAGGCAATGACTGATTCCCATAAAGTTCTAGCTGTCATTTACAAGAATGCTTACCCCAGAAATAGGCCAAAATCCAGATTACGTGCATGGAAAAGATTTCCTGAAAAGTTGTAACAAAGGTATTGACAAATATTTGAGTTTTGTGCACTATCAGCACATCACTCTTTGTGTCTAATTAAGGCGACCAGGACAAATCCCTTTCCTAACACATCTTGGATTTTCATAAAAATGAAAAGTTATTTAGTGATTGTTCCCAGCTCTGCAAAGGTTTCAGAGGCTGCATACTCCTCTACAACATTTGGTTTAAGAGACTTCCCTCCAAACTCATTCTCTTCTCCCCTTCCCTTGATCCATCCTCCCACCTCTCCCCTCCCTTCCCTTAATCTATTTCTCCTCCCTCTTCCTCACTTTCATTCATTCCAGTCTCCCTTTGTTCTCTTCTCACCCCTCCCTCACTTTCATTCATTCCAGTCTCCCCTTGTTCCCTTCTCACCCCTCCCTCCCTTGCATTTGTTCCAGTCTCCCTGTGTTCCCTTCTCACCCCTCCTCCCTTGCATTTGTTCCAGTCCCTCCTTCTTCCCTTCTAACCCCTCCCACCCTTGCATTTTTTCCAGTCTCCCCTTGTTCCCTTCTCACCCCTCATTCCCTTGCAACCTAATACTTATCAGAAATTTCAGTGACCTCCTGTTCTTCCACAATCACAACAAGACCTTAATCCAAAGTTTTTACCCATAACAGAGTCTGGGTTTACCTTCTCCCAACAAAAATAAAAAATTTTCAAATTAATTCCCATGCCGTGTCAAGATTTCCTAACCTGACTTGTCCTCAGCAACTATAGATGTGCAAACTGTAAAAACTTCATAGAAGATATTGTACAAAACAATCTCACCTAAAAACCAACCAAAAAGTTCCAAGTAAGTATTTAAAAAAAATGATACTGTACACTCATAGATGACATACAAAAGTGTGACGTGAAACTTTAAAAAATGGATGATTTGGTTGCGAAGTTTGGTGCTATGTTAAATATAACTGACAGTAAGAACTACATTTAAATGCTTTATAATGATTACAACTAAACATTAAACATCAGTTCCTCTCACAGCATAGTACCCACTTGTAAAATCCTACACTGTATCAATGGAGAGATGGAACACAAAGAAAAGGTGACAATGATGAGTTACTTGTATCAACAGAATAGTGGTCAGCATACATGGTTCCATTGTTAACCACTTCACATGCTGCGAGTTAATTTCTTACCAAGAGGAATGTTGGTGGCAGTGGCTAATCCTTTAATCTCTTTTCCATAGGGATCTGGAAGAGTTTCTGCCAGAGGACCCTACAATAGTGATCACAATAAAGGGGTTCCACAATTAATACTTGAAGTAATGTAATGGTTAACAAGAAATTTTAACCAAAGTTGGTTGCTTAACAAGAATTCTCTTGTAATAAAGCAAATCTTGTGCATGTAAGTATAAAGCATTGGCCACAATGTTTCAATGTCACTGCATTGGGAAACTTAAACAGTAAAATTATGACTTGGCAACATTGTAACATCACCTATAACTTTTTCACTGATATTTGTCCTTAAAGAAAAATATCTATGCAAATACTTTAACTTTGTACTCCTAAACATGTCAAACAACTGAAATGGTGAGGCATATACACGTAACATTGATCCTTTACACCCAAACATCAGCATGCATATTCTCCATACTGTTATCTGTACATTTCCTCAGATGCTTAAAGGAGAATTTGTGTAACAGTCAAAAGCTCCTTTATTCAGTGATCATTTTTTTTTTTTAATTCTTGTGACCTTACGACATGATTCAGGGGTTATATTGTGGGAAGAAATTAGATGCTAATCATTCTTGGGAGTTTCAGGGTTAATTTTAGCATTTTGTAGTACTAACTGACATACCAAGTATGTGTCAATATCTCCAAACAGCTTTCCATCCAGGATAAAACTTGTGAAATTCTTGATATAATGGAGCAAGTTCTTAAGCTATAAAATAGAGTGAAATAAAAAAAGGACAAAGCAGTTAGTTTCAAATTACTAAAATATCTTCCTTGAATGTTTCCTTCAGCCTCTTACCTCATCTATCCTCTTGCTGACAAGATCATTGTATCTTTGTTCAGGTGGAAGGTCAAGATTTACAACTTCCCAAGGGACCTCCCTGAAAGAATGAAAATGAATCAGCAACTACAGCAATTTGCTTTCTCTAAAAACAGAGGGCAAGCCAGTGCAAAGAGCAAACACATTCCTTTTTTCACGAAAACAAGATAGCAATTGATGCTTTGAACTATTTACTCTTAATATTTCCTTGATATAAAGTTTCAGCCCTGCCCAAGAGAGCTCAGCTATGTACCACAAAAAAATTTAATCAATGGGTGTCCCATTCCTTCATTGATTAATAGCCATGATAATTTTCATCAGGAAGAAAGGTAAACCACACCTTTCACTTGGGGGGTAAGCATCAGTTACACAGTCTTGGTCTGAAAACTGAAAACAACAAGCATCAAACAAAGTCTAGAAATACATGTTGAGGTCAAGTCCACAATGAAAATAGTCTAACAAAGCTTATCCCCCTTTCTATATTATGAACCAACCGGGAGTACTATTACTCCTCCTGAAAAGAATATCAGTACATTACAGCCAGTTGTCTGAACTTTGGTCAGACACATCACTGATTGCACATTTATTTCACAATCCTGCAAGCTTGGTGAAGAGAGGTAGCATCAGAATGAAGTGTCTTAACCATAAACTTAATAACCCTTGCTAAAGCTTGAAACCAAGGCCTAAGCCTTGCACCATATGGTTTGTGTCTACCACAACTTCTACTTTTACTTTGACAAGTTAACTACATGAGAACCGTAATGTCTACCCAAGAGAACTACAAGTGAGACGAAAATGGGTTGCTTCGACAAAAAGCATTAGCAAAAAGTAGGGTGTTGCTACAAAGTTTGAACGAGCTTGGTAGCTTAGATTTTGCATTAAGCGTCAACAAAAAGCATAACATTGCACAATCTGAAAAAGTTCCCACCTACCTTTGAGAGATGCTCGAAAACTGTATGTCTTTTAACCTGAAAAAAAGTTTGATTCGTGAATAAGTATACATGTATGCAGCAGTAAATCAAATGCAAAGACAATTATCGTCACTACTGAGGCATAAACGCTTATTACGGGTTCAACCTTTGAACTCAAATTTGTACAATTTAAAGTCCACGTTTGTACAATTTCTCGATGATGCACTCTTTCGCAATCTCAGGGTTAGGGTTAGCTTCCACTAGTACTGTTTAAATTTCAGATAACTCCTAACAGATGAGTAAAAATTTCGACATAGTTATCGAAGCTTCGAAAGTGAAGGAAAAAGTTTTGAGTTGCGTTCCAAACAACCAAGTAAATCAAACTAATTATAAGACTTCACGAGAGTACACTGAAATTAATGCTATGTTCAAAAATATCTGATCCAGTTACAAGATACATGATAAAAACTTCTCTTTTGTTTAGCGTTGGATGTTGTCCTTGAGTAGCATAGTGTTAAAAAGTCAGACGTGTAAATCAAGTGAGGCCAGGTATGCTACGATAATTTAGTTTTCCGTAGATCGGCGAAAGCTCGGAAATCTTAATTATCGTAACATACCTGGCCTCACTTGATTTACAAGTCTGACTTCTCTTTTGTTGTTTTTCCTTACCGTTGCAGACGAAACTGATCCAAACGAAAGCAAACATGCGAACGCAACCCAAACTGAGGCTTCCATGTCTGCCTTAGTCCTGTGCTGAATAACTGTGACAATAAATTTCATAAATAGAAATATCCAGCACAGGAGAACCACAAGTGAGTCATATGACTTGGCTACAAATGGACTTGGTAGGGAGGGGTACGTAATTAGATTGAGAACTCGTTTTTTCTTGAGTTCTTTTTCCTTTTTTTACCCAATATTGTTGAACATTTTAGTTCAGGTGATTCTTATCGCCTAGTAGGAAATAGCGACAGCTCGTTGCTGAAAATTTACCACTTGAACCAAGGACACAATTTTTGCCCCTTAGACACAACAAAACTACCTTATATTAAACGTCCACTCACCGGAAGTTACAATAAGGCGGGGAGGAGGGCGTAATGGGGGCGGAAATTTTTTAAGGGAAGGATTTGCCCGAGATGGCGCAAACGCTATTGTAAATGATTCAAATATTTACCGTCGTACACTTCATATGCATTGCCCCGAACTCCTCAATTTTACTGCTTTCTGACCACTCTCGAAGTTTTTTCAAGGTCTCAAAGAAGATTCAGATCGAGAAGAGGTTGTGCGCGCGTGGAATGCTCGCGTGCAAGAGGATGTGGTCTCTTGTCGCGCGTTGTAAATTACTGATCGCGAACAAGAGATCATAAGTTTAATCTCCTGTCGCGAATCGATGCGCTACAGCACCTTTACATGAGCGTTCTGTTTGAAAATTTTAGTTTTAAAAATTAATTTTAAATTTATGGCTATAACAATTACAAGACCCGAATGAAATATAAGGTGGCTGGTTGTTCTGCTTGGCAAACGTGAAGCACGTGAAGCACGGAGTTTCAGCTGAAATGACAGGACGTTTAAACCTCAGCTTTTCCAATCTCAACTGCAACTTTTATATGCAAAATCGAATCAGTTTAACTTGTCCTTTTATTTGAAAAATAAAACAAAGGCAATTTATTGGGTGTTCTTAGCTAATGGTTCATTCAGATAGGAAACTAACTCAATCAAAGAAGTAGAGATTCAAACCACACGACATTATCAAAGTTGCTTTTCTCAACTTCACTCAGTACATTTATTGCAGACAGATTTTCAAAACATTTCTGTTTAATGACTCATTACTCTGAAATCACAACTTCATTCCGATTCTTCGGTAAGATATGGTATGCAATCTTCCAATCTACCATGGAAAGCACTGGTCGGGACAGCTTCTAATGAATGTCTCCACTTTGCCACTGTTCACTTGCATCAGCGTTGTGTAAACGGTCAACTGTGAGCGAAATAATAATATTTTGATAAAAAGAAAGTTAAACAACATTTGTTAGGAGCGTGTACATGGAAAAATCTAGTCTCTTCCAGGCCTTCAGCAAGAAGTACTTAGTAAAACTAGGTATGACAGTAAACGGCCCGATAGTGGCACACGAGTGAAATAGCGAGAGAGACCTGGGTCAGGTCGCGTAATCAACGTGACACTAGCGTCTAAAATCGAACACTAGTGTCCAATATCGGACAATAATTTACATGGTCCCAATATCGGACACTAGTGTGCCTTGAGTCTAAAATCGGACGTTAGAGTCTGGGATCGTACACTGATGTCTAAAGAGGGACACTTATGTCTAAAATCGGACACTGCTGTCAAAAGATAGACACTAGTGTCCAAAATTATATGATGCCAGTGTCTGAAACAAAGTTAGTATATCACGATTGATATCGCATATGTCCATTTTGTTGAAAATAATTGTTTTCATTCCTCACCTTATTCAATACAGGTATTGTGGAGAGGACATTGTAGATGCCTTTGAATGGCACGGCCTGATAATACAAAAGTAAAAAAAAAAGTAAAAAAAAAAAGAATTAATAAGATTGCTTAATTTACAAAGGAACTGTGTCGGTTAAACGCATGAGAAAACAAACCTCACGTCCCATTTTATTCATGCATGCCTTGCCCTGGAAACAGAATAAAAACAACAACAACATGAACAAATAGAAAGGTTTGTTGTTAAACAGAAACTTGGACACGCCTGTTAATCTTGAAACTTCGGCTATTGCGATTATTGAACGAACTAATGTGTAGTTTTCTTGCGCACGAGGAGATGGTAATATAAGGCTTTTTAACCCAAGAACTATAACACTTGAGCCTCCTCCTTCCCCATTCGTAAGCCTGCACTATACAAAAAAATACCAAGTAACCCCAAAATCTATACTCTTAAATAAAATAAATAAATTTACCGGAGTTCTCCTGTCATCAATTACCAGAGGAGGTTCCCAGTTGTCATAATTTGTTTGCAGAACAAACCAAGTATTGTTTGCAGGATTTAGGCTGAAAACATACAGACAAAAATCAATAACATACTAGATGTAGTTATTTGAACATGCCATGCAATTCCGTAAGACTCACAAAAGTCTAGTTTAAACCAAAGAAAAAAAGAGAACTTTGACAAGTAACCAAGCAATACCTCATTTGATCTAAGCACTTAGTCAGAGAACGCGTAATGACAACTCCCTGAAAAAGAATATTTGTAACAAGTTTATCATCAAAATATATTTTATCACCGAGCAGTTTAATTTATGGCCAAAACTCTCTGCAACAACTCTTTCCAGCCAATAGCAAGAGAAAATAATCGCATGTTTTCTCTTGCCTATAGACATCATGAAAAGTAATTGTGACCCGCAGAATATTTAGATTAAGAACTCTGTCATTGTTAAAGAAACGTGAGAGAGACAATTAGATATCGGGGAAGCACCTCTACCAACTGAGCTACGAAGCCTCATGTTAGGGGTGAGGCAAATGTTAGCGGGGTTTTTTTTGTCACCCGTCATTCCCGAGGCATATAGCTAGACCCCAACACCGTGACCATCTGCCGGTCAGACTCAAGTATTCTGCTATAGAAACGATGACAAAAATAATTTGAATAAGTCAAGTCAAAAGTAATGCTCAGGTATAATACTTAAATTAACTCAAGTAGATTAATATTCTCTGGTATTTATTAAGAATAAAGAATGCTACCTCTCCTGATTTTGCTCCACCCAGAATATAATATACAGGAGCTGTCAAGTTGTTGTTTGCCAACATGTCCTTAGCCTGCTCGAAACTGAAAAACGCCATAAGGAAAATCTACATAAATTTTCAACATTAAACAGCAGGATCTCAGCTCTGCTTAATTTGGCAAGAAAAAAAATACTGTGATTTTACCTGGTTGCAGTTTCCAAAACGTCTCGAGCGAGAAAAGTTGACCACTTCACTTTTCTATTACCGAGAATCCACTCAATAATTCCTGAAAAATATGAACGTGTTTGCAGTATGAAAACGTGGCTTTTATGGTGGGGATGCAAGGGTGAAACATGGATACTGTGTTTTTTCGGCAGCAGCAGCTTTCTGCGTGATAGAACGGTCAAGCTCATGGCTTGGACGATTATTACGTTACCTCGAGGCACAGTCATTGTAGAGGGGTTCTTTCAACAGTTTAGGAAGCTTTGTTGAGGCAGTTAGCGTCGTGTAGAGATTGGTCTGAGTAAGGGTGATTATACGGACTGTCCAGTAAGGCAAAGTGGTCTAGCAACAAAGGTGGCGAGTATAAAGCATGCAACTAACAAGATCGCTTTTTAATATTTTTGATCGTCGAGCCACTTTGGTAATTGAATTAATTTGTTATAGGAGTTCAGTTGTAGCTGAATTTATCTTCTCACCTACGTAACCACCATCAGTAGCGAATCTTTGATTCACAGTTAATGTCAGCACTCCCTACGAAATCAATAAGAGCGAAATGATGATGAAAAAGATGACTGACTTGAAATCTGCTCCATGAAGAGTCTGTAAATAATAACTTACGTTTGAATCAATTTTAAACTCTACAAAAAAAGCAGTTTAGAGAAGAACCAAATTTTCACGAACCATACAGGCGAACAAGTAATGAGATCAGGATTAGTTTAAAAACATTTTCTAGTAAGAGCAGTTCATTGTGTCCCATTTATTGCAAAGCAAAAACCTGTTGTTGTGTCATTATCAATTGGTACAAATCAAATAGCTTACTGGTTTTATTCCTGTAAAAGCACCCACAAATCCAGCATAGGTAACTGATTTGTACACTGTTTGGCCATTCCTCTGAAAAATCAAAAGACAAGAATATTCATTTATGTAGCTCTTAGTGATTAAAAGAGATCGCTAAGAGATTCGAGAAAAAGGAGTGCAACTTTGTTATGTCACAAATGAGTCACCAGGTTGCTGAGCACGTTTCAAAATGGCGTCGTCCGTTATAAATTATTTTAGCACATTTGGAGACAGTCCTCAAAGGCGAGAGTACTTCTTGGAATCTCAATCACACGGTTAGTCACATAATTACACTCAATCTTCTTAAAAACGGACATGAAAACTCTACGCTCTCTGAAGCTTAATTTTTTTCACACAAAAAAAAAAAACTCAAAAATTACTGCCCATCTGGGAGATTCTCAAAAATTATGATGTCACACTTACCCGAAAGTCAATATTAATTGCTAGTGTTCTAAGGATCTCGCTCAGCATCCACGTGTTATTCTTCTCATCCCAGCTGTAATCAATAAACGTTTCGCTTCAATTCCAATCAAATCGAACAAAATTAATGAGGGATTCTAAGAAACTCTAAAGTAGTGTACGTTTCAATGAAACTCACCCCATAAACAGGCCAAAGTCCATATTACGTGCGTGGAACAGTTTACCTGAAAAGTAATCACAACGGTGTAAGGAAAGTCTGCAAAGAAGACTGACTCACAAAAAGCTGCCAGAGTTCATCCTTTCTCGGTTTATATACTAATGGGATGTCAGTCTAATGTCGGTAGCCGCCCGCGCCTCCGTCCCCTATGCAGTTTGTGCTAAGCATTTGGCTGCTAAATCTCCCATTACAAGGACATTTCTAAAAATTTATCAAATGAATTAAACGTTATGCCGGACACCACAATACTCTCACACGAGAAATACGTATCTAGAGCAAGGCTCTTTTTTAAGACATGTTTACATATAAATCGGTCTGAACCAGACTGTTGTTCGGTAAGAGTTTTCAGTTGAGCTCCACGCCTTTCTTTAAGGCAGTTGGACGCTGAGACACTTTATATCTCAGATTTCCTTACCTGATTCGTCCTCAGCAACAATAGATGTGCAAAATGCGACAATCTCATAAAAGATGTTGAAGAATAAAATCTCACCTGAAATATTAGAGGACATCAGCGAATTCACTGAATGTTCGCAATAACTTATATGGCTATGATTGCCTATACTCAAACAAATCAGTTGAGTTTGTACAAAAATATTAATACAAACGGCTTGGGTAATTCTAGCTTCCTTACTTTGTTAATTGGCATCGAAGAATGCATCTTAATATACTTCATTCTAAATTAATTTAGGATTTTGTTTCATTTTTTTGTTTTGCCCTGTATTGATATTTATGTAAGCATGGTGATATGAAAAACTGATGGCGTTTGCATTAAAATTAAACACGTGTTATATATTCGCGTGAAAGCTGTTACCCATTCTTGATCCTCGAATATCCTGATGGATCAAGAAAGTCCATCTCTGGGTCTCTTTGATTTTTACACTCATTTCAGTGAAAGTACGCGCGAACTTCCATCAAAACTCTTGGCAGTCGTATTCGAACCCGGACCAATTGATTTGCAGTCCAGCGCAATTCCTCCATTTATAACATATTAATAAAATTAATATAAAATCACTTAAAATCTACACAGAGAGGCTCGAATCCGGACCAATTAATCTGAAGTCCAGCGCAATTTTCGTGTCAAAACTCCCAAAAAGACCTAAATAAATGAATCAATTTGGAAAAGGTTACGATCCGGCCATACCAAGAGGAATGTCAGTAGCCTTAGACAACCCAATGATTTCCTCTTGGTAAGGAGATGGGAGGGTGTAAACCAAGTAAGCCTGTCAAATCAAATTAAAACGCGAATTAAACGTCATATCTGAACATAAACATCTTTAACATCATGTTTATTTTTTCACGAATCCTTAAATTTGTCTTCACGAGAAGAAATTTCCACCATTTCCATCGCTCGATAGAAATAAATTTAGACAAATGGAAAAAGTGTTTAAAAAAAGAAATTCTTTTTGAATTTCACCCAATGGGTCAATTTAAAACATGTCGATTAATGTTTATCTTAATTAGACATCTAAGTAAGAAGAATTTTATCAATGTCTTAAAGTAAGTGCAAATATACATACCAAATCTTTGTCGAGAAATCGATACAGTTTTCCATCCAAGATAAAACTTGTAAAGTTTCTTAAGAAGTTTGTCAAGTCCTGGATCTTAGTAAATATGGTAAGGTAAAAAAAAATAAACAGCGAGATAAAACAAAGCCAAGCAAATGAAATACAAATAACAAAAACAAGGAAAGAGAAAAAGAGAAATGAAACGAAACTTAACAATGTCAAGATAATGAGAATCGCTCTCTACTCTATTTTTGACCAAAACAGTGCATCTTTGACAAATTAAGGATAAAAAGACGCGCGTCAACATGGAATCTATATGTCACAGTTTTAAACGATAGAACGATGGTGACGTCATCTATCTATCTGTCCCCCAATGGATGGTAAGTAAGAGCCCAATCAAATTGTATGTACAATTCATTTTATCACATAAAACTTTGTAGACTCCACTGTTAATTTTTAAAGACTGACTCCTAGCTTTATTTAAACTGTGAGCTTATAGTGGCGTTGAGGGCGACGCCGAGGGCTGGCTGGTGAAAAGAACCAGCGAAAGATCTGGTACCTTTAACGGAACTATAGGAGCGGATTCAGAAAACGACACCGCAATCTTTTGAGGTTTTCCTCTTATATTTTTTCTCGATTTCTCCACATCCATAACGGAAACTCGCAGACTTTGCTGCTATTGTACCTAGCAACACTCTTCAGTCCATGTTGCGCAATTACTTTCCATATCTCCTACCTCTTTTATCTTCTTGCCCACCAAGTCATTGTATCTTTGCTCAGGTGGTAAATCAAGATTCACAACTTCCCAAGGAACCTCACTAAGAAAAAATGTAAACTTCTCTTTAGTATCTATTATTAAAGAGCAATTTTCAACTGAGAGTCGAAAGTCATCCGGCATTGAATAAAGGGGTAAGTTTCTAAAGAAACTGTGTTGCTGCATCGGTGGGAGAGTATAACAGGGTAATTTGGTATTATCAACTGAGTTGATGTAAATTGGCCACCATAAAGAGTTTTAAAGCTGCAGTTTCAAGCGTTAGCCCTTCGTCAGAGCGAAAGACAATAGGTTAAACCATACCTTTCAGACGGAGGATAGGCTCCAGTAACACAATGTTGATCCGAGAACTAGAATCACACAAGGATTAGAGCAAATTCAAGGCATTAAACTACAGCGGAACTCCTTTTAATCCGATTATTGTGTAACAAACTGTGAGTTGCATAAAAATCTGTTATTCAATCGGAAGAAACGTTCAATCAGTTGATTTGCCTGTTATGTTTTGACTGAGGAAATATTCACTAGAACTCCAAAAGTCGTTAAAAATACTTCGTATTTTCAACTGCTTCTTATGGAGTCATGGCACTTTGCCAATAATGTCCAAGCTAACGACATATCTCTTTCCTGCTCTGGGGTCAATGGTTTGAACAAACAATATCTTAAATTAATGTTACTTTCCATTTTAAAAAATTCTCAACGGTTCATTTCATCACAAGTTCAAGTCTTTTAAAATCTTTCAGATATCAAAATAGTCGAATTGCCTCTAGACTGCGAGAAAACGCGCGTTTCAAAATATGCACTTATTGCATTGTCTGGAACACACAAAACAAAACAAATAGCCATTCCGCTTCGATCTGTTTGCTTCCAGTTCAATACATATCAACTTCTTTACTTTACCTCATAGTCTGAAGACGAAACTGATCCAAAGAACAGGAAACATGTAAGCAAAAACCAGAATGTAGCCGCCATGACTGATCTCTAGCTACTCTATAACTATTTCGGCTTATAACTGTTTAGTCATGTGACAATTTGAGATCCTCGAGCGAGTCATAAGACTTGAACACGGCAATCTATTTGTAAATGTTTATTTTTTTTTTATTTCTATCATCAGTATACTTTCTGGCAACCAGTACCCATAGAATTTTAATTTGTGTTTCTTTGAAATTCCATGGAAATCGCTAACGAATTTTTGAAATGTTTTCTGAAATATGTTATCGATCGATTTGAAAAGTTCATGCTCTGGGCGGCTTCTGGTTTGAAGGAAATGCAATCCAACCGCTTCACCGCTTACTTGAATTATGTGGAAAAAAGTCGTTAATGTTATAAATAACTACATTTTACCGAATGGCTAAAAATTCATTTCATGAAGTAATATGACTGCGCGCAAAATAAAAATAATCATGGAATGAACGTTTCAAATAATTAAGGGAGCAAAATTTTTAAAGAAACTTTAGTGTTGCGTCGGTTGGGGTTTTTACAAGATAATGAATTCTATGAAGTTTAGTTCGTCATTATTCAAAACGATAATCAAGTTTTTGAACTGAGTTGATCATGTGAATTGGCCGCTGTCGAGAGGTTCTGAAGCTGACGTTTAGACCTTTGGCTCTTCTATTCGCTCTGGCGAAAGGCTGACGCTTTAAGACCTCTCTTCGGCGACCAATTCACATGATCAATTCAGCGTCTAAAAATAATTATCGTTTTGAATAATGACGAACCAAACAAAGATTTTGTACAAAGGATAAACGACGCTCCACATTTGTAAGACATTCATATTTTCAAGAGAAGACAGGATGAAACGGAACACGGTGTAAAAATAGGGAACGAACTTTATATCCATGAGAAGGGCTTTAAGCGGATCGATACTGCATGATACGTAACTAGGACTTTTAAACTCAATTTTTCAGCTTCATTTCTTTGTCAATCCCTCTGGGGACTTAACGACTCACAACAACTTTGTTCTCTCCCAAAATTCACCGATGGTATCATAAATTATATATATTCGTTATTCCCTTCAAAAGGATATATCAGAAATGCTTTACAAGTTTTGATCTTTTTTTGACAGGAACGATAAAAGCTCAGTTTTATGCAATCGGACATCTCTTTTCAACGTTGTGGTGCTATTATGTTTGAGGATAACAAAGCTGTCTTAAGCCTCATGGGAAAACAAAAGAAATTTTAAGAATCTTAAGGATGACAACTTATTAGATATTCTACTTTTCCCCATCCAATATCTGCGTCTTCTTCGGATCCTTTCAGTGCGTCTGTTTCAATTCAGCGCGGGGTAAAAATTCTTATAGAAAACTTTTACAACCTGTCAGTTTACGATCCAAAGAGGTTTTTTGACGATCGTAACAGGAAAATGGCGCGTCTAGTTGTTAGATTTGCCGCAATTTTGTCGATACTTTTGCCGATTTTGGTGTTGCAGGTTGTTATTTTGTACTTGGAAAGTTACGGATGGAAGTTACATCTTACAACTGTGATGCGACATAAATGGAAAAACGTCATGACTGTTTCTGGTGAGTGAACGTTGTGGAAAGTTTGGATTCTCAATTTTTTAGATAAACGGTTGCTTTTATGGATAATTTTACGATTACGTTTATCATCAACACACAAATAACCTGGATGTAATTTGTCGGCAATTAAGGAATGAAATTCATTTTGCACTTTTTCCGGTTTTGTGGTACGAAACCCTTGCAAGATTTCTACACATTGCTTATCAACCTTTTTTTTTTCTCTTGCAGACATCAGAGGAACAAATGTAATTAATTCTGTAGTAAGTGAACATTTCTTCTAGACTGAGAAATTTAGTTATTACAGCTACAGCTATTTCGCAGGACACAATGTAGATCAGCTATGTAAAGTGTTTTCTTCATAACATCTCGGAATGGAACAGTCAGCCGCCTGTTTCTGTTTTGCTTAAGACAAAACAACCGTCAGGAGGCTCACATCCCTGGGATTGTTGGATAATTTTTACTTAGTTAAATATTCCTCTTATTTTGATGGACGGGGCAGAAAAAGAGAGGACCCTGGGAACGAGGTTGAAGAGAGACTCGTTCATGTCCCATCCTGTTGGTTCATTTTAACTTCAGTTTAACTTCTGGTTAATCTTTTTGTCATCTTTTGTTAACAGGCTACCAGTGAACAAAGACTGCAATCAGTGAGACAAGTATGCGGTAATACAACAAAGTCGTGGGATTCTCTCTCCGCTAAAGAAAAATATATCCTTGGAAGACACATTTTAGTAGATGACAAGCATAGATTTTTATATTGTTCCATACCGAAAGCTGCCTGCTCAAACTGGAAGAGAGTATTGATGGTGCTTGATGGTAGAGTAACCAACATCAGTGCAGTAGAGAAAGTACAACACAGTGCTTTCACAAGGCTGAAAGATTTTCCGCCATCGGTTGCTAAACAGAAACTTCGGGAGTACTATAAGTTCATGTTTGTGCGAGAACCTTTCGGAAGACTTCTATCAGCATACAAAGACAAGTTTGTCTTAAACAATACTGTTTTCCACAAAAGGTATGGGACACAGATAATACGACACATGCGAAAAAACGCTCAAGCAAATTCTACAGGAGATGATGTTAAAATAAGAGAATTTCTACAACATGTCTTGGACAGTCATGCGGAGGACATGAATGAACACTGGATGCCATTTTAGCCATTGTCAGCCATGCGTTGTTTCTTATGACTTCATAGGATCCATGGAGAATCTGGAATCAGATTCTACTCAAGTTTTAAAACAGCTTAATGTTAATGAACAAGTCTCTTTCCCCAGACGACAAAATTTTTACCGGGCAGGGGGGCAAGGATATGTCAAACCCGAGAAATACTCACATGTACCCTTAGATGTGAAAAGAGAAGTTAGGAAAAAATACGCTCTAGATTACGAAATGTTTTCATATGAAATGCCCAATTAAATTTGAAGTACTTGAGCATTAAAACTCTATACGCATAAATATTTGTTTCCTGTTGGACTAAATGGCATTGCAGGATCCCAGTCAATCATAAGCCAAAAATTTGCAACCCCATTCTAGTTACTAGTACCGAAAAGATGCAGGAGACAGGGCCTACGTGTCAACGCGAGTCCATCCAGCGGCACATCCCCATTAGTATGTTAGGAAGTACCCCCCTTCTTCAAGGAGGGGTCTAACGAGCTTACTGAGTCTTAAACCGACAGATGAAGGAAGAGGCTTATAATTCAACTTTTATTTATGATTTTTGAGAAAAAAAATTTATGTGCGAATGACGTTGTGGTAGAGCGGAAAGTTAAGTTTGTTATTAATGCGCAAGTTGTTCTGGCCTTCACATTTAAATTTTTTGGCGTTTTCCTGGCTAGCAGAGGCAAGAGGTCGATGCATGAGCAATCGCTTGAAAGGTGCGAAATTTTTTTTTTTGCTTTCGCTCGCTTGACAAACACAGACGAAAAAAGGGAAGAGAAATGATGCTGTTGTGAGGGTTAAAGTCATTAAAACTTTAATGAAACAGACTTTATAAGTGTTTGTCTAAATACACGTTTCAATATGTATGTAAAACCTGAGACAGGCTCTGTCACGCTGTGTAATTGGGCGACAGCCGGGCGGTAACATGATTGGTTGCTGGTGAGAGACAGACTGTGCAGATGTGACAGTTAATGATGTCCATTTAACAAATGTACTCTCTTGTCTGGTTGATCGTTCATCTTAGTGTGTTAGAAAATGAGGTGTACAAGATTTCGATTTGCCGCATTTTTGTTTATTTGTAGCTTGGTTTTTGTTGTACAGATTTTTATTTTGTTCCCAGAAACTTACCCACGGAGAATGCGGTTAACAGCTCTATTATCCGGCAAATGGAATGGCAAAATGAGGATTTCTGGTGAGTAAACGTTGCGAGAAGTCTTGAATTCGTTACTCTTCAGGTTAAATAGTACTCTCATCCGTCAGTTTCTGATTCTTAACGCACAAATAGGTAACATGTTGGTGTAGCTCTTCAGATGGAAGTTCATTTGAAAGGGAAAGGATTTTTCATATATCCCTAAGACATCGACTTTTCGCGGTGTAATGTTACTTCAGTAAGTAACAGAACTGAAGCATATTTTAAGATTTTTTAGATTAAAACAATTTCCGGTGAATCACATTACTGAAATGTTTACCAGATGTTGTTTTTCATTACGTACAGATAACAGTAACTTTTTGCGCGAATGAAAAGTTAAAATTCTGCGGGTTTCCTGTGCTGATTTGAAGAGATTTTTTTTGTGACAGTCTGGCTGATTTGTGTTGTTATACCTCAACTGAACGAACACCAATGGATTTGAATGAAGTATGTAGTGATGCTTGATCACAGAAGTCGGCTGAATGACGTGTGTTACTAAAGATTAGTCGAACTAATGACTAACGTGATGTTTTGATTGATAGCATGGTTCAACTTATTACTGTGACATAAACCGTTAATAAATTAAACATTGTGCATTCTATTTTAGCCCTTTAATAGATTCTTGAGAGTTTCACTAGCATAAACTTTTAGCATTCTAACCACGCATAACTTGAATGAACGAGAATCGAAAGAAAAATTTCATTAATTATTTGGATGTGTGCACTTTGAGCGACACAGCTGTGCTGTAAACAAATAAACCGGGATGATGAAACGGTCCTTTTGAACGGGATTTTGTGAATTTTTCACCTTCTTTTGTATTTTTTGGTGTGACGATGATATTTATTTGGTGGAGAATGTTAGAATTACGTAATGGTTGCGTGAGAAATTATTTTCACCAAGGACTAGTGAATTAGGTAAGAGTAAAGCGTGTAATTTTTTTTCTTTCCTTATTCCTAAAAAAAAATATGTAGTGAATTTATTAGGTGTGTGTGATGTCTTAAAAAAATGATTTGGACTACAGGGGTGGTGGAATCGGACTAAACGTTTATCAATCCACAAAAGGCTAGCCATAATTTCTAGTGGTGTTAAAAATACTAGTACCAACAAACTGTCCATCACAAGCCTTAATTACAAAGTGCCATAAATAGTGTTTCCATGCAGGTGAAAGAGAGTACCTCGATACATGCATACCAGAGTATACTGTTTGTTTCTAAAGAAACAGTTGGGCTGTAATGGTAAACAAGTAAAGTTATTAACATGAGTTCATCATTTAGCTTTAATTTAAATTGTTTTTTTAGAGGAAATGTTTTTTTTCTGTTCTTGTAGCTGTAAATGGGAAATTTTAGTAATTTTAGGGATTTGGGACAAAATGGTTTCCAAAGCATTGTATCAAGTCCCCCAGAATTTACTGAAAATTAAACTCTATTGAAAATCTAAATTTTTTTTTTTTTGTGCTACTTGCCTAAAAAAATTTTACTGATTTGTTCCCAATTTTTCTAAAGCATTTCGTTTATTATCTACCATTATGAACTCAATTATATAGAATGCTAGCTAGTATATACAAGTTAACTCCCATTTGCTTTAACAACTGAACCATCTATCTTTGCATTTGTTGTTGCCATTAAACCCTTACACCCGAACATCAGTGTGCATATTCTTCATACTGTTCTCCAAACTTTTCCTAATATGCTGGCAAGGAGAATTTGTCTAACAAGCATAAGCTTCTTTAGTTGGTGATCATTTCCTTTATTCTCATGACCTTAATGTTTGATTCAGGGAGGATATGGTAAGGAGAAATTAGATGCTAGTCACTCCTAGGGTTAAAGGGTTAAATATACAATCTGGAAATCATAATTTGCAGTACTTGTTGTCAACCTTATGTTTTCTTTTGTAGATGCTAGAGGAATGAGTGTGAATAGCTCTGTGGTAAGTGGAAAATTTTTATATTTGCTCTTCAAAGTAATTTCTAATCAGCTGCTAAGTGGTGAGATTGCGAAGCTTTTTGCATGATGCACTGCAGCTTAACATTTAGATATTGTTCTGTCTTCAAGGCAGAAGTAAAGAAGTAAATTTTAATTTACAGGATAATATATTCTCTAGATCTGAATGAAAGTAGCTTAGGGCCAGGTTGCTCAAGAGTGAATTCAAATATTTGCCAATTTTTTGTGAGCCAAAAATTGGCAGAAATTTTGCAATTTCCAATTTGGCGGCGGTTGTATCAAACTAGAATCCTCTGATGAAAACTTTATTGATTGACACATACTTCAATGCTAAATGCATCTCCCTCTATGAAAAGATAAAGAAAAAATTCTTGCTTGAATTACTGGGCAAGAATGGATCATCGATGAATGATTATTTTTGTAGCTTTTGGGTTTTTGTAGAATTTTGCATAGAATTTTTATATAGTTGATATATTATCAGTGGTCTTCTATGCAGCTAGTACCAGCTTTTATGTAGAAGACAAAGACTTTGCTTGAATAGAGCTTGTTTACAAAACCATCTTTGGTTGAGGTCTCTGCATCTGGCAGAGTCATGGTTCAAGATTGGGACCATGTATCATACTTTGCTTTCTTTTTTTCCTGCCAATCTTTTTGGTTGCAGCTTGCACCACTCGTACTGGCTTCGAATATTCTAATGAAAGGAGAAGTACTTGTTGAAGCCAATTGTTCTCCAAATTGCCACGAGTGACCAGGCTCAGGGTACCAGTCAGACATTTGAATGATTAAAATGTCACTCAGACTCCTTGTTTCCTTCAAATGAAAACTGAAGGTCAGATGGACCAGGAAAAAATTTTGTCTTGCCATTGTGCACACCAGACTACACTAGTGGACCATGGTGTATATTAAATTTCATCTAGACATGTCTTGCATACTGTTACAGCTGAATGGTTAAATAAAAACAAGATTGTTTGATTTGCCAAAATTTGGAAGCCTCCAAGGCAGGAAATCAGCTCCTTTGAAGATTGGCAACATTTTTGGCAATCTGCAAAAAAATTGGCAAGTTTTTTTTACACTACTTGTTCACAGAGTTATCAAAAAAATAAACAAAAAAAAAAAAAGCTCTTGTGCAACCTGGGCCTTAGTAAGTCATAATCTATGCAGATAATTCAGAATAATAGCCCGAGAAGTTCTGTAGGGTAGATGGAGAATTCTTTGATCCCATTCCCACACAAACACCCTTATTTAGTTGGTAGACTGTATATCAGTCATATCAGACCCACACTACCATCAGACTGCAAGTTCAGCTCATGGTGTTTTTTCTTAAGTGAAACATAGTACTTCATTCATGAGAAATTGACCCAGTGTCAACTGACTGTTGCTTCTCTATTATTGAAAATGAAACTGGGGGGGTGGGGCATAGGGAGCATGTCTGATTTTTGGCACAATTTGTATGAAGTAATATAACTATTTCAATGTTTTCACCTTCAAGACCTTGGTAACAGTTCCCCCTTCTAACTCCTATAAATTTCCTCGCAAGTTGTTCAGGAGAAACTGTTACATGAACATGTGAATCCCCACTTGTGTTTTACATCTGACAAATGCATTTTTGCTACAGGTCACAAATGGGCAAAGAAAGAAATCAGTAAAAGAAGTGTGTGGAAACATGCAAAAGTCATGGGATTCTCTGTCCAAAGAAGAAAGACAGATCCTGGGAAAACATATTTTAGTAAATGATGAGCACAAATTTTTGTATTGTTCTGTACCAAAAGTTGCATGCTCAAACTGGAAGAGAGTAATGATGGTACTTGATGGTCAAGCAATTGACTCTAATGCTATTAAGAGAGTAAATCACCATTCGTTCACAACGCTGGCAGATTTCCCCCCACTGGTTGTTAAACACAAACTTCAGGAGTACTACAAGTTCATGTTTGTGCGAGAACCTTTTGCGAGACTTCTATCAGCATTCAAAGACAAGTTTGTTTTAAACAATACTGCTTTCCACAAAAGGTATGGAACACAGATAATAAGACATGTGCGAAAAAATGCTCCTGTAAATTCAAAAGGAAATGATGTTAAAGTGGCAGAATTTCTACAATATGTTGTGGACAGTCATGTGGAGGACATGAATGAACATTGGATGCCATTTTATGAGTTATGTCAGCCATGTGTTGTTTCTTATGACTTCATAGGATCCATGGAGAATCTGGAATCAGATTCTACTCACGTATTAAAACAGCTTAATGTTAATGAACAAGTTTCTTTCCCCAGACAACAAAATTATTACCGAGCAGGTGGGAAAGGATATGTCAAAAGCAAGAAAGTCTCAAATATACCTCCAGGTTTAATGAGAAATGTTTTGAAAAAGTATGCCTTAGATTACAAAATGTTTTCATATCAAATGCCCAATAAATGAAAAACTTTATTCAAACTTACCAAAAAATATAGAACGGTTGACTTATTTTTCTATTTATAAAAATTATTGAGCATGCAAATTAAAAATATTTGCAAATTATCTGTCATTTTAAGTTAAAAATGTTTTAATTTTTTCCCTACTTGTATTTAAAAGCATTATAAATCCATGTAACATAAAATTAAATGACTATAAGTATCATTATACATTAGACTTACTTTTAAAAACTCTAACTGGTAGAGGACACAGTCAAAACACAATAGCATGTGAAGTTGACATGATAACCCAATTAATATCTGCAACTGATATTGGGTTATCATTTTGGGTTCAAAGACTCCATGTTTTGTAGTGGAAACTCAAAGAGAGGTGATTTCTTTTGCAGATTGTTTAAAAAATGTATAATAAATTAAGGTTGAATCTGTTGTTGGTATGATATCAAGAATTATCAAACTTTAACCTTCAGATTCGACAGATAACTCAGATCTTGGCATTAATAATTTATGATATTATGTTAAACCTCATCCAATAATTGCTTAAAACCACTCTTGAAAGTGCGAAAGGGTTAATTAGCTAAAAAGCATTCAACCTTTACATTATAAAATCTCCAGATAAATAACATACCAATGCCACTCAATTTTATGTCATGTTAATATTCACAGCCCCATCTGTTATTTTCTTTTTAAACAACAACATCAAAAGAAGACATGCACTTACATTACAGGGAAACGTTTGTTTGTGGTGTTCACATCTAAAACAACTTTGTTTTACAGAAAATAACAGAAATCAAACTGGTTTAGTTGGGCTGGCATCTGCTCAATATTTGCTTCTTTTTTCACATTTTTGATTGACTATTTATCGCCATTTTCATCTTCAACACATACGCCATTCATTTCCTGACTGCTCTCTTCCTGTAGACCACCATAACCAACTTGGTTTGAAAAAGATGTGGGCTTCTCCTCAGCACACAGACCACAGCCACATGTTTCAGTGTAGTGCTTGCGAAAGTAGAAACTGAAAGATTTAAAGAGTTTCCGCAAATCTCAAATACAGCTATTTTAAGTCTTGGAAAGCTATTTTTTTAATTTTTTCATTTGAAACAAGATTTAAGTCAAAATTTCTTCTATTGAGCAAAATCATCAAAAGTTTTAGTACATGTCCAATACACACAAATCTAACACTCACAAGAAGCTTAAAAGCCATAAGCTGAACACAGCTGCCGCAATGACTGTAACCACCCAGATACTGTGTGGAAAGAAAAAAAGACAAAGTTGACTTCATCTGACATCCAAACTCCCAAGATCTTGTTTATTTGGTAATTTGCTCTCCTACTGGCTTTACATTTCCTTGTAAATTAACTGGTGATGAGGTGTTATTTAAAGATTATGTTAAAACCCATTAAAGATAACGTGAACATGCTCTTAGTGGTCAAAAACCTGCTGATCAAATCAAAGCTTTAACATTCAGCAACCCACAGACATTTGACCATTGCCTGTGCTTAAGGGGTGGGGAATTTGAACCTGAAGTGTCAAGTCTTTGCAAGCACTATTTTTCTTACTTCAGAACACTCAGCAAAGGAAGTGCCAAGCAAGTCCAGATGCCACCGCCCATGAATGGAGAGTGGAGAAGCTGTTTGAAGGCAAAATCAGCAGGAACTGGAGTGCGACACTCTGGATCCACCATTCGTAATAGAATTAGCCCTGTTGCAATCACACCAGTATTCATTCCAAAGTCTGCAATTGCTCTTTCAAACCTGGAAACAAAACAAAAACAAAAAAATAAAAGTAAAGCCTTTGTGAGCAACAACTTACCAGTATCAATTTTTTGTCAAATACCACAGAGTCCAATTCTTTAGTTAGATCTTTTAAGACCACTTTCCTTAAAGAAATTAATCCTCACTTTTTGCAACAGATAATTTCTGTCTATATTTTCCCGTTGGAGGAAGTAATATAATCACATGTAGCACACATATGGTAAATACTGTTGTATTATATGGCGGAATTTGCATTCTGCAACTGCATGGGAGTCCCTGTGGGGTTGGCTACACCTTAAAACATAATGCCTGGTTGCCTCAAGTTCAAAGGTAAAGCTAGATAATGCTCATTTAAAGAGTTAAATTGTACAATGATCCAATTAAATTTCTTCTGGCACAGTGCATAAATTCCAATTAGAAAACAGAAAAGAAGAAGGAGAGAACACATGATTTTGCGTAGACAGTTATCTTAAGATAATCTTTTTAAAATTAAAGGCAGAGGAACTAAGCAAATAATTGACGGTTCCATACTCCCCTCACACCAAAGGTTAAACACATTTTAGAGCTGTTTTCTTAAACATGGTTTAAATTGTTTTCTTTGTAGAAACTGTATAAACCAACGTTTGTCTACATCAGATTTAGCAAATTGAACATACAAATTAGAGACCAATTAAAATTTATGGAAAGTTCAGTTTTTCAGCTCTCTCTTTCTGGTTTTCATTCAGTTAACCCTAGTCTAACAAAACATGTTTTGTTTGTGTGAATGGGGTATAAGATCGATGGTTTTGATATGATAAACCTCAGCATTAAACAACAATCTACTCAGTACAGATCTGGGAGATTAAAGATATTGTTTTTGCATATTTTTCCTAAGATCCTTGCTATATTGACTATTATTTTTGACTGTCAATTCTGAAATATCAAACTTGAGCTAATTAGTATTTTTCACATACCAGTGGTTGGGTAACAGAAACCTTGAAACACAACCCAGCATAACAAAGTTCCAGATGAAGCCACAAGTGCACAGGATCAATAAGGGGGCAATGTCGACAGCAACAGCTGAGACATCAACTGTAGCAATAGCTGAGGTAACAAGGAAATCCAGTGAAGATGAGGCTATGCGTTCCATGAGAGATGCATCAATCAATTCATTTATCCTCTGGATTTTCTCAATAACAAGCTTCAAAGAGAAAGACATTCATCATTACTCAGGAACTAAACCATTCATCTTTATCATATATGGGCCATCCACAAAACTCTTATGCTTAAGACATTTGTCCTAACCACATTAATAATTAAGTTCAGGTTTCATGGTTTGATGCCCTTGATTGGTTTTTGGACACCAAATCATAAATTGTGATTTATAAGAAGTTGTTTAGTTTACTTCTTACTTCTCTCACAGTTTGGCGTTACTGAAAGTGTAACTAGGGAAGAGATCTATTATAGACTGTTGGACAAAGATATTGCATTTAAGAACAAAGATTAACCATCCTAACCTGGATAATTATTCCCCCAGCCATACACAATGGGAACAGAGGAATACCAGAGAGAAAGTTAAGATCCTTGAGCTTCTGTGATGTACTTTCAATAACAATCAACACCTGCTTCAGGCCATACCCAATCAACATGGCTATTCCAAGCACTGCAAGATGGAATGCCAACACATCTATGGAGCTTGCTCGCACAGTTTGCACTCCAGCTGAGGGACGGCTCTCTACAGCATACACCCCCCTATAAAAATTTGAATAAAAAAGGAGATGTCTCTGTTGCAATTAATTCATCCATTCATTCTCTGTCTGTCAGTCAACTGATCAGGCAATTCACTGAGGTCAGTCACTTTTTATGTGTTAACCCTTTAACCTCCAGAAGTGATTAACATTGAACTTCTCTCTATAATATCCAATCAGTATCTGACAAACAAGTTATGGCAATAATCAAACTTATCCGTTAGAAGTTTATATCTTGATCTAACACCCAATTCTTCTATCTAATTTACAAAAATATAGATAGCAGCTAAAGGGAAGAATTGACAGTCATATCTTAGGAGTTTAAGGGTTAAAGGTCTATAAAACAAAGATAACATCAGGTCAGTTGGTAAATCACCTGCTCAGTTGACCAGTCAAACAGATGTCTATCTGGTATGGTGTATCAGTAAACTGTCTGTCTGCCAATTGGTCAGTCAGACATGGTAAATCATCACTCATCAAGTGTGTCTGTCAGTTGTTCAGTAGGGTCATTCAGTTATTCAGCCATCAGTCGGTATGACAGACAGACATTCAGTTAGCCAGGCAGCATATCAAACCATCCATCAGTCAATCGCTCTGACAAAGGGCTAACGCTCGAAACGTCAGCTTTTTTACCCTTTATGGTGGCTAATTTACGTTTTCAACCCAGTTGTTAACACTAAATTACCTGCCATCCATCAGTCTGTCTGGTCATTTAATTCTTTTCGTTTTTTAATGACAACATTATGTAAATATTTAAAATATCATCCACAAACCTTATAGATATTTTGACTTCCTTAGAAGCATCAATTCTTTCCTGCTTGACCCATCCTCTGTGAGTAGCAATGTTAACCCACATAACACCACAGATAACAGAGAAAACAAGTCCTAGGGTAGCACTGGCTAAACCAAAATCTCCACCATTGGGGAACCCCAGCTTAAAAAATAAAAAGAAAATGATAATCATAAAATTAATTTTTTTCAATCCAAGTCTAAAGCCACCAATCAGTCCAATACAAAATTTAGACAAGACTTCAGTGACTTGTTAAAAACTAAGAAAGAAATATAATAATAAAAACAAAGGAAAGTAGCAGTAGGTGGAAAGGAACCATGCAGTGATGTGAGGTTAATCCAGAGTCAATGATCCTTAGTATGGAAATTTCATGGCTCTCAATGGAATGACAGAGTATGAAACAAAATGGCTGCAGACAAGCTGTTTATTTTGTAAGTGTTTACTGACTACTTCCACAATCAGGCAACAATTCAAGATCGCACCAAGTCATGACACTCTAGATAAAGTCATGTACCAGAAGCATACAACCTATAGAGAGTTAGGTTATTTGTTTCTGGTGATAAACAATGTTGGGGAGATTTTCAGCAATGTGCACCTATTTCGAAACTTGAAGAAAGCCAGGTAAGTATCATTTCAAATATTGCAGGTGCTTAGTGATATACAGAGCAGCTATTAGCATGAATATGGCTTACTGTCTTGTATGTGGGTGTGAGTCCTCCTGCAGTCCCATGACCTCCTGCAAACCCCACTGGTAGAATGGTCGCAAATAATGGACTGACACCAAAAACAGGCATCTGACAGCAATGCATTAAAATAGACAATAAACATAATTATTGCCAGGTAGTAAAGTTTGTGATCAAAATAAAGGGTTGGTACTGGATGGTTATATCTCTAAACTCCCTGACAGTCTGCAGAAGGAGCATCAACTTTACTGCTGGACCTTTAACTGACTGCTTTTTCTTGGGGTCTCTCTTTTCTAATCACATCCAAAAGGAGAGACCTTGAGAATGAGTTTGGATCATTTATAGAGACTGGTAGTGGGGTGGGGGGAGGGGAGTGAATAACATACACATTGTTCCCATAGGGGTCTGGGAAAGAGTTTTCCAACTTGGAAAATGACACAATCACTTACAAAGTATCTTTTTGCTGAAACCTTTTAAACTATGGCTCAATGATTTAATTAATAAGAATCAATTGAAAAGACAAAGGTAATTTCTCCTGGTAACAGATTAAAACAAGACATAAGTCACAGAAAAGAAAGAGGACAGAAACTTGCTTCATACAATTTTGGTTTGCCCGCATGCACCCTCACCAGTAGAGCACCTGTAACAACAAGTGCCACAATCCACTGTCCCCAAGCAATAATCATGCCGTACATGAGCTGAGGCCCAGCCTGTGTCCATATCACCTTCACATTAGGGATTTGGGTGCCAAGGAACAAGGAGGAGAAAACAATGTTTATTAGAAATCCTGCCAGATTATACCTGAAAAACAGAAAAGAAAAGACTAAAACTTGTAGCTGTGTCAATATCTAACTGGGATCCAAAAAATTTTCCTTACCCTGAGAAATTTTAAGGACCTCTCTCTTCAATTTCATCGTTTTTTTTTTTTTTTTTTTTTTTTGTATCAAGTTGAGTTTTTCGTCTTATTTTATGAATAATTTTCCATGTTTCCATGCAAGAAAAGTTAGGCAAACAGGCCCAATCTCCCCTGTTAGGCTTATCATTATTCACTGGTCACGACTAGCGCATGCACATCGACTGCCTTCAAAACTCGACGTTAAGGACATACAATCGCTATGATTCTACGATATTGCGCCAACCAAGTGGTAGAATACTTACTTCAAATCAAGCCGTAAAGTTGGTTTTATTTGGGCGTGAATATATTTTACTAATTCGTAGATTCTACGAGTTTGTATATATCTCCAGGTCTTCGACTAGTAGAGCAATCTAGAAACCCTGAGGGCGAAATTTCAGGTGCTTATTATAGCGACTCTTCGACTGCGTAGTGCATAAAGTCTGCATGTAGAAACAGAAGAATACATCTGAAATACGGAAGAATGGAAAAACTGGAATAATGCCTTTCTCTTAACAAAATCTTTCATAACTCAGGAAAAAAGCAGCCAGTTTAATTATTTTTTTTTCAATAAATAATGCCAGTAATTTAAGTTGCCGCAAGTACGGGGCTTCCTACTGTGTTACTTTTTTGATGGAAATTAACTTCTTACGTCGCTTTTCTCTTAAAGATTTTTATGAATATACGCACCGATATTTTGCATGTATTACAAGGATTTTTATCAGAAAAACTGTATTACCTATAAAGCTATCCTGTTTAATTTGCCATTTCTATACCTTTCCTAGTAACACACATTGAAGGTGACCTTGGTTCTTATTTTTTCCAAAAACGTTACCCACAGAGACAGCCCTGAAATTTATTCACACTCACGGGAAACGATCGAAAAAAAAAATTGCCTTTGTGTTGAATGGTAATTACCACGCATCATACCCAACAGAACACAACAGTGGGTGAACAATATGCAGCTTGTGTGATTTCAGCTGTAGTCCTATAACCGCGCGCCCTTTTCGCCTTGACAGAGACAGTAGAGAACAGTAGGACCCAGTGCGCATACTTTCAACACGACCATACCTTTATTATCGCGCGGGGTGGGTAACTGGGTGAAAAAAGTGCTCTGCGGGATACCAAGATTTGTTTGTAATATTTGTTTCAAATTTGAGATTGTAAAGCGTTTCTTTTGCCTTTGAAGAGAAAATAATATTATTTCATTCAAGAGGACAGAATTCCAATATCTCATATATCAAAGGTGAACACTGAATTTTGTTTCAATTTTAAAGCCCTCAAATCAAATCTTTGTTAATTCTCATTTTGGCCTCGTCGAGTAAACAAGCGAGAGCCGCGCTATTCATTCTTTAGCCTTCTTTGCTAATCTGTAACAGAAAATATAAATATCTTACCATCCCCTGGTAAAATTCAGTGCCATGAATTGTGAGACGCTTTGATCGAGACGAGCTACTTGGAGCACAACCAGCCCGATGATGCCACCAATGACTGAGGCAGGGAGGTAAAGCTGTTGAAAGAACCATACGTAGAGACGAAGGAACTTTCCCAAAACGAGCAGAAAACACAGCCAGCAAAAAGAAGCCACTGCAGAATAGGCCATGGGAATTCTTGGTACTTCGCAAAGACCGCCATCGTTGAAAACATAGCCCTCGCTACAGTAACAAGAACTGACATTTACCACAGAGCTAACGCAAATACCTCCTTCTCCGCACGAATCCGTTTCATACACATTGCAGGTCATGATGTTAAATTGAACAAAACACTCTGCAAGGATCACTTGTTGACGAAACCTCCTCTCTCAATTTAGGAATATATTCTATTTGGGGTCAGAGTGAAGAGAGACGTCGAGTTTTGCGTCCCCTGTGCTCACTTGATGTTAGACCCCAACCAACTCTAACTCTGTTGGGTTTCCTTTTCGTAATTTGAACGAGTTATAGCTCCTGGACAACACGTGTTTAAATAAAGAATGTTATTTTTTTTCAGAGATCAGCGGTACAAATTCTGCAATCTGATTGGTTCTTAATGTGGTGCGGATTTTTCTCTCCCTGCCCACGGGCACGATAACGCTTTCAGTAATCAAAAATATTTTCATAAATATCTTTCGTTTTTCTGGCTGGGCAGTATTTTTAAGCAAAGACGTCAGTCACGACCTCAAGCCGATAAATAACCTATTAATCCTTCCTTTTCTCTCTCTCTCTTTCATGTCACTTTGGTTGCCAGCAAAAAATTGGTTTCGAAATGAATTTGTGGTAATAAATGTGTCATTATTAAATAGGGTTGACGGCTTAAAAACCGTTTGTAATTAATTTTATTATTCACAAAAAGTAACTCAATAAGTTAAAACACTAGATGTTTTTTTTAATTAATCGATGAAACTTTCATTCATTTAATATCTGAAATCAATTCTCCCAAACAATTTTCCATAGTAAAACGGAAAGCGGAGTTTTGAGTTCTATTACAATACATATGCACTTTCGGTAAGCCTTGGCAATTCCGTTCAATTTGGCGGACATTTGTAGCGTAAAGGAATTCAATAATAAAAAGCCGCATTAAATCCCATTGCGTATAGTTAAAGTGTCTCATTTGACTTAAGTTTCTGGTGGAAGAAAGATCAGATTTAGACACGACGTTGTCCATATGAGTGAAGGATATTTTCCGTGATATCATTGACTGTTTTTGAAGGAAAAATCCTAACCATTGTCGTGGGAAATTGAAACTGAAATTTCGTCAGTTGTTTGTTTTCATCCGTTTTTCAGTTTTCCTTGTAATTGGCATTGGATTTCAAGCGTAGACACACGTATGAAGTGAGGAAGAGAAAGAACATTATTAGGTAATTAAAAAACACGCTGACATGTGGTGGAAACAAGAGGTTTTCCTGGAAACCAAAATCGGGGGAGAAAAACGAAGAAATGTGAAGCGTTAATCATTAAATACACATAACGATAAAACTTTTTTACACGTCTTATACCCCATTCACACCAGCAAAACATGTTTTGTTAAACTGGTTTTCATTGAATGAAAATTATAAACAGAGAACTGAAAAACTTGATTTTCCATTGGATTCAAGTACTAGCTAACTTGCATTTCCAATGTGCTACATTCAAGTCAAAAATATTCGGTTAAATAGTTTCTATGAAGAAAAAAAAAATTAAACTGTGTTTAACAAAACAACTTTTAAACATGTTTAAGCTTTGGTGTGAATGGGGCATTAGTCTGAAAATCTTTCAAGAGCGAACTGAAATACGACCAATTACTGGTGCACTATGGAGAGGTGACTTGAGCTTCTCCAGGCCGTTTAAAGTGAGCGTTTTTATATTAACACTCTCATCGCTGATTACCTGGTTTCCTGGCAAACCTACGAAGAAAACATCGAGGTCTTCAGTGAGAAATTGCAGTGCACGGACATTTCATTTCATCTTATTGATATTTTCAGCTGAAATGTGTTCTTCTGTGTTTTAAACGTTACCACCATTCATTCTCTTGGTTTGTCTCACAGGTCTTCACTGTCGGCGTAGGATGATCAATCCATCAGTGGAGAGTATGTCTCGTGTCGGTCAAACCTACGATCCGCCTGTGTTGCGAATGCCAAAACACCAGGCTGTCCTTCGCAAACTTCACGGTTTTTATTTTTCTTATTCACTTTTTTTTGATCACATACCGATTTATTCTTTTTATCACTGACGTGCGACACACCCTAAATCCTAGACAACGACGATATATGGGCTGATTGATTCTATTGTCTAGATTGAAATCAAAAGAAAAGAGATCACCTAACACTAATCACTTATCTAAATGTCACACAATACAGCTAAAATATCTCGACAATTACCGTGGCAAGCGTTCTTCGTCGGGGAAGCTCGATAGTGCAACATTGCAAGAGTAAACTTATCGTGGAGTGCAGCCAAATTCTCAATAAAATATCTTACCTTACTTTCGCAGTGTACTGCTTGTTTTGTGACCGCTTACTTTGTGGCAACGAGGCCATTTTAGCCAGTTATCCATTTCTAGGTTTACTAGTGCTCCTAAGAGAAGAACTCTCTTAGGATTAGTAAACCCAGAAATGGAGAACTCGCTAAAATGGCTTCTTTTCAACATAGTAAGCGACCAGACAACGAGCGATGTACTGTGGAAGTAAGGCAAGGTGTTTTTAATGAGAATTTGACCGTATCTCACAGCTACAGTTTGGAATTCCTGTGGTTTGCTAGAAACATACACGGGGTAGAATTTCCATTTCCTGAAATTTCCTGCGCCAAACTTTTCTGTCTTGAAAATTGAAGCTAGCCGATCTGTAAATTTAATTTAACTCCGTTTTATCTGCATGTTTATGAAAGAAACATGCGTGTACTAACATACGCAAGAACAGTTTTAAAGCAGGCTTTCCCATCCACTTCTCTCTTTTCTTTCACAATTTAACAATAAGTTCCACAAGTTAGAGCCAAGTAAATACGAAGGGCAAATTTTATTGACACACAATTACGTACTAACAGAACAAACCCCAGTTGCGAAAGTTTGAACACCCCAATAATAACGCAACGAAAGTTTCCTGTGATCTACCTATCTTGACTACCAGAATGTAACGCGGGTCACGCATAACGCTTCATAAAAGACAGGGTATAACTGACTTCTTGGGAAAAAAGATTGATACAAGACGAAACTTCCAAGTAAAAATTGGAAAAAAAAAACTTTTAATAGGTTAAGACTCTTGGCAAATTCTGGAGATGACCAAAAAGCTGGGATTTCCAACGTTCTCTCGAAAAGGACTATTTCAGATTGTAGAACAACATCTTGATAATAAACCAAGATCTCATTTTTTTTGTTAAGTGATTAATTAAGATCACATGGCACATCGCAAGTTCTAAACCACAGCACCAATCAGACAGTATTTGACAAGAAAAATTTTAAAAATATTGGCAATTTCTATAGCTTTTAGTTAAAAAAAATGAAGTTACAATACTTCTAAGTCAATTCTGATAACACTTACTTATCACTTCCGGTATTTCTATTAATTGTCTTGATCTAAACGAGGAAAAAAAAACCCTATCTATTTGGGTGTGGGTCAAGGAAACAGCGTAAAATTAAAACTTTGGAAAACGACACCTTCCGTGAGAAATGTTTTCGAAAACTTATCAATCAACTTCCCCTAAAATTAATTAACTCGCCAAAATGAGCGTGAACGCCATAAACGCGGAAGAGCGTGGACGACGGTTTCATAAAGCGTTTTCGAAAGACCGCTCATTTGAATCGGGCCTTCCTGTTACACGATATCCGTTCACGGACCTTTACCATTTATGGTACACGCAGGTTCCTCCAAGACCCACAACCAAATATTGACCTTAATTAGTTGAAATAACGATTTTATGTCACTGTTGCGTGACAAAACTTTGACATAAGACTTCCACAACAATGCGGCTTTGGTGATACAACACTCGAACATCGCGCACGAGATTTGGGCGACTGGAAGCTTCTTAACCGTAGTTCCCTTCTATTCCAGTTATCCTCGCACTCGGCCGTGTGGCTGCCTTCCTTGTAACGCCAGCTACACTTGGTAAGTTTATCGTGTTGAAGCTTGCAGTGAGGACATGAACTGTTGGCGCTTGAGGTCTTCCTTCCATTAGTAAACGACCTTGATGAGGGAGCACGTTTGGAATTATCCGCATCAGAGTCTGTTGCAACTCGGTCGCTTTCTTCAGAATCGCTTTTTCTTCTGTTCGCTCGTGTTCGCGGTGATTTTGGAGCACTCGAATCCTTCCTGTTGGGAGATTTTCGCCCCATGAAGTCCATTATTCTAGCTTGCTTACCTCTCCTGTCATCGTCAATCGCTGTTGTGCTTTTAGACCGTTTTCGTTTCGCTTCCCTCACTGTTCTCACTGGCCTATCAAATTCAACCATGTTTTCTTGTCTAAGCGGATCGTTTTCTTTGCGACTTTCCTCATCCACTTCCGATTTCTCTGACATTTCTCCTTCACTTCTGATCTCAGCTGTTTTTGTTTTTCCTGATATATTTCCTGTTCGAGTAAATCTAGCGCGCGAGTTCCGTGATACAGCACCATCTTCCTCGGTCGACTCAATTGTCTCTTTATCACTAGCTTCTATATTGTCTGTCACATCATTTGGAAAAGACAAATGTCGAATTTTTCGTCTCCGTGGTGTCTCTGACTCAACGCTATCGCGTTCTACGGCAGGTTCTTCTGATTCTCGTACAGTATTCCTAAGAACACGCTTTGGCGTGGACGCACTCGCTTCAGGGGAGGTTTGCGTCTTTTCTCTAGTTCTTTTTCTAGTTGGAGTTTCGATAACTCCGCTGGCTATACTCTCTGGTTCTTTACTGGAGCCAGCTGCAGAATCTATCGACAAGCAAGACGGATTGACAAGAAGACTGTTACTTCTCGTCCTCCTTGCTGGTGACGAGAACAAATCTTCTTCTGTTTCACTCTCCTCGGTTTCTTCTTCATCAGCGGCCTCACCTCCCGAGTCACCTCCATTCACGGACCTATGCTCTGTGCTGGAACAGTCTCCCGAGCTGCTGGTCGTACTGGAAGAATCCGCCGTACTGCTAACTCTAAAGGACAGAGCAGACTCTGCCGGGCAGCCACCTTCTACTGCAGCGGGGAGGCTGCCGTCACCACTGAAGTTATCCTTACACATGGTTAACACCCGTTGTACAGCGTTGTCATCCAGGTCAGAGGAGTCGTCTGTCAGCACCGCATGCTCTTGCCAGAATACTTCCTCCCGAGCGCGGTACAACTCGCGCCGCATCTTTTCTCGCTTGGTCACCATGTAACACAGGTTGCGCAACTGGAAAAGAAAAGGTGTGAGATTGACACACACACACACACACACACACACACACACACACACACACACACACACACACACACACACACACACACAGAGAACAAAATTGACACACGTTAAATGTTGCGTGGATTAAGGCCTAAAATGACTTTTGATGCAAAATAAAATTATCGAGTTTCGCAAGGGATAAGATCAGGAAGACATTATGGAAGGAGTATGTCGCAGTCTACCCTGAGTAGTCAGTCCAGACTTTCTTTTCCTCGCATTCCTTAATTTTTTTCTCTGGTGTATCTTTGTTTCCTAACACCTAAAAAAATCTCTGGTATATCAGGTCAAATACGTCTTTAGGAGTTTCCAGAAAACAGAGCTCTACAGTATATTCCTAAGAGGGTATGCAAAGGGTAAACTGAATGTTGTCCCGCACAGCCGACCGTCAAACTTCCTGTGCGGTCAGAATTCTAAAAGGAAGTTTAAAGTGGTAAGTGGTAAGAGAGTTCTGAGGCCAAAACACACCAACCATAAAGCGAGGCGATGTCTAACAGCTATTCGCAGGGGCTGGTATTTAACCGAGAACATTTTACAGTATTCAAGTTAAGTCAACATGTGCTGATGATGAATTCAATCTACTCACCTTCTCGAGGTTGCACCGTAATTTCAGAATCCTCTCTAACTGTGCCTGAAGATTGGTGGAGGAATTAACGGCGCCCTGATGAGAAAAAGAGCAATGAAGAAGGAACTTCATTTCTACATAGAACTTAGAAGTTCCATCGACATAATGGACACTAGGCGAGCTGGACAAATTAGACATTTATGACAATGATTTCAACTTTTGTGGGTCTGGCACTGATTATTAGTGCCAGATCCCTTGCAGACTTGTCACGAGCTCGCTCTGTTCCAGGGCCCAGTTGTTCGAAGGCCGATTAGAGCTAACACAGGGTTAAATTTTATTCTAGGTTTCTTTACTCCTTTGTTCGAAAGCCTTTTTGGGATCATTTTCTCCATTCTATATGAAGCATCCAATCATCAAATTGTTGACAAAAAGAATTATACTGAATTTTCTATGAAACCTTTCAGATCTAAAATAAGATTTCACACTAACTCTGGGTTATCTTAACCCAGCTTTGAACAACCCAGCCCAGGTCTTTAACTTATTCGCGGGCAAAAAACGCTCGTGCTCAGCGCCGATGAGGGGCTTCTCGGCTTGCTGGCTAAACATCATAAAAAAAAAAAAAAGTCTATTACAAGATTCCGATACACAGCAACCCTTTGACCCTAAGAGTGACCGGCATCTAATTTCTCCCTACAATATCGCATCTGAATCAAACATTAAGGTACCGAGAGTAAAGGAAATGATCAATAACTAAAATTACACTAATTCTCTTTGTTAGCAACTTAGGAAATGTATGGAGAACAGCATGAAGAATTTGCATGATGATGTTAACTTGATGTTAACGTGTGAAGGGTTAATACAATTTTGAGTAAATCTCTTTATTTCTCACCTGTTTCCCTGAGAGTTTTTCCTGTTGTTGGAGGGTGGGTGGCAGAAGAGGAATATCGTCTTGTGCCTGATAAACCCCAAAATTTTGTTGTATGAGTATAATCACTAAACGACACCTAATAAAAAAAATAAACTTTTGAAAGAAGTAATACCTTTCTCTTGAGCGCCCAGTACTTATGTATCTTGGTAGCCAATTCTTTGGGAAGGTTGAGGTCTTTCGCAATCTCGGCAGGGGTAACAAACTTGTAAAACTCTTCCTCCATCTGCTTTAGTCTAAACGGAGTTGACAACGAAAAGTAATAAAAATTCCTCGTTTTATTCAAAATTTGTGAACATTATTCTAGACTTAACAGGTTTTTCAGTTCAACCAGTGCACTACCTGATATCTTTTATTATGAGTTTATCTTTTTCGTTGAATACTGCCTCTATGGAATCAACCATCATGGTAGGAAAACCAAAGTTCAAGGAACTCTTCTTAAAACATAAACATAGGCCTCTTTAATGTGTGATCAAATCACACACAACACTAAGAATTCTTTGTAACCATGTTATTCTGTTTTAAATTCACTGTGATCCCAAGGTGCATGCCAAAATGAAAAAAAAAAAAAAAAAAAAAAAAAAAAGTCATCCTCTTCTCGACAAAATTTTCTATTACAACCCTCTTTTGTCCTATGGACATTTTTTCATCCCCATTTCTATAAAACCACACAAAATAATCAGTGGGTTTACCTCTTCTGTCTCAAATTCTCTGCATCCTCTGAGGTCGAGGGAGTTCCTGTGTCCTCGTCCCTAGTTTTCTTGTTGGGTGATTTGCTTTTGTGGCTGTGTTTGGTGCAATAACTCTGCAGAACACAATTTGATTTCAGTCATTAAGTGGAAATAATGCTTGTTACATAGAATCCCACAATTGCCTATATCACGAAAGGCAAGTAATATCAAAACATTCTACCACCCTTAATATTATAGTATGGTTAAAAAAGGTTGAAAAAGCAAAGCAATGGATAGATTTTTTTATCAACCACATGAAAACTTTCAACAAAAATGCAGAAATCTGGTTGGCATCAATTTTGTCAATTCCCTTGAATTGTGGGCTGCCATCCCAAACAATCAGATAACTATAATTTTACTAAATAGCAGGTATGAAAACAGTAAATTCCCAATCATGTTGGATTTCTTGACAAACAAAATCAGAGGATACTCACAATGTGTCTGACACCATCTGTGGCAGTGTCATCCAACACAGTCCTCATTTCAAGACCATGCTTGAACCCGCATGTCACATGAAAAGCTGTCACACAAGTTTTAACCTAACAAAAAAATGCAAAAAGAAAAGAAAACACCAACAGCTTAGCTATTGAACAAGTTTACATCTCTTATAGAATTTGAGAAACAAAACAGTACTTGTATGTAGCTGTGCTCTAGTAGGGCTTGGCTGCTACAGCTGATTAACTTTTGTCTTTGGGTGGCCTGTATAACTTTACTTTCACTCCCAAGATTGCAGTGGTAATTTTGTTGCTGTCTTATGTTGTTAGTTTGGAAAATTTGTTATTGGATCAGCTAACAATCATTGCCCATACATTTACACAGAAACTTGAAAACATACATGTACAAAGTTACACTGTTTGCTATGATGAGAACCAGACTTACTGTGCACTGGATACAAGCTCCAACCTTGTCACGGCACAATGAACACACTAGATTCCATCTGCTGGCCTAGAAATTATTAGATACATGGAACAATGTTATTTTAAATAATGCAAAGAAGAAACAAAATACTACAAATCATAGATTAGAACTGAGCTCACCGGAATGTTCTCTATTCTGTTGATTGGTTCCATTTTGGAAACATTTCCAAACCCAACTTCAGGAATCCATAAGGCACAACTAACATGTGCCCAACCTTTGTTATTCCTGGAAAGAAAGGTAAACGAAGTCAAAGTCATAGCATGTTTTTCCTTTCAAGTGATCAAAATAAATGTAAAAGAAATTAAACTGCCTGTAGTCATCAGACTCAAGATTCTCAACTTTCCTCTAGTCTATAATAAATTCACTATCCTCTGCTGCATTGCTTTCATTTCCTTTCTTATTCAAAGAGAGAGAGGTCTTTTTCTGATGCAAAATGATAGTTAAGATAATGAGGTAAACTCTTAACACCATAAATCTGATCTGTAATTCTATGTCCTACCTGCTATAAATTAACTTGTAAATTAGTTTGGTGTTATATCAAGATCAAACCCTCTGACTAATGGATAAATGCCTATTTACCTAATGTATCTGCTAAAGGATTCTTTTAAATATTGAAATGAGAAGAAAATGTTTAAATAATGAAACATCATTGCCTGTCTTTCCACTACAAGCAGAAAGAAAAAAAAATGTACATTTGTGTCAATAGTATCATGCTTCTGAGACATAGATATAAACTTGAGAACTGTATAAGCTTACTTAGTTCTTTTCATAGCACCACCAGAGAGAGAGCAGAATATACACTGGCAATTCTTGAAACCCTTAAGGCATGGATAACAAAGCCAGCTACCAGCTGGAATGTTCTGGATTCCATAACACGCCTGATGGACACAGATGTCACAAGAATCACAGAACACCATCTCATTTAATTCCTCACTATCAGGCTGTAATTTCAAAAGCATACCACTGATTAGTAACATTCTTGACTCTCAACCCTTGAACAACTAAAATAGAAATTATTCCTTCTTGTTGCAATATACTTTCATTCAAATTTACTTTTTTTAACCGCTATAAACCCTAAAGCTATAAAGATTGCCTAATTGTTGACTTGTTTAAGAAATGAAGATGTCAATCCTTGATCACCTCTGGAATTTAAATGAACGATTCTAACAACACCAGAGACTTAAAAGAAAAACTTGGCATTTTGCAAAGGGCCTCTTTACTTCACCTTCAAGATGTCAGAGTAGGATAATCACTTACTAACTTAATATGCATGAAGCATTTAAATGAAAAGCATGTTGAACAAATATCTTTTCAGTTTGGCTGTCATCTTCACCTTTATCTGTTGTATATTGTACAAACTTGAATGATACTTACAGACTGGCAGATATCACAGCAGACATCCTCATCATACTCAATACTAAGTCCTTCTTGAGTGGCTATAGCATGTCCCATGTTGTCATAACACTACAATTAAGATTCAGTGTTAGATTTTATCTGACTAGCCTGATAAATGTAATATAACTGTATATTATAAAGTTCAGCACAATTTTCAGCAACAATTACAATCTTAACCCTTTAACTCTCATGATCTGATTGTCAATTTTCCCCTCTTGCTGCTACACATTTCCTTGTAGATTAGTTTTGAGAATTTTGCGTTGGTCGAAGATAACAACTTCTAGAAGATAAGATTAAGCATTCTCATTACCTGTTTGCTGGATAAAGTATGGATATTGTAAGGAGAAGTTGCAAGTTTGACACTTTCGAGTGTTAAAAAAGGTTTAAACTACATTTCACCCTTCATTTCAGTTGGTTAATATTTTCTCAATTTATGATGTGACTTAAGTCCCAGATGTTACCTTGTTCTCGATGTATGCCAGAGCCTTTTCCATAATTGACTCCTCTAATTCCATCAAACCTTTGTTCCGCCGAGATCTATTTAAAGTTATTAACCATTCTACATCCATTCTTCCCAAGTCATATGGACACCTTGACCCTGGTGGTCTACCTCGTGTTTTGCTTGGAGTTGAAAGTAGTTTCCCTGGCCTTTAGAAATGGAAAAAACACACCTGTGTTAAATTTCAATTATAGTAAATATTTTCATATAATCCTTAAGTGTGACAGGAATCTAGTTCCTTCTAACAGCAACATCACTTAAGTAACCATTTAAATCACAAGGAAAAAGGAAATATTGCCAACCAAAGAAGCTCCCCACTGTTGCACATATTCACCTTGTCTTTAATATAAGAAATTCACAGAAAACAGTTTGGAGAATGTACATACTGATGTTAGGATGTGAAAGGTTGAGTGTAATATATACAAAAATCAATTACTTTAGTACCTGAATAAATCCTTCTTTTATCAATATTTAGAGAGAGAAAGAGTATCCAGCATGTTTAAACAATTAAATGGTTCTTTAAACTGTGATTATCTCTCTCTGCTTATTCTAGCAATAAATTAGCTAAAAATATTTAAAATCACATACAGCTTGAAGTTCCCTGATCTCTTGTAAGGAGTTTCCACCATTCTGTAGGATTAAAGAAAAACAGGTTAATCAGAAACTACCCTAAAAGAGAAACACAAACTTCCTTAATCTCTTGGATGATATCAAATTAATCTCAACAATCAAACTAAACCATACGAATAATTATAAACACACCTAAATGATGGCTGAAAAACCCCTTCTGGATAAACAGGAACCTGATTAGAAATAAAAAAGCATTTGGCAATTTTCAAAAACAAAGAAATAAGTAAGTTAAAGAAATAGGAGACAATCTTTTACACACAAGTAAAAGAATACAAAAGTTCATTCTACCAGGTTATACAAATAAAACATCGACAACATGTAGATAGCAAATATTTTGAATAATTTGATTACCTGTACACCCCTCTCCCATTCTTGTCTCCATTGATCTGATATGGTTACATAGTTCTCTGGACTTAAATTCTGATGATCTGGCAGTTTCATTGCACTTATCAGATCAGTGCGAAAAATCTGTAACAGTACATTGCAAAATTACAAAAAGATAAGTCTTCAAAGGAACATGCTCCACTTTTAAACCATTTAGTACAGTTTGGTGTGGTCACACCCAAGTAAATTTCCCTTTAAAATTTGACAAATCATAACGACAAGGTAGACTCTCACTTTGCAGGGAAATGACATGTGCTTGCAGAGTTAGGTAAAACTACACATTTAACCTCTTACCTCTGCAGGTTTGCGACCCTCCAGTGAAAAGCTGGCAGGAGAAGGAGGACGAGAGGATCCTATTGGTACGTTTAAAAGTACATATAAGAAATCATACTAACACAGCTGTTAAAATACAAATTGTTTAATGGGGGTAGAATAACAAACAGACAGAAATAAACAGTCATTCATTTCAAATCTCTGGTTCTTTCCAGAGGGTGACTACATAACAGAGGTTTGATTCTTCATGTACTCAACCAACTTAAAAACTTTAGGCCAAGCTCTCTAAGGTACATGTTGAGGAACATTACCTCTTTGAAGTGAGTTTTAGTCATACAAGTACAACTCACCTTTAATCTCATCAGCAATCACTGAACTCAGCAAACTGTATAAAAAGGAAAGAGTTATGATAAATTGATTTTGTTTGATGACTGCACCAATAATTGAACTAAATTTTCATCTAAGGTCTTCTCTCTTGATGACTGGCTACTCAAACACAATGCAACAAACCAAAAGAGGTTTCAAGTTTTTTTGTCTGTGAAAAATTACCCCTTTATTTCTCCTTGCTTGGCTTTCTTGCTTGCTTTGTTCTTTTCAATATCCACATCAATGTCTAGGAGCAAAAAAGACACAAACTTTGAAACATTGCTCAAATTACTTAACAATACTATAAATAAGTTTATTGTGCCTGGTGCCTGTTAGAAAATGGAGGAAACATAACAAAGCAAAAATGCTTCTGTTTTGGTCTTGATGCGTATAACAATTCTGTGCTAAATATTCACAACAAATAGAGAAAATAACATGCATATTTTTAAAAATTATGCTGTGAAGAATTTGTTTTCACAAACAAGAAAAAGAACAGATAGAGGATTTGGACCTGAGATACATCAATATTTCAAATCCAGCCCCTCAAACTAATTGGCTGTGACATTTCTTCGTGATACTATCACATGAGTTAGAAGAAATCGCTTGATAAGAGCAGTTTCAGGATCACAGTATCGAACCCCCTCCAAACTACATGAGGTCACCTTACAGAGACAGGCATATGTTTTGGCACAATATCATCACTGCTGATCAAATCACACAGCTGGTAAAGGTAAACTTCATGATCCCCAAACACAAATCAATTTGAAAATATCACAATTTCCAGAAGTATTTACTTCAAAAACCTTTTAACACCGCTGGGAAAAAAATTTCAGTCTGCAACGCAATAAGCGAAACTGAAGTTAAAATTGGAATATTTTATGCTAATTTAACCAACAGGCCCCAGGATTAGTATGGCTGCAGTCGTATTAAAATAGAAAAATTCATTACGGAGTGTTATACCGGCTAAATGCAACCTATACATACTCATCCAATTGAAAATATTGCCGCATTATCAGTTATAATTCGTATATTTTACTGGCTCCGGAAAATTACGCAAGTACATAATTCGATACACGGAATAAGATGTGAAGCTTTGTCACAAATGTACATTACCAAAAGAAGAAAATTGAGTTTATCTTCCCACAAAATAAACCCACCAGGTTTTCTTAGAAGCACTACTGTGCTAAAAGGAAATGTTTTGGGCAAAAACTAAATCTCATAAATAATACATTCGCTTCCGAGTTAAATCACATGGTTTGAAACCCGATAACAAACAATACCAAAACATGCAAAACCGTGCGGTGTGCTCAACCCACCGTATAATTGCACCGATCGACGTTTTGTACTGCGTATTTTCATAACCATCACGTTTAGAATTCTTCAAAATGATGTCCTTTGACTTAATTTGTAATGACGAAAAACGAAACAGACATATCGGTAGGTGAATATATTTTCCCAAGGAAGCGGTTTAGTCACGAATTCAAGGGCGCCAAAGCTTGCTAACAGAGGGGAGTAATTGTGTGCTAGTACTAGTATAAGATTAATTCTAAATGTGGCAAAAATCTGCCGAATGTAAGGTTAGATCTCTGCAGTTATAAGCCAGCTAAGAGAGAAGAACAAGTCGTTCAATATCCCGCCTTTTATGGCAGCCTAAAAGATCCCACATCCTTGCATAAATTACAAAACAAATGGTCGAAACGACAAATGGAGGCGAGGTCTTACCGTCGACAATGTCGGCGCTCTTTCTGTCTTTTTTCGCTGTCGAATCCATACCAAATCTTGCACGTGTGTCACCTAAACATCAATATTGGTTTTGAAATCACATTGAACATAATTCCAAGGCATTTTCCCTGGAAAAAACAGCTATATTTTCATCTTGCTATACTATTCCCGCCATAGGCAGACATCATTTTGCCAGGAGTCACTCAAGCATATCCAAATGACGTCACCATATTTGGAGGGACAGCAAATCTCGTTCCCAGGGTCCATCCTAGCCTGGTCCTTCTGGAAACGAGGATGAATTAGCTGAAAACGAGGCCAGATTTTACAAAGGTATTGAATAGTCTCCATCAAAACAGTGTAACCATTATACGATAAAACAACAGGAGTTAAAAACAGTAAACTATTCCTTCTCCCTTTAATTTTTTTCTTTCGCTGGTCTACAAAATTTGCAAATTCTTTGTTTCCCTACATTTCTTAGCTTAGATGTTTTCAAGTATTGTTCTCTCCTCTGTCGTGCATTTATAGTGAATTCGCTTATCTGGCCGTATGCCTAAACATCATATTGGTCTGATCCTCCAGTGGCAGTTCGGACGAAGTTATAGAATTCTATGCTAGCCTGTAATTTTTTAAAACTGCAGTTTCGAGAAAAAATCGCTAAATTTTCACGGGTATGCTTTCAATCCCACACCACGTGATCCAGTGTACTAGTTATAAATAGCGATTAGATATCCTATCCTAACCAAAAGGGAAGACCGGTCGAATAACAAAGAAGGTTTGAACGATTCCTAATGACGATAACCTTTCCGATAATGACAGGAACTTTAAAATAAGTTTATCGTGGTAAGAAAGTGAAACTGTTTTCCTAGTCAAACTTATACTGTACTAAATAAGTAGCCCATTATTTCAATATTTGATACTTCCATTTATAATATTTTTAACTACGAGTTAACAAAGACTTATCAAAGCAGCGGTATCTAATTCAAGTAATTTAGTGTTAACAACTGGGTTGAAAACGTAAATTAGCCACCGTAAAGGGTAAAAAAGCTGACGTTTCGAGCGTTAGCCCTTCTTCAGAGCGATCAGACCAATCGCTCTGACGAAGGGCTAACGCTCGAAACGTCAGCTTTTTTACCCTTTACGGTGGCTAATTTACGTTTTCAACCCAGTTGTTAACACTAAATTACCTGCTATACTCTCCCACCGACGCAGCACCACAGTTTCTTTAGAAACTTACCCCTTTATTCATTTGTATCTAATTCAATACGCGTTACTTCTGATACTGGCCAACGAAAGTGGTAAAAAATTATTTATCAATACTTGGAAGTTTTCGATAAAGCTATGCTTCTTGTATTTGACCATGTATCATTTTATACTTCCTATTTGAATGTGACGCTGCCTTGCACGGAATCCACGAGCCATTTAGAACGACAATCTTTGATTTGAGATCGGTTTGCCTGGGGGTTAGATTATATTTAGCGGAATTTTTTAAAACTTCCGTTGCTACAGGGAAGCCACGAGGGACGTGAATGCATTGCTCGATTGATTCGGTCAGTCGGCTGCGCTATTGCAACAGCCGAAAAATTTCGTGCCCCCAATTAATAGGTGCACAGTGAGTGCAAAATTGATCACCGCTCTCTTTTAGTCCGCTAATACTGGTATTCAATCTATCCCGCACAAAAATATTAACAGTTAAAAGAATTTACTCTGAACAGTTCAGACGCTTGAAGGCACTCACTAAATTTCTGAATTTAGTTGCCGGCGGTTTGCTCTTTTTTTTTTGCAACATAAATATTTTATGACAATGCACTAATGAATGTCTATCAAAACATCGTCTGTGTTTAAACAAGACTTACTTCTATATGTGCGCAGATACTGTAACAATTGACATAAAAGAAGCCTGATATCAGTGAAAGTAAAATATAGGATTAGCTTTGGAGTCTGATAAGCTGTTTAGTCTGGTACATGCTTGTAGGCAGTTTTTTTTCGACGTGTATAAGTACAAACTTAAGTAATAAAAACGTGACTGAGATTTCCAGCGCTAGTTTAAAAGTACTTTCTCGGCCATATTCTGTTCTCATCTTGTATTCAATTTTACTGTTTTGTCTCGCATAGATTTAAATATTTACACCAGCTTGCTGATATAGCAATGAAAGTTAAAAAAAGATCAAAAATCAATAGAAAAAAAAAATGTTTTGCGAGCAGACAGTTCCTCTTTCCCGTGAGCTGAAAGGGAAGTTTTGTTTTTTGGAAAATGATCGTCCATCCTTATCTTATGTTTTCAGATCAGCTCATGATCAACTTAAACAATTACTCTCAGAGCCAAGTTTACATTTTAGACTACTTTAGCGGCATAGCGTTCAATTATGATAAACAAACATAAACACTACATTAACTTTAGTTGTTTTCTTACTGAACCCAAATGTCTCAGAGCGAAACTGTTCAGCTGTTTAACATATGAAGCGTCAAGGATTTTTGTAATGCAACAGTAACCACTGACAGCGCACTTGTGCCGATACAGGATAAGTGGTAACAAATGCGGAATGTTTTAAATTAATTATGGATGATTTCAATTGCGTGATGCGGATTTGACTCTTAGTGATAAAGAGGTCACTACGTCTATTTATCTTTAATTTCATTGCCCAAACGAGTTTACCCATTTAACTTGAAGATTAACGGCACCGAAAGCGCAGTTTAAAGTAAGTCAAGCGAGTACGCCTCCTGTCAATACAAAAAAACATCAGAACAGGCATGGACACAACCTCAACAGCTCAAAAACCGAAAGGTAAAGTAGCAGTTCACAGGGTTAGATCGTGTCCACAACCTTTCGATTTAATGTTCCAAATCGCTTGCAGTAAGGAATCATTAGATTCGGAGTTTACAGAAGGAAAGAAGGTTATTGATTTCCTACGTCGAGCTGGAAAAGTAGTCGAATTGGACGCCATTACTGCATCTGGGATGACTGCGCTTACACAGTGTGTTCTTGATGGTAATTTCAGGAGTGTAAAAGCTTTGATAGAACTTGGAGCGAATGTGAACAAGAAAGATGGACAAGGATGGACTCCTTTACACTACGCAGCCAGCGAAGGGTACCTTGAAATCGTCAAGTATTTGTTACGTTGCGAGGCTGATGTGCGCGCGTTGGACGGCAATAAACAAATGCCTGTTGATGTGGCAGAAGCCGAGGACGTGCGCAAATTTTTGTCGAGAGTCACTTTATTCTATTCGCCCATGAGTAGAAATCTGACAAGAAAGGCTAGTTTACCAGCTTGGTTATAGTTGTACAGTACGCTTTAGTTTCTGTTATTTTTGGTTGAAATAAAGAGAAAGAAAAGGAAAAGAGGACGCTGGCAAAGAATTGCGAATATCAACCGTTATAAATTGGATCACCTGTTTCCTGATCAGGATCCTTAGCGCTACTTAGCAATATCGCCGGAATGACGCACTTCCGTGAAGATGTTATCATTGTAACGGGAGGAAGTGTGGGAATGAGCGGCTGCTACAAGATGACGGAGTCTGTTTCTAGGGCACATTATTCGCTTGGCCTGTAAAGACAAATATTCATAGAAAACTATTGCTGCGATGATGAAGAGTATATAGTATAGCTTGTAGCGAGTTTATTTTCCGTAATGAAGTAGCAAATCGAACAGCTCGATAAATGTAACCAAAATAAAGCATTTTAAGTCTGTAAGTCGGTTTCCTGTCGTTTTCTATCAATAAAGCTCGCGCAAGCGCAGTTATGATCATATATGGTTGAAAAAATTTGGTATGAGCACGTTAACTCAACCACCCCACCCTCCCTTTCTCAATCCTTACATTTGCGCATAAGTTACATAGCATAACCGCTGATTCTAATAAGCGCACTGAACACAGAAGAAAGTTCTCAAAAATTCATATTTTATAAACACGGGTTAACGAAAGCAAATGGTTTAAAGTGTTATTCTGGTGACTAATTCAACATGGGGACTTATTGTAAAGGGCGTCTAAGTTTGTTCCTAATCATCGGAATTGTTTTAATGTGTCGTGCAACCGTAGCGTGTGCTGCAGTTCCCGACGAACTTGAAGGTCTTGCCGGTCGCGTCTTGATGGCTTCATCAGAGGTCCAGGCAAATGATCCTAAAGAGAAGCCGAAAGGTACCGATTCTGTATCCTTTGTGCAGCCTGTTGAGGAAGAAGTGGTAAGAAAGTATTTTAAGTGTGAACGCAAGTGGCTTTTTGCTGAAGAAAATGGCCTCTTGGCTATTTTAGAAACACTAGTGATGCGTGTTGACATAGTATCTACTGTGCGATTGATCTAGCTTGTGGTCAACTGAACTCGTGATTGCAATTCGTCATAGTTTTGAATGTATTAGTTTATCAAAAATGCCACAAATTTCTAATTAACTATAATTTAATTCAATAACACTTAGGGAGGGTGATGTTAAGTTTTCCTTGTGTCACATGATTGACTAATTTGGCAATTATTTAAATGTAAACATGGAAAGAAAGCCCACGTTCTTGATACCTTCTCAATAGCATCACTAAAGCAGTTTCCCATTTTCCACCTGTTGATGTCCATAAGAAGAAAGTTGGAATGCATGATAAAAACCCTATCAACCCTGAGTGGTGGGCAGATTGATTCAACAGAACATGTGGAGGGTTATGGCCAATGATAGAGCAGACTGAAGAGAAGAGATAAATTACCAAAGAGATATAACAACAACCTTTTATTATTTCTCTGTCATCCAGTTTTTCTTCATTTGCATTGATTTGAAATGGATTTAAGCAAAAAATTATGTCCTTTAAAATTTTGAATCCATTACAGCATGTGCTATAAATATTGAAGAAATGTGACCTTGATTACACTGTATCAAATAATAGTATCACTGCACAACTTATTGGTATTTCATAGAAAGAAAGTAAAAGAAGATACATTTGCTCTCCTGATTACCTGAATGATTATGCTGAAACAAAATTATCCACCTCAGACTCAGTTAGTGTTGCTGATTAATTCATTATCATCTAGTAACAGTGAGCTACTTTTCTTCTCCAGAATGGTATTTTCCAAGGCTCCTTGGCAAAGCAATCATCTGCTTCTGGTGGTTCCTGGGGTGTTTCTAGTATTGAATTCATTCATGCCTTTGTGGCTGCTCTATCTGTGATCATTGTTTCAGAACTTGGCGACAAGACATTTTTCATTGCTGCCATTATGTCAATGAGACATCCAAGGCTTGTTATATTCACGGGAGCTATGCTTGCCCTTGGTTTGATGACAGTTCTCTCAGCGGTACTGGGATATGCAACAACTGTCATTCCAAGGAAATACACACTGTACATATCAACAGCACTGTTTGTATTTTTCGGTCTTAAAATGTTAAAAGAAGGTTATGATATGGACCCTAACGAAGGACAGGAAGAGTTAGAAGAAGTACAAGCAGAACTTAAAAAGAAGGAAGCTGAGGTCTGGTCAGAAAAAAAAAAAAATTACTTAACACTCCATTTTCTATAATCTCCTTGTACCATAGTTGTTAGGGCTCAGCACATAACATGCGTACACATGGAGGAATTGTGTTGCTTGACCAACCTCCACTATGACAAAGGGTTTATGCTCAGGAAGTCAGCTTGAGAAACTCTTTACAGTGACCAATTCACAACTTAGATGATAAAACCAAATCATCTTGTAGTACAGGGTAATTTGGCATTATCAACTGAGTTGATACCATAAATCGGCCACTGCAAAGAGTTTCAAAGCAGACATTTCAAGTGGTAGCCCTTTTTTGGAGCAAATATGGAGGAATTTGTGTTTTTATTTTTTCCAGTTTAGATCTTATTTGAGATGGGTTTTGGAATTTTTATGTCTACAATTTTTGCTTGTTTTGTTTTGGTGTCCAAGTTTTCCTTTTTCAATAGTTGGTTTTAAATTATTATGAATTAAGACACGGGGCTTTTGGGTCTTCTTCACTTGCTTACAAATCTAGTCCTTATACTTCAACATTTCACCTTAATTTAGATAATTGTGATTGCCTTTTTTTCAGTTTTTAGCAATTTCATTTTTCATTTTGGCCATCTTTTTGGTTTCTGATTTCATTATGTAATGATGCATACAAAAAGTGATTTTATCCTTGTTCTTTAGTAAAATTATGGTCTATTTTTATTTAGATGGAGAAGGATGACTCATCCACCATCACTCAAGATGTAGAAACTGGTATAATAAGAGGAGGAAAGAAGCCTGCAAAGTTCTTTGGTCTTTGCTCACCCATATTACTACAAGCATTTACTCTAACATTCCTTGCTGAGTGGGGTGACAGGTCACAACTGGCTACTATACTCCTGGCATCTAGAGAGGTATAAATGGATTCACCCTTTACACCCTAACATCAATGTTTATACATTTCATGCTGATAAGAGAAATTAGTTTGACAATCAAAAGCTTCTTGAGTTTGTGATCATTACCTATATTGTGGTCACCTTTATGTGTAATTCAAGGGTGAAAATGTAAGGAGAAATTAAATTCTAATAGCTCTTAGGGGTCAAAAGTTAATTCCTTTCATTGAGAGGACTTATGAATGGGAGAAAAGGATGTATCTTTACTTATGTGATCTTTTCTTAGATGACTTAAACTGAATTTCTGCACAATATCTCATCCTCAGAATGTAGTTGGTGTGACGATAGGTGGAACATTAGGACATGCCCTGTGCACTGGCCTGGCTGTGATTGGGGGAAGACTAATTGCTCAAAGAATATCTGTCAGAACAGGTGCCTATTTTAAACATATCTTATTCTCATACTTAAGAAAATATGTAGTGAAGGAGGAAATACCTCTATCAAGTGTCACAGATTGACAGCTCTGCTGTAGGGCTGGAGGGTGGTAAGTGGCACTAGACAGTGAGACAGTGCTTTTGTGTGAGCTGAGATAGTAAAGGAATTGAAAGTAAAATCAACATTGTTGCTTAAATTTGTGGAGAACAAATTAAGAGTGCAAGACCTATGGAGCAGGTGATGATATTTTGGAAGAACTAGGACATCCTTCTCTCATTGTTTACTAAGTCATTTCTAGTTTCAATTTTTTTCATGGCTAGAACCATATTTTTTTTTGCTTAGACACCACTGCTGTGGTAAAATAAAATCGTTCCTTTTTATCTCTTTGTTGAAAAAAGCAAACTGTCTTGTAGTGCAAAGACCTGAAAAGCAGATAGTTATGTTACAGTTAGTGTTAAGAAAATATTGACATGCAATTTTGATTTTTTTATCTTCCAGTTACAATTATTGGTGGAGTTGTCTTTTTGATATTTGCATTAACAGCATTTTTTATTGAAGAGTAAATCAAGAATAATTTGACTAAATAAACAGATATACCTACCATATACAAGAATGAACAATAGAGCCTTCATGTACCAGTGTGTGCAATATACTGTGAACGTGATCAGCTGTAAAGCTGTGACACTGTCCTTGAACCCTTTTACTCCCAAGAACTAAATATAGATTTTCCATACTGTCTGCATACATTTCTTTTAAAGTATGCTTGGAGAACTTAGCAGTATCCCACTGTGGATATTTGTCTTCCTTCTAATTACATTTCTGCTTGAAAGTGAAGGAATGTTTTTCAGACAGATTCGTTTGCAATAACTCTTGGGGGGTTGAAGGGTTAAAACTGGAAGTGCATGTCTGAGTGTATAGATATGAGAGATATTGTAGTTATTGTTGTTAGATCAAGTTCAAGTGCAATGCTTTTTGAAGCAATGATAATGATATTGATATTATTGGCATGATCATAACCATTACAATTTCCTCAAATGTGATTGGTGCATCAGCTGCTTCATTTTTCAGTAATCATTCTGTGCAGTTGTAATCCGACAGTATAATCCAACAGTATAATCTGACGGTTGGTTGTAATTAGACACCTGTAATCAGACAGTTGAAGCAGCCAATCATACAAGGTCCACTCAGCTAAATCCACCAATCACAGAATTGATCATAATAACCATAGCAACAACCACTTATCCAAAGGGAAAAAAGGCAATTTCCAAAATGGAGGATATTTGTTCTAGGTGTATTTGTTTTTTCAGAAATTGAAATGGTTATATGATTAATTGGTAACAGGACTTCTTGTCGTTGAATACTGTCTGTAATCATACTCGTGATAAACAAATCGGACTCCTGCTTTTCGGTCGTCCGATTTTGTTAATCACTCGCATGAGTACAGACCAAATTGGACTCCACTCAGTCCTATTACCATTATTAATTGTTGTTATTATTGTAACATTTGTACATTAATTTCACTTTTAATCCAGTTTAGGGCAGATTTGTAAGGGAAGCTAAGGGAATGCATATCTTAGCCTATCCTGCAACTGAATGTTTTATTCAAATATGACTTCAAAACACATGCACTGTCCATTATCAGAAAATGTCTGTTTAAACTTTTGTCCTACTGTTTGGTGAAATTCAGAGCAGAGACAGAGTGGCTCTCTCTGCCAGAGCCAATCTCCATTTCTGTTGCATCAATCTACTGAGTATTGTTATTCCTATTGGATAAGATGTTAGTTGATTGTGGGCCACTACCATTACACACCCCCCTCCCCCACCCACCCTTCAGCATTTTGTTAGCTTCCCTTGACAGCTCCTTGGCTCTCTTACTAGTAGATGGAGGGAGACAATGTGAAAGCATTGTGTCATGCCCAGTACCTCCCTTTACTCGGGAATATCAATGAGTACCACATAGTCTTAATGAATACTGTGATTTTTTTTTTGTTTTGTTTTGAACTGGAAAAAATACTATTTTATCCCTCAGGGATATCTATGATTATTTTTGTCTTGTGAATAAGGGCAGAGTGAGAATAAGTTTGGTTTTTTTACACCAAGCTTTATTCCTTAACTCTGAAAGTTGTAGCCTTGACATTCATTAATGAAACAAACATTATCATAATACTATTTTACATACATGTATGAAATCATGTGAATTTTTATCAATGGCAATATTATTTAAAAGAGAAATAATTACTGCATGGTCAGTCAGAACAGATAAAAATTGTTCTTTAATTTTTTTTTGTTTTTTTTTTGAGTCAGAAACAAAAGTTAAGAGGCTTCAGTCATTATTGTTTACAGAGGAAACACTCTCAGTTTCCTGGTGGCTTTGTTTGCAATCTTTTGCTTATGGGTAGATTTTTTTTAAACCCAACTAAATTAAATTTTTTGTATGTTTTGTGTGAGACTAGTATAGCCCTGAGATAACCTCTCCTAGGTAGTGATTACTAATGTTACCACAAATTCAGCAGAAGTCATCACAAGTACAATTTAGTAACGAAAAAATTCTGTGTTGGCAGGAAAAATGAAAGTAACTGCATGTTTCTTTATACACTGAACAATTAAAAGCTAAGGCATGTCCTTTTGTTTCATTTTTTGAAATCTTTTAGCACATGGTTTTCCTACAAAATAAGAGCTGTGTGCTAAATTCCACAAAGTATAGAATGAAATATTTCATTTCCCACTGGTAGGGAAGAAAAAAAAATTGTATCGCCTGAAGTATCTCAGTATGGAATCATCATCTTCTCCCATCTAACTCAAAAGTGAGGGTAAAGTAGAAGTTGTGTTAATCAGTGCTCTGAATAATAGAAAAGAAGTTATGAAATATATGTAGAGTTGCTGTTGATGAATTAAAGTTGTACTGAACTTGAGTGTGTGCCAGCTGGTTGAAGGGCTATTCATATGAAATTGCCGCTTTCTTAATGGTGGGTCAAATGCAGTTTTGTGTTGGCTTGTTTTAGCTGTTATGTGGCACAAGTTTAAGATGTGGCAAGAACAGATGGCCATCTGGTCACAAGCAGCTCTCTTTCCCAAGGTGTAATTCAAAATCCTCTGGGAATGATAAGAAGGTAGCTTTGATGAAAAAGTATCATTGTTCACTTGTGATCTTTTTTCATTCCTCACTTTTACTATCCACCGTCATTACTTCATGTTCAGAAGGAAACGGACATCATGTTCTTCAGTACTTGGTGAGTTTTGTGAATTGAACTGATTGTGTATAATGGATTAAATTAGTGCTTCTTAGAGTTGGTTGTAGTTCTCTTAAAGAGGATGTCACTTTCTCCCTTAATCCAGTTCTCTCAAAAGGAATGACTACAACTCTACTTAAATTTGATTGGTTTACAGTGAAAAATTCAAAATAAAATCCCAGCTAAAATCTACCTTGATTTTTTTAAAATTAAGTACCAATTTGCATGATGATTTCAGGAGGATGATACCATCACACTAGCAAGAAGAGGCAAACATGTTTTCAATACCAATAGCAATTCAGAAATGTCAATGGTCTTTCTGCTGAAGTGTAGAGTGGACAAAATCAGTAAGAAATGATTAAAGTTGTGAGATCTTTATTAAATTGACAAGTTTATTTCTGTACATAGGCTTAATCCTCACTTTCCACCTTCTGTGTTTGCAGACCTATGAAACATAAAAAGAAAAAAATTGTCAACTCGCAATCAAAAATGTCTAAATACCAGACATTTAATTATTACTAAAGACCACAGTCCCCTTTCTTATTTAAATATTATTTCAGAATCCAATTGATTCAGAATAGCTTCAGAGTCAGGCTAACGAGAAATAGTAACTAATGACAGCTATGGAAGGGTAATAAAAACTTTTGGACCAACTTTTATTCCTGATAATTGCTCACACAAGTTTAGCAACTCAAAAGTAATGGCCACCTAGACATGTTTAAATATAATTTCTCAAAGTAGCAGGGACACTTTTTTAGACCCTTCAGATACATATTTTCCACAACAGCTTTAGAGCTGTAAAAATGATTACAAGAGAAACCATTCTGCATACTTTTTAAGATTTTCCTAGATTCATCTCATACAGAGTATGATAAACATAGCTATAAATTTTTAAGGGAGTTCTTCTGTTTCAACAACACAACACTGACCCTTGAATGAAGCCACAGGGACATGAGTGACAAGAGTGTACAGCTTGTGAACAGAGTCTTCATCTTCGTTCCTTTTACGTGCTAAACGAATCCTGACCCTGAATGGCACATTTCTATTTGAGACAAAATTCTGTTGTTAGATTACAATATGAAAGTAAGAGACCCCTTTAAATGTTTGTTTTGCCATTAACTGAAAGACTACAAAACTTTTCACTGCATCACTTCTGGGATGTTAGTTTTTTTTTCCTTATGTGTAAAGATATAAAAATGTGTACCATGCTAGTAAACAATTTTATGACTGTGTTCTGAAAATTCATGGGTGACAACCAATAACAGTGTTTTTACCCTCAGATCTACAGGCAGTGCATCATACTACAGTTCACTTGTATCCATAGTTCAAATCTTAATTTTCCCTACTGGTAGATATTGTTGAGCATGAAAATAACTCAAACCAAATGAAAGTAAAATTCAAACCACGTTAAAACTGAGCCACAAGATAAAAGGGAGTAGCAGGTAGCTAACTTCATTAATTACTCTACAAAATTTAAATGGTTACAATTGTCATTAGTTCAGAATGTGACTAGATGATGATAAAATTGGGTAATTTAGTGTTAAAAACTAAGTTGAAAACATAAATTAGCCATCGTAAAGGGTAAAAAAGCTGATGTTTCGAGTGTTGGCCCTTCATCAGAGCAATAGACGAAGGGCTAACGCTTGAAACATCAGCTTTTTTACCCTTTACGATGGTTAATTTATGTTTTCAACTCAGTTGTTAACACTAAATTACCTGCTACACTCTCCCACCAACGCAGCACCACAGTTTCTTTAGAAACTTACCCCTTAATTCATTGATGATAAAATTGACTGCAAAAAAACACCAAAAATGTACCCGAAACAGTTCATCTTCAAATCTTTACCTTTGCACTCCCTTGATGTCAAAAGTAATTCTTCTAAAAGTCTGCTTAACTCTTTTATTCCATGAGAGTTTTAAGAGTGTGGCTTAATTTGAAATAATTTCTCTCAGTTTATAGTTTTCTCTATGCTCATCACCTATCTGTTTAATATTGCAAGGAGAATTACTTCTTGATCACTCTTGGAACTGAATAGGTTAACAGAAACTCCACTCTAGTGGATGATAATGGCATACCTGATTCCCTTGGACCACACATGTTTGTTAAGGTTGGTGTCAACACGAATATCAGGTGTTCCCATCATTTTCTCAGCAAACTTTTTGATTTCCTTGATGGCCCTTGGTGCTCGTCTCTTGAAGCCACTGTTGTGGAAGAAAAGAGAACTTACAATTGATATATCATCATGAAATTGTAACATAAAAGACTTTTAGGTTTGTTAGATGTCAGAGACCATTCAGCCACTATTTACACTTGTTAAATACTAGACAGTAAAAGAGATACAATTAAATTTCTGGAGGTAATGTGGTAAATGGTAAAAAAGCTGAACCGGTCAGCCTGTGTCCCTTTGTTTGAATGCTTGATTCCTATAACTCATCTCAAAATTCGAAGTATTTTAAACTAAATAGCTAGGGTATCACAAAAACAATAAAGCAGGCTTTGAATTCTGAGTGAGTCGTCCAAAAAATATATATATATATGTATCATTTTTGAAGAAATATTACACAGAATAGACAAAGTCACAACTAGATTTTATGCTCAAAATCTACTGTCATTTAATCCAAGTAGAGAACGAAGTTTTCCACATTGAAACAGAAAGACGAGCTCGTGCTCTATTACATTACCCTTAATTCCCCCAGCCTCAAGTCTGACCCTGATAGAGGCTGCAGCAATAGGAAAAATAAGCAAACGGTAATAACAAGTCTCAATAAAACATTTCCCTTTTCCAAAAAGTTTTGTCTACCCCTCGGCGAGCTATAGCTCAGAATGTCGTTATTGCAAGAACCAATTCGCTGCTAATTCAAGACTTATCCTTTCTTCAGATTGTTTCCCCGCCAATCGTCGGATTCTAATATAAAGAGCTAAACCAATAAATTGCTGTCACCTTCCAGGTAAAAGTCATTCCCTTTAAAAAAAAACCAAAAACACCGAACTTACATGCCATGGATTCTCTTGTGTACGTTTATCGTGTATTCACGAGTCACAACTTCATTGATGGCAGAGCGCCCCTTTTTCTTGTCGGTTTTCTTAGCCATCTTACAAAATAAAAAAACGAAGGATTAAAATAAAATATTTCATATTTTAATGACAAGAATTTACAGGACTTTGGGTCAGATGGATTGGATATCTTAAGGTTCTTAATACACAGTAACAGACCTTCAAGGACGACTTTGAAGAGATCGCCTTGATGGAGGCAGCATAGCATTGTGGGATGCAATTGGTCAACACCAGACTTCCCCGAGGACGCTCGGGGAAAGAAAGAAGTCATGTGTAGGATGGACTTGTGAAATGGACCCTCGGACTAGACCTAAGACCGAGAAAAAACAAGTACTTTAAATAGTGCGGGCTAAACTTCGCGAGATAAATCAGAAATTCTCTGGAATAGTAGAAAGTATTTAACCCCTGGTTTAAAGTTTTAACATTTCTTCTGACAGAAGACAGTTAAATGGGCTCCTGTTTGTGAATAATATTTACCATGATTAAAGCCCGCCCCCCCCCCCAAAAAAAACAAAACAAAACAAAAAAACCCGAAATCACTGATAAAGATCAAGACAATTTTACGCATAACTTATTAGAGGCTTATCAAAAGTGAAAATTGGTCACGAAAAGAAAAACTAATCATATTTCGTTTATCGTAACTTTCTATTGATTATGTTACCGTTTACACAAAAACGGAAATTACAGGTATTACATTTGCATAAATGTTTCATCATTTCTATTTTCTGATGTATATAATAAGAGCTGTGTACCACTTTACATCTCGTTCTTTTTCTCGTTCAAGATAATTTGATGTTATCAACTGTAAAGAAAATTGGCCACAGCAAAGATTTTCTAAAGCTGATGTTGCGAGCGTTGACTCTTTGTTTGAGCGTTCACTTTGTAAAGTCGTGCTTATTTACCAGGTAGCTAGAATGCTAAATTAGCACTTAAAGAATTTTAATTGAGTCGTACTATTTACTAGAATGGAAACTGATTGTCTCTCGATGAAACTTGTTCAATCTCTGTCTTCATCTGGTCTGTATGTTAGATTGCCTAATAGGGCAGGAAAAAATAGTGAAAAACTATAATTAAAGATATCTTTTCTTTTCCATTAACTGAAAAATATGCTTGAATGAGAAGGTTTCGTAACAGTCCCCCCAGCAGCAAAACTTCCTGTGATCTACACGGGAAGTTGACACTGCAAACTTAAGTTCCGTGTCCCAGGGAAAACCCCTTTTTCTGGCGGGTAACTGCACATCAACGATAAAGTTCATTCTCCTTTGAGGCCCTCAAATTCGACGCATCTGCATTGTTAAGGAAGAAAAGCTAAATGCGTTTGCGTCAATGGAACTTCTGAGGTTTGAATCTCAGACACATCACGTCAATCACGTTTATTAGCGCTATTAGAAACGTGAGGTCCTCAACGAAAATTTATTGTGTTCCTCAGAGAATTATTATTCAAGCGCGATGCAATGCTAAAACTTGGCTGAGCACAATTACTTCTTATTTAAAACCAATATGTTTCAGGAAAATTTGATTGGAACCATGATTTTTTTTTTATTGGCTGGTTTGATATTTTCTTGTTCCACAAGAGAAAACGTGTTAGGATAGCCAAGCTAGGACTTCGCTTATAGGCGAGGAATCAAGTTTAGCCTGGAAAGCAACGGTGCCTAATTCTGAACCGTGTTTAGACATGTCTTTAGCTTTTTTCTATTTTAAGACACACCAGTATGATCTTAATGTGCGTAATAAAGTGTAGTGATATAAACTTGAAAAATAAATGCGGAATTTAGAATTGGATCACTACCAAAAGGCAATACACCGTGCAATAACGAACGTGACTCTCTGTGCATATTGATTACAGCCATGCAGATGTGAAGAACTGTTACGCAGAGTATGCAAAAATTGACATGAAATCATCTGGATCACTCTTTGAATGATTTCATTGTATGCAGTTATGTAGTTTTTTGCCTCTAGGTTCAAAAGGTTTCCAGAAAGTTACCGGATGCTTTACGGATACTCAGATCTAAGAATAGCCACAAAAGTTATATCACTGTGCTGTCAACTCGAACGAGTCCTTGCGTAAAATAAGGAATGACAACAAAAAAATATCCGACATCCTGCTTCACAACTGACTTCGTCATTTGATAACTCCAAGAATCGTGCCAAAAAAACTATGACAAATTTAGTCACTCATTCTGGTCCTAAGTTTCGCAGGCGTGTAGCGAATGCCAGTGACTTGCAGGTTTCAGAGACTAATAGACGACAGTCAAATCTTCCTTCCGTGAAAATATAACCACAAGGATATTATAAATCGTTTGCTAATCCATGATGACGTTAATAGATGAATTTAAAGTAATGGTTAGTAATAACATTCTGTAAGTGTGGAGGAAGCAACCGATAAATTATATTGGAAACGTATATCATTTATATTTGACAGTTTCTCTGCAAGCTCCAAGAGTAGAGCTAACATTAAGCTCACTTCAGAAACGTTTTACTGTCCTGTTTCAACTGTTAGCCTAAGAGCTCGTATGTTCCAGTCAAATTATCTGTATTAATAAATATTGGCCTCAAGTGATATCGCGTTACTTTGGAAACTTTTCTCATAAATAACAACAAATTAAAAATACAGGTCAAAAGTGTTAAGAATTAGCGATACTTTACAGTGACCGCAACGCACTAAGGGGTCTTTCTATAACTTCCTACCATTTTTAACAGTTACACTGACGCCATTTCTTTTCTTTCCGCTTTTTTGATAGTCTGCACAGTCAAAACAAAAGGAAAACTTGTGATCTATATGCAGACATGAGCGGAATTTTGTGTCCATAAAGGTCAAGGCAAAGCTTTAACAGGATTGTCAGATATCTACAGGAAGAACATTCCTCTCATTTACTCTGTCATTGTTTAGATGGTTCAGTAACGTAAATCTTGCTGAAATTAACTTAAAGGTTTTTGTTAAATGATATCTGCCTACTCATTGTGACCTCAAACTATTGTTGTGATACAATAGTTTCGTTCTGCATCAACCGCTGACGAATGAAGTTCACTTTCGTCCTCTAAGTTTAAGGAGGATCCAAGACTGGATTAGTTCAGTGTTCACTTAAGTTGAGCAAAAGAAGAAATTGCGATACTGAAAAGAGCAACAAGTGAATCAAGTGACAAGTGACAACTATATTTCCACTAAACTCGGGCGAGTTCATTTATAGTGGGAGAACTCTCTGATCAAAAGGATTTGGGAGGAGCGATTTAGACCTCATCATACAAAGTGCTGAGAACTTTGCGAACGACCATCTTCATAGACCGCAAAACAAATCTCGGGTTGTCGATCACCAAAGTATATACAAGTTTACTAAGAAAGTCGTACATCTGGTATACACAACAGCTGTAGCGAAAAGAGCCTTGAGAGGTTTGCAACTCAGCTTAAGGACGAGTCGACCATGGCTAAGGAGAGTATGGATCCATAAGCAACATTAAGCCACCAAGATATCTGAAAAAAAGCATCATTACAAAAGGCAATTGTTCAGACCGAAAATTAGAACCGGATCAAGACAACGAAGCTAACCTTAAGGTAGAGGTCAGAAAAGGTAACTAGTGTAAACGATAAGGAAAAGTACAAAAGCCAATCAGGAACTGACAGGACACAAACTTTGAAGGACTCAAACAGGGAATCAGGTCAAGGCACAAGCTTCAAGACAAGGCACAAGCTTCAAGACAAGACCCAAGCAGGAAGACAAGTCAAGGCTCAGGCTTCAAGACAAGACCCAAGCAGGAAGACAAGTCAAGGCTCAGGCTTCAAGACAAGACCTAAGCAACCGAGATGAATAGAATGCCCATTTTTAGACCCAGTTCAACCCTCAACGGACCATCAACTGCAACTGTAAGCCGCCTAGCACCCATAGGAACCCACTTTCCAGTTTATGGAGAAAATATTGATTATGCTATTAGAATTGTGGAACACTTTATGCATTTGCTTCCTGGAGGTAAGTCTTTATTTCTTTTTGTTCCTTACTTAGGGCAATCGTTATCAAGTGAGTTTCAGTGTTATAGTTAGATATCCACTTGCTGGCAGCCTTTTACAACGTCATTACTCTAGCCAGCTGTCACTGGCATACTACTCAATATTAAATTTTCAATCTCCGAAACTCTGATAATTTTATAATCGAGGCAATAAGCGGCACAAGCTTCTCTGGTAAATAGTATCAAGTCAGGAAATGGCTGAGGAGAAACATTTTGGCGATCTGTGCCGGATTTAGACGCAGATTACTCTCTTAGGTTTTATAGGCGGTGCGGCGGCTTTTTTGTTCAAGGAATAACATCTAGCACTTGGTATATGAAGGTTATATTTTAGAAGCTGCGAGTCTGAACAAATCATTCCAAAAGCTCCACCTTGACACATTCCGTTACCTGTTCAAGATCATGGGTCAATTTGTGCTCTTTCGTAATGTGTAAATTTTTTTTATGATAAAACCAAGCTGGGTCGCGCTCCAATCTGGCTTACATATGGTGATACTAGAAAGTAGTTTTACCGAGAAGAAAAACTTTCCACTCCGCCCAAATGAACAATACACTAGGTAGTAAAATTTAGATGGAAAGGACCTCCCACCGAAGCTCGTCCTGACTGTAAACATTGATTTGACTCTTGTCGCATCCATCAATAAAGCATACCGAACAGAGTTTGCGATAAATTTAGAAAGTTATCACGGATAGTTTTCAGCTTTTGGTGAAAATAATTCATACGAAGCTTCAGAGGGCTCTAGGCATGCCTCTCGACAAGCACTGAGTGCGCTAACGATCTCTTCAAGCTAATGCTCTTTGTACGAAAATCATCTACTGCTACAGACTGGCCAACAGTGCAATAGCCTTTTTTGGTTGTGGGGGTTCAGGACTTAAACAAGTTACCTGCCATACACTGCTATTTTCAGTGTTCATTTCCTCAATATTCAACTGCTCCAATTTCGAAATCTTTCTCTTTATTTCATGCTTGGACCTTGTCTCTCCTGAGCATACAACCTTTGGAAGTAGCGATCTAATACTGCTTAAGTCAAAATTATTTTAGTTACAATGAAGTCGATGATAGGCAGGAGCTCCTATTATAAGCAAATTACCAAATTGAGCGAGTGTCGCCACATTAAGAAAGAAAAGCTTTACTAGGGGAGCAATGAATTGTTGATGTTATTTGATCTCCAGAGCGGACTCATTTCATAATCTATAACCGTTATAGAATATAGATGTGAGGCTTACATAAAATATTGAAAGTTCTTTTTCTTTTTAAGAGCTCACATGTTTGCGAGGACGTTTGTGTTTCTTCCGCTTATTATAGCTGGTCTATCTTTTCGGGAAAGTCTGCAATTTTGTTGGTAAAAGTAACTAAAATTTGCATTGATCGATAAATATCTGTGCTCGACGAAACTGGATGCTTTATAAGCCAGAAAACAATCATTATAACTTTGAAATTAACAATTAACTTTTGCATCGGCAAATGACCGAAAGCTGCTATATCGAATAGCTTTCAAATGTTTCTAGTAATACCAAAGACAAACGCAAACAGAATTTGCGTCAATTGAATGAACGTCATACATGTATGGGATCCTTTTATCCCTGTTATCGTATTTGAAAATCCTTTCCGAGCAAATGAACCGAGTATTTCTCCTGCAGAACAATTTTTTTGCTACGCAATAGGGAAAACACATACTTTAAATTACTTCGGTCATCATTAGGCAGTCATATGACAAGACGAAACGGAAATTGAAAGCTGGAAACTCATTCAACTGTGACTTACAAATCCATCTTAATACCAAAGAAAAATACGACTTTGCTTTAATTGAATTAACGCCAAATATGCTGCTTCACTTTTGTTCCGGCTCACGTCTTATCGTGCAGACAAGTTGGGTATTTTTTTTCCTCTAAGACAATTTTTCGCTGCGCAATAGGGGATACCCCAATGTTAAATTACTGTGGTCATCAGTAGCCAATGATATGACAAGACGAAACGGAAGGTTATATAAACTTCGACCTCATACCAAACCGGACAAACCAGTAAGCTTGTCGGGACGTTCTTTCAGTTAGACCTTTAAAACCGGTTTGGAAGAATTCAAATCAAGTTTTCTATTCTGGAAAAAGTCACCCTCAAAAAAGAAGGGGAACATGATTAGTTCCTACTCGATTTTGTCCCAAGGGAAATCGCAGCCGACGGCGACAGATGTAGATTTGTCTGACATACTTAACTTCCTTGACGAAGGTATGAAATATCTCGGTGAGTTCACGTTTTGCTGAGATCGCAAAGACTTGAGTAAATTAATCTTTCGCTATTTTAGTTGCCGAAACAAACTTGCCAGAAGAGCACCAAAGGTTCATATACCCCGGTGAAAATTTTGATAACGCCGTTCAAATTGTGGAGCACTTTTTAAGCACCTTCCTCCACCAAGGTAAGCAGCTTTAGAATATGTTACTAATACAAAAGCTAGCCCTGCTGAATTCCTAGCGTGATGCTCTAAGGATTTCATATCCACAGTTTCACACTGATTCAAATACCTTTCTTTCTTTAAAAAAGTTTGAATGAAGGTATGGAGGTTTCTTTTCCCGTTTTACTCTGTTTTACCTGAATCACGCGCGCTCCTTGCGCCTGTTTTCCTTCTTATGCAAAACAGGTTCAAAATGTAACAACCTATGTATTCACACGGTTTGTTCAGTTTTAATTGAACCAACTCCTTCTTTTCCAGTTGACCGCGCACATTATGTTAATATTTCCGAATCCTCTTGTATAGAAACATCGTTGGTAAAAAAACAACATCTTGTGATTTCCAGTATTTTAATTTTTTAGGCAGAATTAGTGAAGTGCGGTATCACGGAAAAGCCTCGCTTCGCGCTTTTTATAGTTACCGCTTAAGCGAGTTCTAATTAGTCCTATCACTAAAGTACTATTTAACTTTTTTGGAAAAAGATACAGGATCACTGCTAAGTAGTTATTTGTGATGTCCAAATCCACGGAAAGGATACATATGATTCTCTCTTCAGATGAATTTTCCATCAATCATCGGAAAAAATTCATAACGCATCGTATACTATTCGACTACTTTCCCAATTGTTGCTATATCGGTTTGGAGACATTTTAAAACAGCAAATGTTCATCTGGTCACTGTAATCTTAGAGAACCGACGTGCAGCAAGCTTTGTTCAAGAAATCTTAAAACTGTCGAAGCGATTTTACGAATAAATCCCACGCAAATTACGAATTTTCTCGTTCATCTTCCCTAACAACTAAACATTAAATCGCAAAAACGTACGGGAAACAATAGAAAACTTGAGAACTGATGAAAACAATAGCAAAATAATTGAAAATAACATTTTTTTTTACACTCAAGCGCAGTAATGAAGAATATTTAGTCTTCTGACGCATATTTGGACGTCATAGCACTTCTGCGGTTTTTTTTCATAAGATTTTAATAGTTTCAGTTACAGTTGCCAAATTTTACATGACAGCACTACGCTGAGTTTGAAAATAAATGATTGCCGTGCTATTTACAACCAAAACAGAAGCGTCTTCAGAAATAATTTCGTCGACAGTGGAAGAAAATTCCCAGCTTTATCTTTGAAAATTTGGAAGAAACAGTTTTCTCGAGTATCATCATAAGACCTAAAATAAGTAAACAAAACGTACAAGCCAAAGAGGCCTACTTTTTTTGAGACGTGATAAAAATTAATTTTGATCTTGGTTAAAACACATGTTATTGTTATCAAGTTTGAGGCAAAATAAAGCAACATCATCCTTATCATTCACAGACAGACTAAACTTGACCTGCCAATCAACGTCATGTCAAAAACCTGTTTTTGTGGTTGGTCTTCTGGACGTTAAACCGGTAATAATAGAAAGCAATTTCCTGTTTCACATTCCAAACATTATGTAAGATTAAATTACCCAAAATAGAAACCATACGCATGCTCAATGTGGCTTACAGCTGCGCAATGAGATCCATTCCTTATTTAGAACGTAGCTGTCAATATTAGCCAATCATGCGGCGACATGCAGGCAAAGTCTATATAAACACCTCAATAGAGGTGTGGGAAACTGAATTCTAATTGTCAAAGCAAAAGAAGCGAAGGTTTACGTACGGCGCCAAACAGAAACCGGTCAAACTAGTTTATTCCGAAGCAAAATTTTCCTCGCTAGACTTTCCAACCGGTTTTCAGGAACTTCAATTCAAGTTTTAAACTCTTTTTACGAGAGGTCTGACCATGGAAACCGACACAATCTGGCCGCAGATGAAACAGACGACGGCCGTTAGCGAGTCGCTGGCTCCGATGAACAATGAAGTCGCCTTCACTGATATAGGTATGAGTACTTGTTCGCTTCGGCGTTCAGTGACACGATAAATTAAAATTCTAACCGTACTGGTGCACTATGTTTGTGCTATTTTTCCTTTGTATCATACTTTGAGCACATCTAAGCGAAAATTAACAGGAGCGCGTGGCGAAAGTTCGCGAAGAGGAGCGTAATCCTTTGTGTTATGGTGACGGTTCAGGTTGCTGAACAAGGCGGAAATTTACATATGGCTGTCAGACACCGCGATCATTGCGTGGTTGAATAAATTATAAGTACAATCAAAACAGCCCTCTTCTGTTGTCAACGCAATATTCCAAGATATATGACAAAACGCGCGCTCGTCTCGATTAGAACGACTAACATGGCGAAGAAAAGGTTTGCCCTTTCAGATTTCAGAGGTTATTCGGTAACTTTAGATGATACCTGATCACCTATAGTCCGATGCCACGAATTGTTCCGTAACTAAATTAGCATGAACCCCACTGATACGCTTCCTCGCTCTCGCACTCTCACCGCAGGGTATATCTTCAAACCATTGCTAACCCAGGGAAGAAGTGCTGTACAAGATTTATTTTAGGATGCAACCACCTATACTAACTTTTGATCCGTTTGAAATAATTTCTTGAAACGCGAAATTTACCTTTTTTATCCATCGTGTTATATTTGTCTTCATAATATTTTGGCATCTGCCTCACCTGGCTTGTTCAATTAAGGTTACTTTGCCAAAATTAGGCGAAGCGTGTCACAAATATGGGATTTTATTTATCTGAGAGGCTCCGGCGCGACACAGTCCAGTAGACACTCAGTAGAACTTATGTATTCGTCTTAAAGGTGTGGGCGTTTAATTTTGCGGATGTTTAGAAAACTCACCTTAAGGACCTTAAAATATTTAATTGGACTGGGTAACTATTAAATGTTCAAAACTAGGCAAAACAAAACTTGAAAACCTCAGGAAAAGAGTTGAATATGTACAAAACATTCAGTGCACTCTTACGAAATGCAAACTCGTGACTGTCTCAGAAAGCCGCATCACAGCAGCACGAAACCGAAATTTAACCCCCAGGAAATACAGAGGGAAAAGTTTAAATACTAAAAAAGCTATAGTACAAGATTCAAATACAACTGAAGAAAATAAAGGTTTAAAGTTCATTCTAGTTTACTCAGTCCCGTCAATTTCCCAGGATCATTTTGTGACCGATTGAGGAAAAACCAGGGAGCTCGTCTCAATCATGGAGGTCTTAAATTTCAGTTTTAAGTTCTGTCTGTTCTTTCTCCCCGATGTTATCTTTCCGTTCGTTTTGAACCAGATGGAGAGCACAAGTCCTCTGTTTTATTCTGATTGTGTTGCATGAAATAATTACTTTATCGTAAAAGGTTTTTGACAGACAAAATACGGCAGAAAATGCGTGTAAAGAGAATTCTTAGTTTGCTGTCACATTTATTTTGCAGTTTTTTCTAGACTGAGATAAGTTAGGAGTCAAAATAATAGTTACACAGAATAAACAAAGTACAATAAAATATAAAAGAGGGAAGCTTTCTTTGGCGAGGGAAAATTTAGACAGTTTCAAGACGCAATTTGTGTTGAGTGGGACGGCATGAAGTTCGCCAATGCGGCTAAGAGCCATCTGGTCACATTACCAAATTTGGAATGACGATGATGTCATGGTCTTGAAAACCAATAGGCGGAGCCAAAGATGATTGATATCTCCCTGCAGGCCTCGCGAGAGTTATTTCTATGGAGGAAGGCGTGTAGGAAGGTTTGTAACGGGACTAGACGCGACCAGTACTGCACGTTGTCCTCTCTTATTGGCGTTATTTTCGATTTCGGTCGGCTAGAAACAATTTTTGGCATTAATGTATGGTCGGTTTTACAGACTGAACAGATAAATTTTTGCCTTATCATGGAGTTCGGAGAGAGAAATCCGTTCGAAACAGGTATGTGGCTGGTATGCGTAATTGTGGTTAGCGCCAATTTGAATTTAACGCTTTGTTAGCAATAAATTTTTAGCTTCGTAGTGTTATTATTGAAAGGAATGTAGTCTTAAGTGTTTGCACCGAAATCTGTAGTGGTTTGCTTCGATAGCTTTCGTTTGCCGGAAAAATGGAGACGGTTATCAAAATCACATGTCTCAGCGACATTCATGCATATTCAAACACATTAAGTTTCAACATCGCTTTTAGCGAGTCACCCGTCGGCTGCTTTTAGTCTCCATCAAGTGCTGTCAATCTGTCTCTCGAGAAATCACAATGAAGGCAGATATCATATTTGTTTTCGAGGTTTTTTGTTTTTTTTCTTGTTTTTTCAAAGTTCATCACCTTTCGGGTCATGCATTCAGCTGACTGTCGAGTAAATTGTTTTTTTCGGTTGTTTGTTGTTTTCATACGTTTGCTTGCAGCCAACTAAGCATAAGCTATTAAAACTGGACTCGTAGATACTCAATTTTGTACTCGAGTATATTCTCCTATCTTAATTCGCAGTTTCGTAACTTGTCGAAAGACAAAGCTCTATCATAACCTTTCTGCAATCTTCTTGTTTACCCAACTTAGCTAATGGTTTGCACTTGCTTTCAAGCATCAAAGCCGCAGAAATTCTTATGAAACATGGCGAAATGTAGAGAAATATCGACTTAGAAAATGCACAAATGTTATTTTCAAACCTAGAAAGGAATGTACAATTGTGAAATAGCTAAACGGATATGCATTGTCGAACTTTGAACCTCTATGGCCTGATTTGTTTCGGGGAGCTTTGTCTTAGAGCCTTTATTGTTCTTTTCCAGATCAATTTTCATCAGAAACTCGAGATAAAGAGATTGAGATGTTCAATCCTACGCAATCTGGTGGTAAGTTGATATTTCCTGCGGCAAAGGTCATCATGTGATTTTTCTGGAGAATTTTTGCCTCGACGGACACCGATATGCTCGTTATCCTCTCTTGCGGGTTTTTTTTCTCCGTTTAATTTACGCTCTTAAAATCAGCAATGGGTCAACTGCTGATTCCAGAGTTTATTTGGTATTTTTCGATGTCTAATTGCCCGTCCTAAGAATTTAAGGGTTTGAAAATAGTTCGAGTTGCACAGCGGTTTGAAAGAACAACTATTTCATCATCCTTTGAGATTTACCTTTGCCCTCTGCTCTTCAAGCCCTATTTGTATATAAAAGCAGTAGAGCCTTTTATCCTTAGGGTAAATTAAAAAGGACGGTTGATGATATTACGTAACTCTTGGAACCTGGATTCAATTAAATCTGAAATTCGTATTATGTAATGCACCAGTGGGGATTGACATATAAAGAACATGATAGTCATCTACCACTGAACATTTTTGAACATTTTTTAACACTTCTTGTAAGCATGGAAATCATGGGACTGGCATTAAAATTGAAACTGGTCTTACTGCCAATTTCCTTAGTTCAAATGTTAGGTAAATTAAAGCTGTAGTCACAATAGAAATCTTTTTTTGCCATTGTTTCCTTTATCCAAAAAGTGTGTGCATAATGACCTATCTGGGCTGTGCAGAAGTCTTTTCAAATGTTATCAACAGAGGAAATCTCTTGTTTAAGAAAGTAAAGTATAATAAAAAATTCCTTCAAGAATTTGTCATCAATGAAAATCTCTATACAAGAGGTTAGTGCATCTGTGATAAAGCAGTGTTTGCTTGTGGTCATCTAAGAGATTTACACGAAGGTGGGGCAGTTTGAAGTTTTTGTCAGTGATAATAAATTGTTACTTTGTGCTTATGAACTCCATATACTAGTTATGCAACTTTTTCACTGGTCTGAATGAAACTTTTTTTCTCATTGCATTTTTGTTTTCTTTGTGTGGCAGATTTTGTTCCAATGGAGGGAGTTGCAGATTTCCCAGTTGATATTCACAACTTCTTGGCAGCTCCAGGCATTCCGGATTGTCCACCAATCTATGAACCTCTGCAGTCACCAGTTGATTCTGATTTGTCTTGCCCACCTTCTCCTTCACCAGTTTCCTCGCCATCACCAAATTCCTCCTCATCATCTTCTGAGTCGGGTATTGAAGATGTTAGTGACATGGAAGAATCAACATCTTTTCTGGCTGCAAATGGATCACTGCTTGTCAAGATGGAAAATCCATCCTCTCCACTGAATGGTGTGAATCTACCTGTTCTAAAGAGACGTGCTATCAAAAGGCGTTTCAAGAAAGAAAATGACAGCTCTGTCTTGGAAGAGCTTAACAAACTTCTTGTGGAAACCAGTGTTTCTCTGGCATTGACTTCAACGGACCAGTCTTTATCTCAGCCATGCCAAACTCAAGCTAAACTTACCAGTGAAGGGAGCATTCAGACTACAGCTTTACCAACCTCTTATACTTGCCCTCTTATTGTTGAGGCTAACCAAACCACAGTTGCATCTGAATCTCTTCAACTGTCACTTTCCAGTCAGACAACAACCACCTCTACTCTGTCTACACTTAGCACCCCACCTCCAGTTGTCTCTCAGTCTAGAATAAGGAGTAAACCAACACGGAATCATAAGAAATCTGATGAACCCAAGATTGTGATTATAGAGGAGCCTGAAGAGGTATTTTTTTCTTGGATTCCCAAAGTAATTTTCCTTCTTTTTCTTTTCATTTTGCTCAGAATGTCCTGTGCATTGCAAAGTTCTGTTTTTCATTATTTTTCATTTTTCAACTTCAGCATACTGACAATTCATTTATCCATTTGTGCAGAACTACAGAGCCAGATATGAAAGTGAAGGGTGCAGAGGTCCTATTCATGGCTCTCAGGACAATTCTTTCCCTGCTGTTAAGGTAAGTTGGCTGTATTTTTGAATAAAGTTTGTTTTGTGTTCCCAGGTGGGTTAAAAAGGTTTTATGATATTTGAAACTGTGGTTTTCATTTTTAGATTACAGGATATGATCAAGCTGTATGGATCACAGTGCATCTGACAACTAGTAGTGGCATGCCACATTACCATTCCATTCATGGACCTGGCTCTACTAAGGTACCATGTAAAGAGACTACTCTACCTGGTGGAGTACCTGCTGTTCAAGTTATGGTTGCTCCAGATACCAATATGACTGCAGTGTAAGTACCTCATGAGTATAAGTTTGTAAATTAAAAAAAAGTTTTTATCTTGGTTACAGCAGTATGACACCTGGAAACACCCTTTGCTAACTATTTCATGTTTCGACATGTCTCAGGCTTGACTCATTGAGCATCCGTAGACTGCGAAACTGGGAAGGTGACAGAGAGTTGAGGAAAAGAGGAATTGATCCAAGAACCTGGAAGAAAGAACGCAAGGAAGCAAGACTGTTGTTTCAGGCAGAGTTGCCAGAGAACAATGGCCGTCCAGCTGTTAAACTGACGTGCAAATCTAAGGTGTTCCAGTGCAGTTCTTGTGAGTAGTTTCTTACAATAACGGAACATAATGAATTTTGTCTTGTTGAAAGACTCTTATTCAAATTTTAAGTTTTATTGACAACCCTTGACAGTATCCATCAACCTGATGAAGTGTCTTTTATTTATTTCAGCTGGTCCTCCTGGTAATCCAGAAATTTGGTGGGCCAGTACAAGTGAGGGTTCCGTTGAGGGTGGTGATGAACTGGGTCTGATTGGAAAAAAGTTTCAATCAGGTAAGGCAACCATTATTTGAAAGATGTGTGGAATTCTTGTCAAGTAAACATCCACTAGGGTGCTCATTGGGCAGGCTGATGGAGATTTTTTGGGAACTATTTAGGCTAAATTTTGGTTGTTTGCTCTATATGCTCTTGTTTCTTTGTATGATTCTCCTACCAAGAGATTTCATGATGAAAACCCCTTTGTAATAAAGGCCTCTTTATTTTTTCTATTTCCAGGTTTTAAAGTGCGATTCTACTCGGTGAATTCCTCTGGTAGGCTAAGTTTCTTTTTTTTGGTTAGAAATGCAGATGAAAACTTGATCACAAGAATGAAATCAAGGTGTTAAGTTCACACATTGTTTGCTTTTTGTCAGTGATGCTTCACCTTGAACATGAGCAATGTATTGACTGACTTGAAGCAAATTCTAAGAATGATAAACTCTTTGCTTTTGTTCTTGTGATTACTGGGAATGAAATTACAATGCAACATTACAAAGATTGAATTGGAAACACTTAAGGAACAAAATGTCACTTAGTCCATTTACTTGCTTGTCAACCCATGAAGTTTGCAAACCCAGAAATTACGGTTTAAATGAACAGAAACACCTTCAAGTGAGAGACTGATTGGCATTGTACTTTGATATCCCAGCTTTAAATAGCTGTAATATTATCAACTGACATGCCTCATTACCTAAATTTGTGAACTTGAAACTGGAACAGATAATCATCTTACATTTATTGCAACAAAAAAATTCTCTATTTGAGATTTGTTTATGACCTGAGCACTTCAATTCTTTCAGAATGAAAAAGTTGTTAATTGTTTGAGCTTATTTCTTTACCAGTGGCTGATCTCAGTGAAATTCTCCTTGGGGTGAATTAAGTTCACTTGTCATTTGATGCTGGGATGGGCTCATTTTGGGAGGTTGGGTGACAAGGAGTATGAGTTGGATTTTATAAAATACTAAAGGTGTGCACTTATTTTGGCTGTAAACACGAATGTTTTCAAGTGTCACTTGGCAAACCAGTTATCATTGCTCTACATTGCTCTTTCATTATAAACAAGTTGATGCAATGCCAAGCTCATCTGTGTAGGTGCAGTACTTTTGGTTAGGAATATAGAACTGAAACACAAGCTGGAAGAAACTGAATTTTCTTCAAAGGTGATTGGCCAGTTTAAAAAAAAAAATACTGTAAGAAATAAAGTCAGGGATCAAACCTCCAAGATTGCTGTGTTGATCAGAGCTCTTTAATAGTAGTCCTGACAATAGCACTCTGCCTCAGAGTGAGCTTGATGCATACCATCAATGTTGGAAAAAATTGTTGAAAATTGATATTTGAACATGTAAACCAAAAAAAAATTTTATAATGAAATAAAAATTGGTCTGTTGATGGTTACCCTTTTCTGCTGCCTAAGCATCTCATTTGTGACATTTCAAACTCTTAATCATGTGCAGTCTGTCTGCTGTCACTTCACATCATCCTTTGCAAGCCCAGAGAATATAGAGTAAAACAAATTTGACTCAGTGAAGCTTGTGACTGTGTAGTAAATATGAAAACCTAATTGCAGTAATGTTATAGCAGAAAAAAATACTAGAAAAAGGAAAAAGCCTAAAGGAACTTATTAGCATTAATTAAACTACCTCTTGCTTTGTACTACTTTCACAGAATTTATTTCAAACTTCTTTTGAGTATCAGATGTGCTTTAGAGAGTTCAAGTGATTCCCAAAAAAATTTTTGGAAATGCTTATGCTAGATGCTAATTACTTCCAATTTGGCCCTTTCTTTTTTGTGTTTTTCTCTGATAATGTTGCTGTAATTAGGTGCATTACTTGTGGAGAAATGAGGAAAGAACACTTTAGTAGTTCTCCCAGTATTTTTTTTGAATTCCAGTGTTTGCCTACTCCTGTCTAAGGATATTCAAAGAAATTATAAAATGACAGACATTTTAAAAAACGTTGAAGATAAATTTACTGAGCCGTCTCTGAATTTCATTCATGGAGTTTTTTAGAACACAGGTCCCAGAATTGGCAGGTTGATATGAGAAATAACACCCTCTCCTTTATAAAAAAAACACATTTTCCTAGGCTTTCAAATTGTTACATGTCTTGACTAGAAACCAATAGTTGTTTCTGAATCAAATGAATATTTAAAGGCCATACAAAATGAAAATATAAATAGCAAAGTCTGGCTAGAAATTATTTGAGCTTTGTGGGTGATAATTTACTCACCTTGTGGCATATTTGAAAATATTTGTGAAATAAAAAATGTTAGCTTTTGAAACTTGTTTCAAGAGAAGAAATTCCATTTGATTAGAAGGCTGAATTCTCTTTGGCTTGTTGTATTCTTGATTTTATGGAAGAAAGCACACCAAGATAAACACTGTTCTTGTATTCACCAGAGACATTCCAAGTATCGCCAACTTAACTGTTCTTAATGTGGAACATGTTAATTGTGCTTGTATTTATATAGGGGATTTTCAATGGAGATCAGACACAGAGGCATGTCAGTTACTTTTGGGTGTAATGTCAAGAACTTTGCAAAGCCAATCGTGAAATAAAATGTACCTCAAAGCCTTGCAGAGCAATGCTTGGGTTCCATTTTCTTTGAAAGCTGAAGAGAATAGTCATCAAAATATGCAAACATTTTCTTGTTGTCATTGTCAAATTTCTGATTTGTCAAAAGGAAAATTAGCTGGAAGGAGCTAATTACAGGTTGGCTGTGCAAAGTACTGTCTTGGGGTTGCCATAGGGTTGTGGGAGGGGGGGTTGTAAGGTTTTTAACGCTGATTGCAGTTATTGCGCTTCCAGAGTTGACACTGTATTGACCGCAATGGACATTGCTCACATAATTGCTTTTTTACCGGTGGAAGCTGTGTTATACAGGTGCTCGGTGTCATCTATCTCTAAAATCGTTTTGAAATAAAAGTAGTTTGGTTGTTCGGCCTGCATTTCTGTAGACCAGAAACCTACTCTCATATTCAAGAACTTCTCTTCTCCTTTAGTTTTCTTCTCTATCTTATCTAGAACTGAATTTCAATTTCATGGTGCTTCATATGTGCAGAAAGAGATAATTTTGATGCAAAATAAGTTGATGTTCCATTTCGTGTTGCAAGCTGTATTCTAATGACCCTTATGGCATGCGTGAAACCAAACTTTTGATCCTTTTATCTCACTGGTGTTAATATGACATGTTTTTCTCAATTTCTGTGATTGTATCAGGATTGTGTTTCATTTTTGGGCTCCTTTTGGGAGCAAAGGGTGTCAAGAAAATTAGGAATAACGTTTCAGTTTCATCAAAACAGTGTTTACCAGGCTTCTCTTCAGTGTGACTTTGAGATTGTTGTTCCACCCCTTTTTATAAAGAAAACAGAATTAATCAGAGTTAATTTTGAAAGATGGTGTTCCTCAATAGCTGATTTTGGCATAATCATTGTTACTAGTGGTTTGGTTACGTCACCACTGAACTGGAGAAAACTTGGGTAGCGAGTTTATTAAACCCTGGAAAATGGAAAATTTTAAGCCCCGTTATTAAGGTCAATTATTCTGTTGAAGTAGTTCATGCTAGGTTTAAAAATCAGGTGTAAAGTTGACCAATATTCTTTCAAAAATCAGTTTTAAAAAAATTGTACAATTTTTTCAGAGTTTTGTAGTTAAAATTTTAATCCTTGAATAACTTCTGATCATACAATTGGTTCAAATATTTTTCACAATTTCATTTTGATAATAAATTGTAGACAATATAAACAAGTAACCAATTATTTACTGAGAGGTGCCATAATAAGGGGATAATGGAACTGCAACACTCAATTGTATGCTGCTTTGAAACAAACCATTTCATCTGTTTGGCAAAAGAGTTTAAAAACATCTAATAAAGAAATGTAAAAGCAGTGCTTTTATGAGAAGTCATGGTAAACAGTGTTTGTTTAAAGCAATGTGTGAGCAATTATTGCGGGTCCAGTCGACAACCTAACACTTCATTACAGTGGAAGACATTTGCGCATGAATTTTATCTCCACAGTTGCACAGTGAGACAAGTATTTTGTCTTTTTACTTTGTATTCGGTTTATTTTCTTGTTTGGAAATTGCTGTGCCTTTGTAGAGGTGTGTTCCAGCTTTTACAGGAAGGTTTCTTGAAGAAAGTGTAATCACCAGTTGATTTTACAATATTGAGGCTGTGCTGATCAGCATCCACACATTGGCTTCTGCAAATGAAGTTTGAGAATTATTCTTTCTTGAAAATTCATACTAAATTGTCCTTAGAACACAGTTTTTATTTCGCAGATTACGTGACTATAGTTCAGTTTTCCCGGTCAAAATATTCCCTACTTGAAATATGGTGAACAGGGGCATTATTGTTTGGCATCCTTGTGATGAAAGTTTGAAAAAGTTGGTTTCACCCTCTATCAAAGGCCAGAGCATATTCCGTGTTTATTTTCATTTATCAGCAGTTTGAACCAAGTTGTTTGTGACACAAGATCGTAACAGTAACCAATCTGTGTGGACAAACTATACTGGTTCAGACTTCTCAATTGCCTCTCTTTGTGTTTTGCCTTGGGACTGGAAAGTCTGTTTCAGAAATATACAGTTTGTCTTGAAATTTTGATTGGCAAATTTTTCCCATGGCTAAACATGGAGAGATCTCCTTCTTGGCACCTATGTAGAGGATGGATAACCAACATTTAGCCCTTATTAATTGCACTATATTAATGCACAGTCTCAACCCAGTGTAACCTGCATGTAAGTCTCACTTGATTTACATCATTATGTTCTTTTAGAGACAGTGAGTGATGTTGGTTGTTAATCTTCTGTTAGTTGCCATTGGTGCATGAAGGGCTAGGGGAGGACCTCATTATTCTATTTTTATCCCCATTTTTACAACTTGTACTCCTGGCCTTGCAAGGAATGGCAGTTGCAAACTCCAAGGCATATGTCCTCAGTCGAAGAGCACCTACTGTTTGGACACGTAAGAAAAAGACCAATTGAAGATGAACCCTGAACCCAGATACCAGATAATTCCATTAAATATATATGCCTTGGAGCTTATGGACTATTGTGGTGGTGTGTGTTGTTCTTTTGTGCTGTGTGTTAGATTAAAGTTGTTGTTTTATGGAATGAATTAAGAAACCATGATGAAATTGAAACAAACTTCCAAGGCCAATTTAGTTTTTGCTTTTTTTTTTTCCATGATCATTTTTTATCTCCAATCAAATTATTCCTATCATGTAAAAAACAAACAAGCTAACAAACAGAAATGTGATCCAATAAAAATATCCAAAAATATAACTGTTGTATTGATTTACCATTTCAAGTCATGCCTTTATTTTTTTTCTTAATAAATTTTCTTCATTTTTATGGCTAAGTAGGTGTATTGTACAAGTTATCTGCCTTCCTTGTAGTGGCTTCTTTGTTAGTGTGTTCATGAAGCAGCCAAGCTTGCAGCATTGAATTTCTGCACCCATACTTTCACTTGGCTGCTTGATGATGGCTAGCATGGTATCCTCTTTGCCTGGGTGGGTGCTGTGGTGGGTGGGGTGGGGAGTTTAAGGGGAGGAGAGGTTTATTAGTGCCATCTCAAGTTTCAGAGCAAAACACATTTTTGGAACTTAATTTAAATTGTAAACTTTTTTATCATTTCAGAAAATTGGGAGAGTTTTGCTGAAATCGACAAGAGTAAGTCACATCAGGTGAGCTTCTTGAGAATCTTGAGGCCAGCTAATTGGAATTTACCGGGCATGATTAAATAAATAGATTATTCAAGCATGGTTCTTGTCTCGAGACAAAGCCTCTGAGGTTTAGTGATGTAAAAGAAATCTTTCTGATTTTGTCAAATATGCTTATGTTAAGAAATGAATGATTAAATAAATGTGTTTGTCTTCAAGATTATGTGAAAATCTAGACAACAGGAATTAAACCATTAATGACTTGATTACATTTAGATGATAAAACATTGCCAATAACCTTATGTCTGCTTTTTATTTTTCAAGGGTGCTGCAGTGGTTCTCACTCCAGCCTACTGTGATACTGAAATAACCTCTCCTGTCACTGTTAACGTAGTGGTAACATTTGGAAATGGCAGAGATGCAAAATCAAGTGAACCTATTGAGTTCACATACAAACCCAAACCTAGGGTAAACTTGCTAGTTGAGGAAGTAGAAATGCATCCAAGCCTTCCCATTACTGCTACAGAAAACGTTATTACAGTGGATCTGTTTAACCCTATGGTTGAGCAGGTTGTGATGGACAACCTGCCTCAAGAAATCGTGGAGCCTGCACCAGTGCTAGTGCCCACAGTGAATGAGGAGCAAGGTAAGGCATGGGTTAAAGTAAATTCTACCCAATTTTTGGTTTATGAGTAATATCATGGATGTGTGTTGGTGGTGATTTGAGCATATGAAATTCATTGGCGCAGTTAACATATATGTGAGTGGTACTGTAGGTGAATTATCTATCTCTTGAACCTGGATAGCAAGGATGCATTTCACCTGTACTACTTCAAGCTCATAGTCTATCATGGTTAAATCTGTAATCTTGTTTTCAGACTGGCAGGCTTTGTGTGTTCAAATTGGTGAGCTACATCAAAATGGAGAGCTTTCTACAGAGCACGTCAAGGTACTTGAGCAGTTAATTGTCAGCTTGAGTGGTCAGTGAATAAAGGGATTTACATGGTATTCCTAGTAGGCTAAAAATAAATTTGTTTCTAGGAATTATGTGAATACATCAAAAGAAAGGACACTCTACTTCTGCAAGCCTTTCGTTCATCAAGAACTGCTGGCACCAAGGAACAGCTACAAGTGAACTTCAAACAATATCTCTCAGGGATGCTTTGTAATTTGTAGGTCACATTTGAACATGTAAATTAAATTATATTAATTATTGTTATAGAATTCTTATAGGCAATTTTATTATAATAAGTTTATTTCTTTCATAATTAAAAACAAACAAACAAAAAAAAACAGTAAAAGAGAATGCTGACGGTCTGTATTTTCACTGCACTGTTTACAATAGATAGAAGCATGTCATATCCCTATTTGTTTGGCTTATATCTATTTTCAACAGTGTTTTGTTGGTACAGATTTCACTAGACAACATCCACTGTAAAGGTGTTATATATCAGTTTCAAATGAAGGCAAGGTAGACTTGTTGGAAGAATGTATATTGATTATTTACTTTATTTTCTGCTCGTACAGATGTTATACACGTGAACTTCAGTGACTAACGCCAATCCCTCCTGTTTTCAAACAACACTTTACTCGATCTCTGCAAGACTTTTCTTAGATATGAGCTTAATTGAATTTGCCTGACCTTTGCAATCATTACATCTGGTGTTGGCAATGTCAACGTCTGAAATTTATTTTGTAATGGGAATTAGTCACTTGTTGTGTCCTTCTCAACCTTTATATTCAGATAGTTTTAAGTACTGAGACATTTTACCATGTTTTGATGTATGGGTTGCCACTTAATTGAATTCACTCAGGGTTAGCATGCTTAGTCAATTTGTAGATATGTGTAATCTCGCTCCTGGGAGATGAGTTTTCTAGATTCTTAAATTAAATTTCGTAGCTTTGGGTAGTGTTGTAGTTATGCCCGAGTGTGATTTCTAAACTACTGTGGCTACTTTTGTAGATTCTTTGAAGTGTAGCTATTACTAGGAGTTACTGTCCACCTTCATTAGTTATGTACTGTGTCTGTTAGCACTTAAACTTTTGTTATACTGGTTATTGCAGGTGGAACAATAATGTATGTATATGTATCAGTCAATATTTGTGAGAAAACCAAACTAAGGTAGTCGGCCTGCATTTTGTTTTGCATGCTTTCCTGTCTGATGACAGTTGAAAGCAGGCACTTCAAAATGTCGTTCTTGAATTCTGTGCGGTGTACATCCAAGTTAGTCTTAACCAGGTTGAAAGCTTTAGCATCTTGACTCTTGAGGATTTTTTAATCTGTTTTTCCTACAATGAGAAGATTCCACAAGGTATTGTGAAGGTGCAGTTGGCTTTTCTTGGTGGAAAAACTGAAGGAAATTATTAGCCTTGTTAAGACTATACATCATGATACACAGTCTGATTGTGTATGGCTCTGGAGTAAGTTAACTGTTCCTTTACTTATCTTAAAGCAGATTGACTTGAAAGGTTACATTTGCGCGGGAATGTCTGACATTAATATTATGCACAATTTTGTGTGCGTTGTTTTGTAAGATGAGTATTGTCAAAATTAATTTTAATTTATTGATATAGATTTCTCATGTTGAGTTAATGTCGTAATTTGAAAGAAATAAATGCATGATCAGTTCATTGTCACTTTGTATTCAGAGGTGAAAGTTTAGTAAAACAGGTTTTCTCCGGCAAAGTTTCGTTTTTGTTGTTTTCTCACGTAAATATCTTTTTAATTCCTGGGAGAACTAATGGAACTACTATATCTTTAACCCTTTGCACCCTGACATCAGTATGTATATTCTCCATACTGTTATCTACACATTTCCTATAGAGAAGATGAGGAGAACTTTTCTACTAATCAAGTGCCTCATTGGTTGGTGTCATTTTCTTGTGACCGTAATGGTGAATTTGAGGTGATATTGTAAGGAGAAATTAGATGCTTGTCACTCCTAGGGTTCGATGGGTTCACTTTGTAGGACATCGAATGTAACATTTCTGTTTTCTTCGGGGAGTAGTTGTTAGGTCGCTTAATTTTCCCAAAACAAATGGTCAAAGGTTGTTAGTTTGAGGCATTCGTGATTGGGGGGTGTGGCCTGGCTGATCACAGGCGGCCCAAGCTCACGTCTCGAGAAAAAGCCAACGATGATTTCATGAACGCGTCACGCGTTGTGTGACTCGGTGTTAAGTTACGGGAGGAACCGTTGAAAATTTGAACACGTTTTAAGGAATAGTATGGGAAACGAAATATGGTCGATTTACCACGATAAATATTTAGAAATTTAAATATTTTACACGTAAAATCAATAAAAGTTACTCATGCCCTGTGTATCCGTCGTAGTTTCTGGCGATTTCTGCCATTTTAAGCTTGTTTTACCATCACTGTTATCCATATCAAAAGACGAAGTGGCTAACAGTGATGGTAAAGCAAGCTTAAAACGGCAGAAATCGCCAGAAACTACGACGGATACACAGGGCATGAGTAAGTTTTATTGATTTTACGTGTAAAATATTCATATTTCGAAATATTTATCGTTGTAAATCGACCATATTTCGTTCCCCATACTATTCCTTATAACGTGTTCAAATTTTCAACGGTTCCTCCCGTAATTTAACACCGAGTCACACAACGCGTGACGCGTTCATGAATTCATCGTTGGCTTTCTCGAGACGTGAGCTTGGGCCGCCTGTGGGCTGATAAGCACGTTTCCAACTTTTTCTCAGATGCGGGGATCATTTCCTGACCAAAGGATGTTAACTCAACCTTCCTGACTCACGTACTCTATGTTATTTGAATAGAATTGTGATATTGGTATAAGTTTTCTCAGAGGAGGGTAGAGTTGTCATTCTGAATCGAGGCAAATAAATACTTTGCCGCGCCAATTAAGTGGTTTGCTGCTCCACCTCAACAGCCAAAGTTCAAATAACACCATGACCACATGGGTCATTCGTGTTTTCCCTCTCTGGAGAAGAGTTATCATGAATTTTTAAGTCGTGCATGCCATCGTGCGATGCTTTTCTTCGTTATGAGTGGTTGGTTGTAATGGTTTAACGGAACTGGGTCCGTTTCTCGAAGGTCGCGGTGACATATCGGACCCGTAAAGCTATTCTGTTTTCATTCAAAATGGGGTTTCAAAAGATTTAAAAATTGCATAGGAAGACTAGCTGCTAAAGAAACAAAATGTACTACATGGCTTGGGTGCCAGAGCCTGCCTCTTTATTCTTTAACTTTTTATTTTCAAATATGACTTGGGGCCCTTAAAGTCAGCAAGACTTCAGAGAAACGGGCCCCTTTGTCGAGTTTCGAGCGAATTGCAATTCAACGCTTTTCCTGGCACTGTGCGGCACAGATCCAACGAACTTTCCGGTTAAAAATTAGAAATGAGCATATTTGCATTGATCCATTTGTTGCACCAGTGAACACGTATCAGATACTCAGGAGTCGTGGCTATTTCATTAGTAAAAGTCACATCTATTATGTTGGTGGTGTGTGGCAGCGGGAGCCCATTCAGTGACCCTTCTATGGAGGTTGCAAATTTTGTTTGCCTGCCGCTAGTTTACTTAAATAATAAAGGAATCACGTGGAAAGAACGCGCTTCCTTTTTTACGTTCCATCTTCCTCCATTTTCAAAACCCTCAATATGGAATTTTGGCGTATTCGCGAGTTCAAGTGTGATAGTTGGCTTTATTAGAGACTGGAATTCGATCTGAAGAAGCAAAGCCTTTCAGAGTAGTATACCTCTTCTAGTCTGTCTAGACACTGAAATTCACTTTGGAAATAGCCAAGCTGTGCTGTCAGCAGCTTGTTACTTCTGGCGTAATGGAAGGTCACTCCGTCACATTTTCCATATTGATCAGAAAATCTGTTCTTAGCAAAGGATTTATTTATAACAGTATCAGTCGCTGATAAGAAATGTACACTGTAGCAATTTCATGTTCAGCCGACTTACCAAATTTCATATCAAGGTTTACCGAGCGCTGCGGCCCAATGGAATGACTAGCTTTCTTGAGACCTTTTAAAAGGCACATATCTTGATAGTTTATAGTTCTACTTGATGGTTCTACCCTAACTCAGAAATTATTTAATTTACTTTACTATTTATTGCCTCAGAAAGAAGGAAAATTGGATTTGAAGTATGGCGCCTGTCGTCTCTTAGCGGATTTTGGAGCAAAATAATAGGGATTGACCTCTCTTAGCAAGTTGATAAACGTTAGATTCCATTCTATATTTTTGTTCTTTATGGCTTGTATTTACTCTTAAACGACTCCCTGTTGGTTTTGCGCGACACTAGGAAAAAGCGAGATTGAACAAAGCCGGATGTCTCAGTTTAATTTCTCGAAAAGTATTCAATTCACCGTATCGGGGACGATTCAAAGTGGAGAATAAGAAAGAGACACGTTTTTTTTACTTTGAAACAAATCAGAGCATGAACAGGATGCCATTTCTTCACAATCGAGACCCTCTGCATGTTGTGGAATGAATCAGCTTAGCAAATTTGTTGGATCATTAGAAGTGAGGAATTAATAGTGATGGTATGCTAAGACATGCGTGGTCGAGGATGACAAGAAATAGCGGCATATTTACAGCAGCTTAATGTTTATTTAAAAATCGAAATCTGTAAGGTAGATAAATTTAAGTATTCGGGCAAGTTTTCAAGTGTATAAGCTAAGGCTGAAAGAGCTACTTGAGAGATTTCTCGCGGAGGAAAAAAGACGCTACAAAATTCAGTGCTGTAAAGCCAATCTTTGATTGAAACTAAGTAATGACTATTAACTCAGCAAGAACACTCTCACACCGGAAAATAAGGTCTACTTAAATAAAGGTTTAATGAAAAAGTCACTGCAAGTCGTACCGTTTCATGCGATTTCCTTACAAAAAGTTAAAGAATAAAGGCAATCAACTATAGGAATACGTACACGTTAAACTAGAAAAGTGCCTTTCAGTGAAATATGAATTTGGATTGTTTGAGTGCTGCTGGAGTTCAGTAAACCTGAAGCGATAACCAACAAGGACGAAGATGGTAAAGTGCAAATGACAAACTTGATTCATCCAGCCTTAATTTTCACCGGCAAAATCGGCCGACGAATGGTGGCGATTCACGTTTGAAGTCTGTGTCGATTATCATGACTACGTCATTAAAAATCTTGGAAAATTGTGATGGAGTGCACCGATAAGGATATTGGTCTATAAAATAGTTGATATTCTGCATTAAAGTGTGACACAGCATATGCGAGGAAAACGTCATTTTCGGCAGCATTCATTCATCTGTGCGATTAAACGAGTGAGACTCACTTCTGAAAAAAGCAGGGGCGTGAAGGGAAGTCGGAAGTCAGCTCGGGAAATGAACGGCTCGGGAAGTAGGGCTGATTTGGTTAAGATGGTTAGGGTTAAATTATGGATGCATTTTACGGTCTCATGCATATTTTCTGCTGTCTTCCGGATAATCTCATACGTCCAACTGAGAAGCAAGTGCCGAGGAGTAATTCAGCCCGAGTAATCCTAAAATTAATTAATTTACGTTGAATTTTTTTTTCATAACTGCTTTGGTCGAAATCCGGCCTTAGCTACAGATGCCACCTTCTCTCTCTCATTCCCGTATATTCCTCACCCTACAACCCACATAGCCTTAAAAACGCCGTATGAAAAAGCTTTCCTTAGAGAGAAAGAAATTGTTATCATTCAGTACTATTGCAATCAATGGATAACTTCCCTCGGCGTTATTTGTTTGGTAACTATGCAATAAATCCTTCTTTTATTGGCATTCTAGTCTTTCAGATAAAACCCCATAAGATGTAAGGAGACCCGAAAATTGTGGCTTTGTGGCCAGAAAAATGAGCTAGATAAAAATCCGATCATATCTACCGTTCTTCCTGCTCCCAGCATGTTTAATCTTGCAGACGCAAGACTGGATGGATTTTGCTAAGCTGGCTCTTGCACTGCAAGGTATCGGTGATCGTAATTTAATTCAGTTTAATCAGTTCATGTTTTTCTGTTGTTTTGGCTTTCTGGCCACGCTGGTTATCGTCTTAGACTGAGTCAGGATATTATTTGGTTACCATGACTCCTCCATAAGTATTACTGACATTTGCAAATACCAGCGGTACATGTTGCTTTGAGTAAGACAAAATAAATTGTTATTTACCAGGTTTGAACCAAAGTACAGGCAAAGAATAAATATGAAGACATCTGAATTCAAGCATGCCTACGACCTTTTCTGCTGTTAATGAATTAAGAAAAAACGGGCGCCTTGTTACTCAAAATTATCAGGAAGAGAGCATAAATAGTTGGAACTGAATATGTTTTCCGCTCGGCCGACCCTCAAGTCTGAGAGCCAAGAGAAATTACCTATCACATTCTTTTACAGTTTATTTTGTTAGATGGCGTCTCTTTGGAATCACGAAACAATAACTATTTGTTATTTCTTGCTGAGCGAAAAAGATCGGTCACTTTTTTTTTCAATGGTAAATTCTAACATCCTCGTCTCTCGTCAACACTCAGGTAATTTAGTGATAACAACTGAGTTGAAAACGTAAATTGGCCACCGTAAAGAGTTAAAAGGCCGACCGGTTTCGAGCGTCAGTAGCCCTTCGTCAGAGCGATTGTCGTCAATTTATCATTTCTCTCGATAGATTGTCGTCTTGTCAACACTGCTGCTTGTCACTGATGTTCGCGCACGAGTTTAAGTCAAAAATCCACCTGTTATCAGAGAGAGAAGTGATGTAAATGAATAAAAACATAAGTACGCTGTTCTTTATATTCTAAACAAGGTTGAAATCAAACCACATCACGTAAGTACAAACTGCACTCCAACTTATAGCTTTTGTAATATAAACATGATAATCACAAAGAGAAACGATAACTTGTGCAGGTTGGAAGGTTTGAGTTAACAACCACATTTACGTACGAAAAGCAAGGAGAATCAGACTTTGTGGATCAGGAATGCATTCTAGCGAAGATACACATGATAAGCTGGAATAATGGAGGTTTTCGGTCAAGGGCAGACCTTGGACTCCCGCAACGGAAACTCTTTTAAATGCATTATGTAAGCGACTAGTTTTCTCGAGAGTTCTTGGGCAATAAATACACCACAGAATCTTATTTAGGACAAGGATAGTAAACTCTTAGAGGCTTCAAGCTGATCGATGGTTAAGCTTTTTTTATCTTCACTAGTTGCCGTTAACGATAACCTTTAGGGTCAAATATGTTTTAATTTTTTTTATTAATCAATTAACCTCGAGGCTTTATTTTCCAACCAGAAAATTGACAGTAGTTAATATGACAAAAAGAACATTACCTCCACTGGAAACTGAAGTGGTAATATATCTTCTTACAATTAAGTTAATAGCCATGAAAGCACGCAAAGTTTTGATTATCAGCTACGCTTGTAGTCCATCATCAAAATGAGTTTCTCAACCGATGAAAAGTTCATCGATGAAGGGAATAAGCGCGAAAGCAAACGAAATAGTTTGCACGTACTTTCGTGTCTCGTGCGTGGATCCACGAGCGGACTAAGAAATGTGCGTGCGCGTCTGTTCACCTTGGGCTTAAAATAGAACCAGAATTGATTTGCGAAAATCACGACTGTCAAAGCTCTATTTATGATAATTTTTCTCATTAAGTTCACATTGTTTGAGTGTTATCAAGTGTGATCATTTGCGGCCATTAATTTAGCGGTGTAGGTAAACGACTGTTAAAATCAATTTCATCGCTTTTCAAACCTTTAAATAGCTGTTTCCGCAATCACCAGCTTTCGTGCAGTTAAATTATTGTCTGCGAATATTTCAAGGTTGAACAGTTTGTCAAGTTGCGCGCAGCCGATTGATTTCGTTAAAATCCCTTGCTCCAATTTTTTTCTCGCGTGGAACTAAGGTGCCTAAAAAGCCCATCCATATTTTAATAACGTGGATCCCGTTTCTGAATGATTTCTTTGTTTTCGCATTTCTGTTCTGTTTAATATTTTGTCTTCTTCTCCTTTGATTTTCTAATGTCCATGCCAAAAGGATCTCAAGTACTTGACATAAGTCTCAGAGTCAAAGTCTTGGCAGTTGATAGTTCATTGTCATCTCTTTGAGTAACTTTTGTATCGCAGTATTGATTTTAAGAGTCTACTGCGATGAATTGTGCACGAGTTACATGCTTGTTTACATCGAATTTTGTGTTGTTCCACGAGGGAGTGTTCCAAAGGATATAAAGGTAGTTTTTTTACGTAGGCAGTAATCAGGGAGATAGGAAATTACGTTGGGGGTCTGTAGTAAACAAAACTTTCCGTGCCCTGAGGCTTGTGTTGTTTTTTGGTCTTACAAATAACACCCGCCGCAAAACCACAAATTTGGGGAAAAGGATAGTGACAGAACTTGCTTTAATGGGGTTCTTATATTTTGTTGTATTTACAGATGAGTATTTTGGTAATACCGACACTTCACACCTAATTTACGCCTAAGATACGTTATCTCCGATCAGCCGGTCGGTTTTACAAAGTGAGCATTGAAAAACTTTGAGTTTGGTTTTTCTTTTACCTCTACGCTGGCCTTTGGTCGATGACGAACGTATGACGTACCTTTGCGGTACTCATAAATTTTTTAGCATAAACTATGTATGAGAATGGACGAATCGATCACTTTTTACAGTTTAAGTTTGCTAGTTAGAGAAAATGTATACGGTAAGAGGAGAGAATTATAAATTAAGTCTTGAGATTTACAAGGTTATAAAGAGATCTTAAAGCCTAGTTTGTATATTAAGAGCCCGGCAAAATTAGCAACAAAAAGATGAAAGAAACGATTAGGGGTATGCGGTAGAAACTTCTCGGTTACGTCGGAAGTGGCTTTGTTGGGCGGAAAACAATATTACTTCATTAGTTAATCAAAAAAAGTTGTTTTCTCGTGATCGACGGAAAAACCCATTGAAACCAAAAGGTGAGGTCACACATGTTGTGTTTTTTTTTTAATTCATACACAGCGCTGATTATTATCTTAAAGTTTAAATTAGATCTTCCGTCCAGTCACGCGAAGGTTGAATGTTGAGAACGGTTTTTAAATACAATTAAATGTTGACCAAACATGCCCTAGAACACTGATTAACACAAACAAAACGTAAAGAAGCCGACAAACACACACGAGATCAATTCAAATTGGATGAGATTGAACTAAATGGGTTACATACATAATAACAGAGTTTGTCGAGCTTACAGCAGAGTGACTCTTCATGCACGAAGAAGTGATTTACTGAAGCCGCCGTATAAAATCGCATTTATTCACTTTGCACCTTAAGATCTCAAAATAAATTGATAAGTTTGATACTTTCACACGGGGCTGGCTTGTCATGTTTAGAACAGAGAGGAATAACTCTTGACAGTCGTTTACCGATCCGTGACCCGCAGGCAATCCAGGGTTTAGTTTCCATCCTCTGGGAACACGCGATGTCATATTCAAAGTGCAATTCTTTGAAAGTTTTGTAAACGGCTGAATCTTTGTAAAAGGGTGCTTTTTTAGCTGACGATGTTTCTTGAGCTATCCGTCAATTTCTGGTTCAGTCCTGAACTTTTAAAAATGTCAGCTCCACCCTCGTGGAATGGATTTGATCTCAGCCACATTCCGTTCGAATTTTTGTGGAAGCTAGTTATTGAGAGATAATACATCTCTCCTACAATTTTTCATATTAATTTGACACATACCTTTCTGTGCTAAATTTAAAGCCTTTTAACTTGAAAACTCCTAAGTTTCCGACAACTCAACGCCCCCTAGATAGGAAATGATCTCCATGTCTGTTTTCGCTTACAATGAAACTTGCAACGTTCCACTCAATTAGTCAATTTATTTAGATCTGTTCGATCGATGCTTAACAAATATATGATTTTGAAAACTAAGAGAAGCCTGCTCTATCAAATTGCAAATTGTGGACTCACTTATCGATGTTCAGGGCAGAAAGTCAGCCATTGTATGCAAAGTCCTTGTTCTTCGTAACTTTTAATACCTTCCACGCCAACACAGATTTCATCCTGTGGCATGAGTGTCATCACATGGTATATCCATCAAGAGATTTTGTAAAATGTAACAATCGAAAGGAAATAGCCAGAGCAAGAGCGTTTGGAAAATATCACCACAGCTCTCGTTTCGATTTGATTTTTAATCCATTGATTAAATAAGAGGAACAGAGTGAGTGCGTCAAAAACTGAAACGAGTTCATAGTATACTAAATTCAATCGTCTCTTTATTTTCTCGGTAAGCAAAGCAAATGATCTGCGGAGCTGTTTGGAATTCCTTGTCACTAAAAGAACATCTGGTTCTGAAAGGAATCTGCCGAAATCGCAGTTAAGAGGGATACCGAGTTTCAGAAATCTGATGTAGCTTATTTTTTGGTCTGATAAAATTTAGGGCATGGGCGGAGCGGTGAAGCTTTGGACCATCTCCCGGGGCTAATCGAGCACATCTCTCTTGCTCGTGTCAAATCCGCCGAGTCGCACTTTATTATCGACATATTAACGAGGTAAAATAGCCCTGTCTATAGCCTCAAATCTTATTTCAACTAATCTCCCGTGCTAATGAGCTTGTCTACTGCGTGAAAATCTTTGAGCAGCCTCAGTTTTGTCGTATAGGACGTAAATAACTGGAGAGAAAAGTAAGGCGAGTTTCCTTGTTCAGAAATTCTACCTTAAATTCCCTTAAAGCAGCCTTCAATAGAACAAAAAGAAAAAAAAGGACTTCGTCGGTAGTCTGTAGAAGGCGTTTCGTTACAGTTCAACCTGGGGAGATTTTTTGTTCACTATGCCCTGTTGAAATTGCGAGCTTCCTGCGGTGATAATGAAAAAAAGATGCGAAAATTTAGTCTGCGGTTTCCACATGAAGGTAAACAAACCTTCGGCAGCCGAGTGTGATTCCGTCACCACTAGGGAACTTTTGCGCCTCGCTCTTTGAATGGCAAATTAAATACTTAATACATGGGAGGTTTTCTTGAACCCTTGACAACAACACAAAGGATACGCAAACAATGAGAAATATCATTTTATTTTTATTGTGTTTTTAAGCCGAGTTTAAGAAACTTATCTACGTGGTAACTCTTCAAGCGCATTAGCAGATGTTTGGCATATTTAGCAGCGTGCGCTGGCGCCGCACAAAAAAACGAAATTTCAAGAATCGAAGGGATTTAATCGCCGCCTAATTGACTGGCTTATTTGTTGGCCTCACGGCTGGGACACAAAGAGAATTGAAAAATCGTTTCTCACAATCCCTAATGCTAATAAGAGCGTGACAGTTAACTTTGCCAGACATTTATTAACCTCGTCTAGAACCTGATATTTCCCAAATGTACTTCCGTTCATTAAGCCGAACTCAGCAGCTATAACAGCCTTAGGGACTGAGTTGTAGCGTTATTCGACTGAATAGCGCTACCAGGTGGTCTGAGCGAGTTTGCATAATATTTTGCCAACATACTACACTCAAAGTGCGACTCGACTAGCCGTGTCAATTTGAGGTCCGGCAGATAGAGGTGTAAATTGAATCTTTTTGAGCGCTGATGTCCCAGATATAATAAACTTTTGTTCAAGTCGGTTTCCGGTAACATCATTAACCCGTGGTAGAAAGTGTTTGGTCAAAGCCATTGTAAAGTGAAGGAGAGCAAGACTCGTGGGTGACCGGGGCAGTAAAATCACAGCTAGTAGAGTCGCAGCATCTCACGAGAGTCAAAAACAATGTGCGGAGCCCTAGGCCTATTACGTTTTGCCTTTCTACTCAAGTTTGTGTTAGAATGCCGTGGATTTCGCCTCGTGGCAAAGTTGGAGCCGATAACTGTCGAACTGGGGCGATCTGTGTTCTTGGATCCAGTGCGCGATCTGAAAATCACGTTCCCTGAAGGAGCCACATGTAAGGTTGAAGTTTTAAGAACTGACCCCTTATCGCAAAGAGTGGGGTTTCTCTCGCCAGACACCTTTCCATGCGATTTCTCTCTTGGCGAGGTGCAATATTCACACTTGGGGTCCATGTTTTTCATGCAAGACTTTGTTAAACTACAAATCCGCGCGGACGCCGACACACAAACTCGTTTAATCCCACTCAATCTTCGCGTGACGGTTTCGTTCACAGACATGGAAATCGTCAAGAAAAATCTTCCCATCAAAGTGTTTGAACTCGGGGGCATTTCCACAGGCATAAACAACGACGTGCTCGAGTTCAAAGACGACGTAACCAAAACATGCTCCGTTACCATTCTGAACTTCAACAACGGAGGAGTAAATTCGCGATACGGAGAACTTGTTAATGTTACAAGGGACCAAGGGAAAACGGCCAGATTTGAATGTAGCGATTTCTTACGATCCAATATTCGCTATCAACACAAAAAGCTTTCATCTTCTAATCGCGATTTTATTCCACTGGTAGTAGAGCTTATCGATGAAAATACTCATCGAATCGAGAGGGAATACTTTCAAATAATCGTGCGTATAATGGAGGCACGATCGAACCAAAGACCAGTGGCTTCTTTTGAAGCTTCTCATACCGTGGAAGTCAATCAATACACGCTTGCCCCGATAACTTCTGATATCCTCGCTGCCTCTGACGCGGAAACCGATGCTCGTGAGATAATTTTTAATATCACTCAAGCGTTACAATCAGGCGAAGGTTCGCTGGTAAACACCGATGACCCTTATCACTCGCTGACAGCTTTCTATCAGAGAGATGTCGAACAGTTTAAGATCGCTTATAGGCCTCCTACCGCTCAATCATCGGAGCTGCGCATGTTTCAGGTCAGATTAGAGGCTGTGGACACTGAGGGCGCGAAATCTGAACAGATTCTTCTCTTGATTATGGTAAAACCAACTAATAATCTAGCACCTATTGTTACGAAAAACGCTGGTCTTAGCTTATTTGAAGGTCAATCACGGGCTATCACAGAAAAATTCAATCTGGCTATCTCCGATAAAGATAACTTTGATGACGTTCGGCTACAAGTGATTGGCGGCTTGAGGCATGGCGAGCTTCGAATAATTGGATACAAAGTAAATCAGTTTATGGCAACAGATTTGGAAATACCCGTCATAACTTATCACCATGATGGTTCAGATACTTACAGTGACAATATTATCTTCCGACTCACCGATACTCAACACGACGTAAAGTTCCTGTTCCCAATAACTATTGGCCTCGTGGATGACACTGCTCCAACACTGGTACACAATACTGGGCTGACATTGGACGAAGGGGATCTAGCATTGATAGACCAGTACATGTTGAGTGCCACAGACATCGACTCCGAGGACAGTAAAATAAAATTCAAACTCATAAGCCATCCAAACTTCCAAGAGAATGCGGATAATTCATTGTTTGAAGAGACCAGCATCGGTGTTTTGTGCCTGCGAACCAAAACTCCACCCGAAAGAGGCGAAAACTGGGTTCTTCTGGAGGACGGCGTTTATGAAACAAATGTTACTCAGTTTTCTCAGGACGATATCAACAATAGACGCCTTTACTATCGGCACCTTGGAGGAGAATATTTCAGTGATGAAGTCGCTTTTGTAATGTTTGATGAAGCTGATGATCCAAACGTTTCTCCGATAAAAACTTTTCAGGTCACAATTCGACGAGTCGATGACTTACCTCCATTTCTGTTCCCTGGATGTCCCTTGGAATTAATCGCTGACGAGAAGGGACTGGAGGCGCTAAGCGAAGATGTACTGCACTACACAGACAAAGATTCTAATGATGACGAACTTCTATTTTTCATTACAAAGGAACCTAGTTTTATTGACGATGGTCTGAACAGAAGTGAATCAGCTGGGGAAATTCTCCTTTCAAATACGAAAGCAAAAGTGTTGAGATTCAACCAGCTCCAGCTGCGGCACAAAAAAATCATTTTCAAATCTCCTGACTTGGAACTTGGTACCAAACCTAGATACGTGCAGTTTGAGTTTTCAGTATCAGATTTGTCGGGTAATACGGTTAGAAATCAGGCCTTCCGTGTTATTTTGACGCCGGTTAATAACCAAGGGCCTCGCGTGGTAGTGAAACCTTTAGAGGTAGACGAACTAAACCAGGCGATTCTGGGGAGTGCACATTTGACTGCGTTTGATGAAGACACACCCAAACATGAACTGACCCTCACTCTGGTTTCTCCCCCACGGTATGGCTTCCTCATCAAAAATGACCTCGAGTTGCAGTATCTGGACACTTTTAGCGTCCAGGATGTTGCAGCGTCCCAAGTTTGGTACCGTCACGCGACTAAGGGCGAGGCGAGTGACGAGGTTGGATTGACAGTTGACGATGGAATGCAAGGGCAAAACTTCCTTTTAGAAATAGGTATGATACTGTCATTGTGATATACGTGCTTATCTAACTTGCCAAGAGTCCCTATGGGACTGGACTAGTTCTGGGAGGGAACTGTCGAAGAGGTGTCCACCGCGGGAGGCCGACTTTAGTATAAGGCCTTTTATTACCCCCTTGCTGGTTAAAAAAAAAGCTAATGAGCTCAAGGAGTATTTGCTTTTGCTGGAACTTATCGGGTAACTAGTGTTTGGCTGTGGGGCCACTTTAGCCAGACAGCTTAGGGTTGGGGTCATTTAAGTAAAATGATAAATCACGATGAACTAACCAAGCAGATACATGGATTAAGAGAGAAATCTTCAAGAGTGCCCAATTACTATCGAAAACCAGCGGAATATAGTTTTCTCTCTAGCTTTTGGAATATTTTTGAACATTCTTATTATCGATGATACTTAAAAAACGGATTCTGACTCTGATCTGAGACAATGCAAAACTAAGATCTCGTTATGTACTCGGCCTTGTGAAAGACTATGGAATCACACAGAAGATCATCGAGAAATTTCAGTTTATGTTACACCGACTTCTCTACGCTGAGATTAAGTATAATACATTAAGTACAGTACATGACCTAAAATAGGAACTGTTCTATATTCTTTGGTTTTTTGTCTTTTTGGACTGATCTCTTTTCCGTGCAGTAAGAACATTTCTTTTAATGCTGAGAGTCGAAAATCCTCGAGCTGCTCGTTTCCGGATTATGAATGTAAAATCTGGGTTTTAGGTACCCTTTCACTTTAACATAAGAACACAAAGGTGCAGTAGGGCACTCCTATAATGAGTTTAAATGTAAATTAAAACCATGTGGTAACTAAAGATAGACATAGAGCCTGCGGCGTAAATTTTTGTCGTAGTAAATTCTTTCTGGCAAGAGTTTTTCGCATTCGGAAGATCACACGTGCCATCATTAGTTTTGAAATACAAGCAATGAGGTTATTAGGAAACGAAACTGAAGAGAGTGTTTTTAGAGCTGTAAATATCGTTTTCTAAAATGTCAAAGCTTCGGGGTTTTAAAGTTACCACAACTTGCTTGAATCGGACCCCTGGTGTCTAAAATGTCAAGAGTGGAAAAAAGATTTGCGTCTTGCTTAAAAGTCGCATTCGTGCCATGATCAGATTGTTGTACTCATAAGAGAGTAGAGTCAGTGTTTATCTACCCTGATTTTGTAGCCAAAAATTTTCAAGTTTGTCATTACCAATCTGAGTTAATCTTCTCCCCTCTTGCCTATCCTCGTCATTATTTATTGCTTTCTACTTATCTCTTTTGTATTTTTCGCGCTATTAAAGGTTTTAATCTCGTAAAATGGGATATTCTAGGACGCTAAAGAGACTGAATCACCTCTTAGCTTCAATAGAGTTTTAGTAGGGAGGTCTGAATGTTACAATTATCGCAAATCAACATCGAAACAAGCGTCGAGGATCGTATTGGAAAGTTGCGCGTGCAAGATTGTGAGGCCGGGGAGGAGTGCTTGCTTTCATTCTCTAAGAAAACGACCTTCGACCGCAAAGCTATGGTTAAGAAAATGAATAAGAATAAAAGAAAAACGTCCAGAAAATTATGGTTACATGAACTCTCTAAGCTTGTATGAATGGAAAGCTTGAATAGAAACATAAATAGGCTACTAGGTATCCTCCTTCGTGTCACCAAATCTACTGGTTTGACTTAGTACGATTTTTACTCGGCTTGACGTGTAATTCATGTTGTTTTGTTCCGTTGTTTTATCTCTTAGGGATCATGTTTCACCATGAAACCGAAAACAATGAAAGTTTTTTTTCATTTTGGCCAAAGATCAAAAGAAAAATAAACAAAGCATGACTTGGAGCATGATTTATGGCTCTAATCATTAGAATCAGACGAAGATGACCATCCAAGCTGTAGTCTAAATAGACATCAGCCAAACCTCATCGTGTGAGGCTAGCTTTTGGTCTTTTTTATAGATTATTACAATACAGAAGGTTTTCAGAGATAAAATAGCGACGTTCAAATATGTCTCCGAAGAAGTTATCGCCTCAGTTGTTCATGAGTTATCATGATAATCCTTTCAAGTAATACATCCTTGCATGTAAGAGGTTTTCATAATTTTCTATAGTATTTCTTGGCGATTTTTTTCTTAACAGTAAGCCAATAACCTCTTGAAACCTAAGTGAGATGAATTCGCATTCCAGGTCATGTTCTTTCCCTTCTGAAAAGAGAAGACTTTCTTCTGAAGAGTTCCGAAAGAAAGAAAAGAAAAATTTGCGTACCAAGGCGTGCAAAACATTTTCTGAACAAGAAAAAATCGAAAGAGGAATTTGTTTGTTAAACAACACGGAGAGACGTGCTGTATATCTTTTGCGCCATCCGTCGTCCATGAAAGCGAGGCATGATTGATTACCGCGACATTCGCTCTAATTTGATAAGTGTTCCGGCAGAAGCGCGATTAAAGTAATCAGGAAATGTTTTTTTTGTATTAATGAGCATGCTCCTTCTATTTGAGAAGCTTGCGTGCCCTATTCCTGTCTATTTTGTTGGCACTACTTATTTTAAGCTGAGCTAATCAATAAAAACTCAGCTTTGGGAAAAAAAAGGACAAAATTCAGACGTCCATAGTGAAATTCGCGCATAGTTTGCCTCTCAAGTATCGGCTATTTTTGAGAAAACACGTTTGCTTTTTTAATAGAAAGAAAGATTTATTTTCTATGATTTCGTGCAAACTCCCTCTAGGTTTTTTTCATGCGGGGCCTTAAACTCCTAAAGCTTGTTAATCCATACTAAACGGATTAAATCAAACACGAGCAATATGTTAACAGAGGCTACAAATAAATAAACACTTTATTTGAATTTCTATTTAACGGTTTTTATCGCAAATTGTCTCGGAATTATCGATCGCATTTCAATATGTTGTCTATACTATGTAATCCCCCCTGATAAAGGATTTCGAAGACGTTTCCAGAATGCTTTCTAGTTTTTTTCCATGACTTCTTGCAGAAGTCTTACTAAATGGAAAAGGAGTCTTAGTCAAGTGGATTTGGACCGGACGCGCTTATAGTTAACACTTGGATTGGCAGTACTTCTTCACGTCCTTATCAGACAATTGACGGGCTCTGAAATTTGGACCGGTTTCAATCCGTCCACGTTGAAAGTCTATTTCATAAGGATTAGAAAGTTCCACCTCATTTGTCTGAGAAAAATCCTGTATAATCTGCTTTTGGGGAGTTTATGGATTAAGCACTTTGAAAACAGTTCTTTGCCGCACAATGTTTCTTGTTTCTGTTCCCTATTACAAATTACCCTAAAATAAAAAAGGAAAAGAAAATGGTTTTAATTGTCGAGCCAGACAAGGAGTTTTTATTTATGTTGGGAGATCTTTTTTTAGCATAGATGAAAGCACGGCCTAAGGCTGAAGGGAAATGTTTCCAGTCTCGATCTCTCGCTAGCTAATAAGCTGAAAAATATAGCGAATCGTTGAATCGAACTTAGGTTTTTAAGCCTTGTTTACATACCACAGGGATAAAAATTGGGTTTGCGTGAATAAACTGAAAACTGTAGGAAAGGTGTCTTCTTCAACCTTTTATATCTCTGGCAAAAGCAACATATGATGATTGATGAAAAATTTGAATGGAAAATAAGGTGACATCTTGGTGAAGGCAGAATCGTAATCGCCAGTACGTGTAAAAATTTTACTGACTAATCCTACACGCCCTAATATCAGTCTGCATATTTTCAATACTCTCCTTTATATGTTTATTTTGGTATTGAAAAGGAAACTTTGTTTAATAACCAAGAGCTTTTTTGGTTGACGATCATTTTCTTTACTCTCTTGACCTTGAGTTTTGAATCAGTAGTGATAGCGTGAGTAGATTTTAGATAGCAGTCACCCCCTGGGCTAAAGGGTTTGTCAACAACAATTGGTGCGGAAAACTAGCTCCGGTAGCCCTTGATATCAAACCTCGCTCATAAATTTGTTATCGAGTGCATTTATTAGCCTGACACAATAACCTTGAACCGCATTAGCTACAGCAAAATTCTCCATTGGAGGTTTCCTCGGCATAATAGATAAACGACTACGATAAAACAAGTCCTCTTGGTCAAAATCTGAGTTGTTGGTCTCATTTCCACTGGGCGGGGACTTTTTGAGTGAATAAACTTCCCAGGGAGGAATGTCATAGTCTGTAAGTTTTTCTTTTTTTCTTACCCATTCAGTTATCATTCCTGAGCGCAAGAATGTGACTTGTCATGTGTACAATATGACAGTGACTGTAAAGGAAAATTCACGGGAGGCTATCAAAATTCACTCTTCTTCTCAAAGTCCCCGCGACACGGAGATTATACTTCGCATCGCTAGCCCACCCCGGGTAGGGCGAATTTTACGCGATGGAAAGGTGAGCTACGAGTTTAGTGTCCAGGACTTGGAAGCTGGGGTTGTCTATTACGAGCACATTGGAAGAGAGACTGGACTCCAAGGAGATGTGGATCATTTTAATATGACGTTGTTGAATGACACAGAGACCTGGATTCGAGAGGGAAGAAGATATGAAGGTAACTTAAAATGTTATTGTAATGAAATGTGCTTTATCAGATTACAAGTAGACTCGTTCAAATCTCCTGTTGGTGTGTCTGAAGTAATTTCGTGACTATGGAAAACTGCGCAACTCAAGCCAGACAGCTAAATGTTCACAATTTTCAAGTGCCATGAAAATTACATGAGGTCTCCAGGAAAGAGGTCGAATACGAAGAGAAGATAGTTGAACGAGAATTGTACAATTTTACCTACACAAAACAGGTCGCCTTGTTATTCCAAACATAGATCGTTTTTATTGAATATTATTAGATGACCAATTCAACACCTTCAGTTCGCGTTCGCTATAGTTGCTCTGATATCAAGCACGTCATTTAAATGCAATTAAAGATTAATATGTTATTTAATTTTTATTCTCACAGCAGTGACTGTGGTCACAAAGATTCTACCAGTGGACAGTCAGCCGCCCGCAGTGAGTAGAAACGAACCACTTGTTGTGCTTGAAGGTGGAGAAACCAAACTCACGTCACGCCACTTGACTATCGTCGATCCCGATACGCGTGACAGTGACGTCACTTGCACCATTGATATACAACCCACGGTGGGTTTCTTGGAAAATGTCACGCCATCTCGGGGATCAGAGATCAGCAACGCGGGAAAACGTGTTACCTCTTTTACTATTGACGAGATACGAGCTGGACGCATCAGCTACGTGCAAGACAAGTATGAGAACAGCGAGCCAACCATGGATTGGGCGGCTTTTTCGTGTTCTGATGGTAATAACACATCACCGCGTTACTTGCTGAATATCGATATCATCCCGCAAAATGATGAAATACCGCAGATATTCATCCGAGAATTTAAGGTGGATGAAGGTGATGAGATGATCATTGACGTAGCTGTCCTGAACGCAGTCGACACTGACGAACCTCTGGATGAGTTGGTTTTCTTCGTTGTCACGCCGCCAAGTCACGGCATGATCACGGACACACGGAGGGGCGCTGTGGCACCAGTGCCCAGGTTCTCCCTGACGCAAATTAAAAAATCGACCTCTATAGTGTACCAACATGATGGAAGCGAGAGTACTCAGGATTCTTTCGTTGTGAGCGTCACGGATGGCAAATATAACACAACGCGTTCAATTCCTGTTATCATCACTCCCATCGATGACGAGGAACCCACATTGTCAGTGAATATTGGACTACAGATCGAGTTTGTTGGCGAAAGCAGACCAATCACGCCAAACAACCTCAGAGCCACAGACATAGATTCCTCAGATGAGAACATCACATTTATAGTACGCAGTCCTCCGCGGTCGGGATATCTGAAGCTTATAAACCTTAATGGGTCCGTTCAAAACTTAGGTCGGTGGCAAAGGTTTACTCAAAGAGACATTGAAGAAAGACGTTTAGTTTACTCTCAGGATCCTCATATCCCAAGCGAGAGAGATCAGATAAAATTTGACATTTCTGATGGTAAAAACACACGATTAAATCAAATATTTTACGTGCAAATCAGCGCTGGCGATAGAATTCACCCAACTGTAATTAATAAAGGAGTGCAGTTGACCCAAGACTCTCGCGTTATTATCTCGACAAACTTCCTCAGTGCCAGCGATACGGGAAGTCCCAATGAAAAACTACAGTTTTTACTGAAAAAGCAGCCGTTAAAGGGTCACTTGGAGCACTTGGACTTTCCCGGACTGCGACTTAATTCCTTCACCCAACTTGATTTGGCGGGAAATAAAATTGTCTATGTACACACGAGTACCGACGAAGCTAAAGCGGACAGTTTTGATTTTGAAGTTTCTGATGGCACTAATGGCGTGGTTCGCTCATTTTTGGTGACGCTGTTAAACATCGACAACAAAAAACCAGTTCTAATCCATCGGAAACTTGTGGTCAATGAAGGTGAGAGTATACTGATTACACCTTTCGAGCTGCGCGCGGACGATCAAGACACGCCTCCCGCGAATCTCGTGTACACAGTCACGCGCGTACCTTTACACGGCTGGCTACTTAACCGCGGGATTCCTACGCACGTATTCACGCAAGAAGATATCAACCTTAATCGAATTTCCTATGCTCACGATGGTACAGACGTGGTTAAAGACAGCTTTAAAATCACGATAAGCGACGGAATTCATAACAAATTTTACATGTTTCCAGACACCGAGAATGTGGTTCGTGAGCCCCGGGAAATTCAAGTGTTTGTTGTTCCCGTGGACAACAGAATTCCACAACTGGTTATCAACAGAGCGGCCACCAATCTTGAAAACTTACCGGGCAACAAAATCGGGCTGGTTATAAGGAGCGCTTCGTTACGCGTGGCGGACCTGGACAGTGATAATTCTGAGCTTCTGTACATTGTCACAGCTCAACCATCAAACGGAGATCTTGTGGCACAAGGGAATTACCATAGCAACGGTAGCATCACAAACTTCACTCAGTCCGACATTGACGCCGGAAACATTTCGTATGTCTTACATGAAGGTTGTAACGCCACAAATGACGGTTTCAACTTTGACGTTTCTGATCCTGCCGGGAATGTCCTGCGCTTTCAGCGATTTTCTCTTACTTGGGCGTGGGTTTCATTTGAACGTCAAAAATACCACGTTAGCGAGACAGAAGGAACCATAAGCCTTGGAATCATCAGGAAGGGTTTTCTAGGGGACCCGTCCTTCATTCGCATGGCTATAAAGGGTCTTACAGCTACTCGAGGCCAGGATTTCTCCTTGGTTAGCCCTGCGCACGTTCATTTTAGTCCTGGTCAGAGGAAAGCGGAGTGGAAGTTGATCGTTGAGGATGATAGGATTTACGAAGCCAATGAAACGTTAGAGGTGGAGCTTAGGAGTCCTGAGATGTGCGTCATCAGGCAACCAAAGACAGCTCACGTGACCATCTCAGATCCGGAGGATGGTAAGATATGATCATTTTTAAAAAAATATGTTTTGCACAGAGCAATTTACATTTGATTGTCGAAACAGGAACCACATTATGGACTCCTGTCGAAAGTAATCTGGTATTGAAGAATTTTCACCACTTCTGTCTTTGAGTGATGCAATTTCATTTTTCGTTCGTAATTTGTTGCCCTATTTTTTTTGGTATTTTCTAGTTCCATCGGTTGAAGTTGTTCAAAGTCACTTTGTTGTGGAGGAAAGTGTCGGAGAAGTAAGAATTCCCTTGAGGCGCACAGGAGACACCAGTCAGCGGCTGTATGTCAGTTGTGTGACTACCTTTTTTGGGGAGGAAGGTAGGCGAGAAGCCAGGATATGGCTGAGTCTAACGGGCCAAGGAGCTCACACTGCCTCTTGTCATCTCGATTTCTATTTAATGAAGTGACTAAAATTTTAACTATCACTTCTCCCCATAAACCGGATGCTTGTCCACTACAGGTTGCTCCCCTATTCATCGTCTCTCTGTCCCCGTTCCCCCCTCCCCTTAGCATTTTATCAGGTATTCCTATTACGTTGCCGGTTTTCATTTCGCACTTATGGGTGGAGATGAGGGGGGGATCATAATTTGATCCTGGGTCTTCAATAGATAATCCAACAGGTCTGTTACTTCCTCTACCGAGGGAAAAGTACAAAATAAGTGAATTGAATAGTTCCACCAATTATGTTTTTATGGATCTTCACAAAAGAATTTTCTTTCAGTGAGCTTGTATTTAATATGATTCAGGTTGGGCCACAGGGACGTTACCTACGTCTATATTGTCTTACTCCGACTTTATCACGAGGCCTGACAGCAAACACAGTGTGATTACTTTTGGAAAGGTAAGCACTGTAGAACCATTATCTAATTTTTTAGGCTGCGCAGCCGGCGGTTTATTGAGTGCTTCATGACAATGTAGCAGTCAGTAGAGCCCAAGCGTCTCTCTGACTTACCGCTGATTTATTCTGCCGTCCTGTTCAAATCTTCAAAGCGGACGCAACTCCCTTAGCTACACAGGCTAACAGAATTTACTACGTAAATTCTGTCTTGCAAAATCGTGTGCGATTCCTCAGACTGTTGCCTTAGGATAATAAAGAATCGGTTTAGTTTCTAAGGCGGTCAGTCTTTTATTTCAGGATGGTTATTTCGTAGGTTGTACCGCTTGAAAGGCTACGCGGCAACTTTTCACGTCTTTCATTTGCAATCATGCCTAAGTTTTTTCCATCCTTGACCATCTTAGTCACTTTTTGTTTTATTTTCGCTTGTTTGGGTTTTTCTGTCAAAAAAACTTTTACATTAAGGTTTCCATTCATTAAAGTGCAATTTCTGCGACGCGCAACCGACTCAAAATGTTCCGTCAGAGCTTCTTTAATTTGATTTTCCTTCTTTTTTTTCTTCGAAGGGTGATACTGTTAAATACTGTCCGGTCACCATTATTGATGACTCTCTTTACGAGAACGAGGAAAAATTTTATGTGAAGGTGATCTCCCATCTTGGCAGCAGAATAAATAGTGAAAGGAACAGCAGCATTATTGTCATAGCGCCGGATGTAAAGGACGGTAAGGGAACATGCTGACACGCGACACGATAATCTGAACAATTATGAAATAAATGTTTGCATGTTTTCTTTAGCTTTGCGCCAATTTTCGAGTCTAGGTAGGGCGAAGACTCGAGATCATTAACTGCGTTGCTAGACACGCAAGCTGTCCTCAATGACGCACCGCTATTTTGTTTTTCATTTTCTAGAGGTTCTAGATCTTTGTGCGCCGCCGAAAAAACATCTTTCTTGTTCCGACACAAAGATAATATCAACAAGCCGACATTACAAGTTAGAAATAGAACCACAAGTGCGTATAGAAAGACAACATTCGGCGTGGCTTCTTGGAATTCATTCCTTCTTTTACGCGGCGTTGACTGAGCTGGCACGTTCTTGATAGGCGGTCCTCTTTGAAGGGAAAAAACACGGACGCGCTCTAACTTAAGACGATTACAAGTTACAATTAAGGGCTTAAGGCATCTTTTGAAAAACCAACGTCTAACGTCTGGTTGACAAAGATTATCCCAAAAGCAGATTACCTATGTAAACACAAGTCTGGCTGTCAAGTACAACAACATGCAACATACTTGATGGAAGTGACACTTCCTTCTAAAAATATTGTTTGAATCCTCTTGAATCAAAGGTTAAACGGCGTTTAATTGTAACATCTGATACTGTTTTTTCTGTCTCGTTCGCCCAATTGTCGAACAATTTTTGGAATGTATTCATCAGCCTAACAACTTGTTGCCGTTTATTTAGAGCCCAAGGTATTCTTTGATCGAGGGCGTTACTCTGAGGATGAAAGTGTCGGCAAGATTGACGTCAGCCTGAAGAGGACTGGAACTGACCTCTCGAAACCATCGTCTGTGTTCCTGAGGTCGAGACAAATGGATCCAATCTCCGCTCGAGGTATGAAGGCACAGACATGAGCTACTTTAGGAAAGTAGAGGGCTATTAATGAGCATATAGATTAATGTGATATAGATTAATTAAGAACAGCGCAGTTATTTTGTCCTTTGTAAACAATATGGTTTTGAGTTTCTGAAAGTCGTTCCAGTTCTTTGTGCTCGACTGATTGTAATGTTTTAGTGTTAATCTCTGCAATGTAATGTAAAACAGATGAATCGAAATCAGAGGATGGCAATCGACTTTAGTTGTAAGATTGAAGGCCATTTCCTTGGTGGTAGCCAAGTTATCGGGCATGCTAGACGAATTTTGCTTTCTTTTGCAGTGGAAAATATCGCCCTCGTGAGCCAGCAATGACTATGAGCCTGAATAAGGGTCGCGACAGAATTTTCACCTCAATATGGAGGGTTCGTTTTCACAAATTTAAGCCCGATCACCAATTGATTCGGTCGCAAAAAGCAAATCTGAGTAAGAAACATTGCACCACTTTGCGTTCGAGTCGCTTAGGATTTTCTGTGGTTGTCTTGTAGCTACTGAGGACTACATCCCCGTTATCCAGATGGTTTACTTCCCACCTTTCTCAAAGATTCAGACAGTACAGGTCACCATCCGAGACGACCAAGGACTTCCTAAGGTGGAGGGGACAGAGGAATTTGAACTTGTACTTAGAACGCCTATCAACGCTGGGCTTGGGCAGGCAAGCGAGACAGTTGTTGCAATTGACGACTCAATTTCAGATTGTGAGTTTCTTTCTGATATATACTGTATGTATATGTTTTTGTACAAAAAAGTCTAGCTTACTTATCTGGGGTGAAGAATTCCTTTGTTGACTCTTGGCTTTGTGCGCACGAACTTGAGGGACCAGTTTTACCACCTAACTGACAATATCCCGACATTTCTGTTCGCCGCTTTTTAATTTTGAATTGTCATGGCTCTGTGATCAATAAAGGTGAGGTGTCACAAGCTTAGCCCATCACTGGAGGGGCTTATTCCGATAGCATGAGGCAAACAGAGTATCGCCACCCGTATTGATCAGGATGCCATTCCATTTCTAGTTATTCGATCTGGTTTTACTGACAATTATCAGGTACCGATTAGTTCTCCTACGGGAAAAGAGGTTACATAAGAATAAAGACAATCAAAGCAAGCTTAGGCTTCATGCCTGATTAATCCACTTGCAGTCCAGTTCAAGATAATGATTCTTAAATTATGTTATTTGTTGTGATGTGCTCATTAGCTTTTCGAGTAAAAGTTGCGGCTATCTTTTTTCTTTCCCGTCTGATGTCTTCGATTCCTTCCTAGTGCCCACAATACAATTCGAAAAGACAACATATTTTGCCAAGGAGGAATCAGGAACGCTAAACGTTGTGCTCATGCGTAGTGGTGATCTTTCATATACGTCATCAGTTCGATGTTACACGCGGTATCTGACAGCGCAGGTGGAACGAGATTTCAAAGAGAGACCGGACACAGATAAGTCACTGGTTCTGTTTTACCCAGGGGAGTATCGGAAGATTTGTCCCGTGACTATTGTAAACGATGTTGTATTCGAAGGGAAGGAGATGTTTCGGCTAAGATTAGGAAGCGTGGACAAGGCAAGCCGGATAGGAAAGAGGAATACTTCAATAATAAGCATATTGGACTCTGCCGATAGTAAGTGCTAAGAACGAGTAAACAAGTAAACAAACGAAAAATATTTGATTTACAAGTTCGAATGTCATTTAAAGCTAACCATTATCTTGAGAATATTTAATTAAAAAAAATTAGAATAAAAAAAGGAAAATAGATGGGACAGACAGAGCATCCCGATAACTGTTAACCGAGCTCAGGCTTCAGTTAAACCAATCAATTCCATATCTAACTTTATAGACACCTTTTGAGTTTTTGGCACAATTGCGCATGAATTCTGTGGAACTTTGGTTGTAATTTTCTCATTTTGTTTTGCCTTTTTCAACTTCTAGAATGAAATGTTTTGTACTTCTTTCTTTTCCAGAGCCTGTGATTAAATTTACCAAGGAGCGTGTATTTGTCGTAGGCCCTGCTGTAGCTGGAGCGAATAGCGAAGCTTTGATTCCAGTTAAGAAAACAGGTGACCCCACCGTGCGATCAAAAGTCAGAGTTTACACCCTTGATGGATCAGCAAAGGCTGGTAGAAGTTATCAACCGATGACCGAGGTAATTCCTTATTAAAAGCAAGCTAATGTATGGCGCCGCAAGTCGCGTGCGAGAAAAGGAAATTAAATGGAAATTTGGTGAGTTTGAAGGCAGCGCGGGCGCGAAGCTTTCTGAGGCCATTCCTCACTCGCCAATTTCTTTCTTCAGTGCTTCAAAGGGTTACTCGTAGACAGCGATAGAACCTGCTTCTCGGCTGTTTTTATCAAAGTAACAAGATAAGCCTGAGATTGGTAAATTTCTTTAAAAAAATGACAGCCCTTGTTCATAATAACTTTTCTTGTCACCAAATCTATATTTATTCAATTAAGAATAAATTTCTTCACTTCCCTTCACAGATTATCGAGTTTTCGGGAAACAAGTCAGCTCATGTGATAGCTATCAAATTACTCTTCGACGCTCATCGAAAGATTCGCTTCGCGTTCAGCGTCCATCTGAGCTCTGACATGACCGGCGAAAGTAGCTTGGGGCTGAAGAAAGTTATCGTTTACATTGAACAGCCGTCTACAAATCCAACCGTCACGTTTCCGTTGTCGCCTAGAATTGTGTCATTGCGTGACTATGATGACGTCAGTGGTGCAGGATCCGAGGTTATAATGGGTTATCCGCTGATCTGTGTAACGGTAAGTTTCCAGAAAAATCATAAAAAATCAAAAAGGCTTGTTTGTAGTAGGATACTGAGTGTAGTGAACGTAGTATGTATGTATGTCGCAGGTGTAGTCTTCCATTTTTGCCCTTAGTCTACGAAGTGGTGTGAAAACAAATGTTCCATACTGTGTTTGATAATCCTGTCCTGAAAAAGCATAAATTTTCAATTTTTTTGGTGTAGGCCTGTGATCCAAAACACCCGCGCTATGCAGAAACTGGCTCCATTTGCTCTTCACAAAGAATCAACAACAGGTTGACGCAATTCCGTTGGCAAGTGGGTGACGATTCTAAGGACCTCACCAGTGACTCTTTTTTCGCAAGAACTGACCTCGTGACTTTAGACAGCTCATACTTAGTCCCAGGTACTCGAGTGCGATGTGTTGCGCGGGCGGTTAGCGACCGCGGTGAGTTGGGCCTGGAGTCAACTAGCCCTCAAGTGAATGTGAGTAGAAAAGACGGACTATGTACACCACGTGACCCTCATCGCATGGGTTCCCAGGAGATTGTGGCGAGTATTTCTTTCACAGGGATGACGGGTGATAAATATTCCAACAAAGTCCATATCAAAGTAGCCATTCCTCATACCGACGGTCTAATACCAGTTATATCTACTAAGAGGTTAAGAAACTTCAAACGGATCCTTCGTCCAGGTGTGCTGAGACAGGCGCAACACAAATGTTCTAACCTTTTGGATGTAAACGAACTGATCACCAACTTTGGTTTTGTTTCTCCTTCCATGAAAGATCGTGAAAGTATGATCGAGGGCGAACCTTATCAATTTAGTTCCGAATTAAGAAGTAACAGAACAATACGCTTTTATAGGAATCTCGATCTGGAGTCGTGTGTTTGGACTTTTAACAGTTATTATGATTTATCAGAACTCACACAGTATTGTGGTGCTTCGGTGACGTCAGATGGACAATCACGTGATATCGCACAATCCCAGATCACCGTTCGGGTACCTCTATATGTGAGTTATGTGTATCGTGTACCAAGGAGCAGAGGAGACTGGGTCCATTATGACCATGCCATGTATTTGCGCCTGTATCTAACTTACGACACCGCTGTGCTGTTGAATAATGGCATTCAAACTCCTGAGGGGGGCATGTTTAAAGGAGACTTGTGGCCAACAGCTATCTCTGTTCGCGAGGAAGATAAGAAGCTGGTGGTGAATTTCAACACCAGAACAAAGTTTCGAGGAACATACCTGATTAAAAATCCTGGTAAGTTTAATTCAGCTTCTTCATCGATGAAGTGCCTACAAAAAAGTTATCGGCGACAAAAACAACAGACCCGCGCGTTTTGAGCTTAGGCATAAAAGAAATAGGCTTCATACGATGGAGCTTGTACTCTTTGGTTTCTTATCTTCCATCAATAGCAAAAACAATGCATATCGGTGCACATACCCCCCCCCTAAGAATCTTAAACTAGGTAGGCTGTAGTTCATTTCCCTCCAGGTAGCGTACAACCTACTCTTTAAATAAATTGATAGCCCATCTTTCTTGCAGAAAAAGATCCGTTTAACGCACCCCTTTCATTGCTCATTTACACCAGTCTTATTGAAAATGTTATTTCTTTTTATGATGAAGGTACCCAAGCCATGGCAGCTGTTATGTCACGTGACCGCCCCCACCTGAGTTTCGGGTTGAGCCTGGTATCAAGTGAACAAACGTTCGACTACCCCAAACAGACCTGGCGATTTCAATCCCAGTTTGCCTTACGAGATTACACTGGTGTTTATTTTATCAAACTGATTCCTTGTACAGTTGATGAGGTGGTTATTTTAGAAATCTTCACGTAGTATTTACTATATGGCACCAAGAGAATATCAGCTGTATATTTGCAGTTGATATTCTCTTAATGGCGCATTGTTTTTGGTAAATGAAAGGCACAAAAAAAATTGATGTAAATGAGTGCCTGGGTATGTTTTTTTGTTTCTATGCAGGGAGTGAGTTACTCAGAACCGCCGACCTGCCATCCACGTGATCCGGTGACGTTCACTTTACCAATCAGGTTCCAGCAGGTTCCTGACCCAGTCCCCGGGCAATTTACTTTAAATGCTCAGTTTCTGCTGCTGGCCAATCGGGATCAGTGGTTGGATGGAGACGTTAATGGGATGAAGGATTTAAACGTGGACGCTGCCTTCTCCAGAGGTATCTACCCCTTTAGATTCATATTAGTAAAATTATCCGTCTGCTCTCTGTTTCTCTTTTTCTCTTGTTCATAAGACCTAAAATTTTAAATTCAAAGCCGACCTAGATCAGCGGACTCAAAATCCCTTCGCACATGCGCCACTCTTAGATCTTAATTCTTTATATTGCTGACTTATTAAACTATGTGTCCCTGCGACATGTCGCAAGATACCCGGAGAAGCTTTTTGCAGAGAGGTACTTTGTTCTTTGGTTCTCCACACCCCTTTGAAAAACGTTCATTTTATTCCAAGTATCGTTCCCTCTAGATAACTGCGGTTTGTAAATGGTGATAGGGGCAAGTTTCCTTCTCTCTTTCTTCTGAATGAAATTATATTTGAAACCGAAATTTTATTACTTGTGTGTTTCATTGTTTTGCATAGATTCGAAAATCTACGGTCGCATCTCACTACTCGAAGCCAGAGGATTCGGCAAGGGTAGGAAGGGGTATGCTTTAGCGGCAGAGAAGGTGTACCTGTGTACAGGGGTCGGAGAGTTCGTTCCTACTTACGACCCACTGAAGAACAAATTTGGATGTATGGCGCAGTCATTGTACTTGGAGCATCGGCTAAAAGTTCTGGTAAGTTTTTGATGACTTTTGCACAAGGAACATGAGTAGGCAAAGGCATTGGAAGAAAAAATGCTTCAATTAGTTATGCAAAATAGATCAATATTCCTGTATTGAAATACCTTTTTATTTCACATCAAATCAGGGCATGCTAGTACACAGTTCCTTAAAAAATTGGTTGAAGCTCGAGAGAAACCCATCTCTTCTTCTAAACGTCATTTCCGATTTTCAGCGAAATCATTGCTCCACCACGAGACCTTTTTGAATGGGTTCTTCGGTTTAAAAGTGAATTCTCTTTATCATTCAACAGGACAGAGAAGAACCGGATACAATAGATACTCATCTCTCTAATGTGCCTTTTAAGGCAAAATTTGCTGAACAAGAAGTCCCAGCCACCAACTTCTCAGAAGACCCTGGATCTGATGGGTTTTTAATGAACAGTGCTCCTTTGTTCGAGGTATGTCGCAGATTAAATTTCGATTTTCCCATAATTGTGGTTGCTTTGTTTTGTACACGGCATGACATTCCAATGCTCAGACCTTACCCTGACTGTCACGATTTACACCAGCATTTGCACCAGGTTATCTTGCATCAACAGTAACACGTCGATTGTTTTCCCCTCGGCAGGTTCCCAGGAGCCGGAAGTGGTTCATGCATGCTATCTATTCCGTCACATCCGGAGTTAACTCCAGACCTGCTCGATCGATTGGTCGTTCCACCGCTGACAGGAACGAAGTTACTTCCCATATCTTATCAGAGGTAAATAGCCGCTCGTTCAAGCTCTCGCATCGCTTATACCGCCGCGATCTCGGTGATAATCGGCAAATAGGAGATCACGGGCAAGGGGCAAATATCAAGATGATACGGCTTATATCTGAACCAACGGAAACGGAAACAGCGCGAAATACGTCATCTGCGGATCTGCCAAAAGAGGTTAAGGAGACAGAGTTAAATAGAGCTCACGATACTAGCCTGGTGAATCCGTTGGTTATTGGCATTGCGGTAGTTTGCCTTTTGCTTTTGGTCGCTTTGGTTGTTGTGGCTGTCTTTTTCAGACGCAAACTGCTGACTCAGCAAACCCAGAATTCTTCAGCAGTTGAGTCAAGATCGGAAGAAGTTACCATCATGCGGAGGAGGGGTGTGGCAGTGTGAAAAGCTGAATTCTTACAAGCCAAGTGCATTTCATCCAGTCATCGTTGTATGTATATAAAAAAGCTATTAACGCGCTTCTGAAGCAACCGAATTTTAACCTAAACGCAGTAAAAAGTTCGGCACCTAAATTTACCTCTATACTGTTTTATATTCACATCTTTGAATCAACGACAGATCACGCAAGGAAATCATTTAGTGTCGTAATAATAATATAATAACTTAGCAACAGGTGACGGTGCTTATTTCAAAAAAAATATTTTAACCGACTAACGAAGTCAGAGATCGTGTTCAGAAGACATCTGTTCCTCTGGCCTCTCTCTCTGGGTTTTCGTTGCTCCATCCAAGGGTTAGCGCTTGGTCAATTGTTAAAAATTCGCCTTGATGGTTTATCTGCCTAATATAAGTTCTTAAACAAGTTGGTGAGTGTTTTCTCTATTGCCAAAGCAGCTCATTGGAAAATTTCAGAGTTGTGGCACCACTATGGCAATAAACTATTCGAGAACGAGGTATGAGGCGTTGGAATAAAAGTTGTTAGATATTTATTTTTCTTTTGATACAACTTAAGTCCCGTATCACAGTTAATAGTTGAGTCAGAGAAGTGCACAGAAACAAAATGTCATGTCATTCCCGTGCTTTTCTGAAGCATTTTGATCAAAAACTGTAAGATAAAAGATTAACAATTGAGGTACTAATATAAAGCAAGAGTTTTATGATTTTTTTCATTTGTGACCTGCGCATAACCTGATTATTGTAAACCGCAAGCTAGAGCTAAAAAATATGGGGAAAAATGAACTTTTGCTCTCATTAGCGATGGAGAGGAAAAATAAAGTGAACATGATAATATAAAGGATAAAAAAATTTGGTGGAAATGTATTCTGACCACTAAATTTATGTTTGTTTAATATTTATATAGATAGAATTAGCTGTCTTTTCCTCTATATCTTTATGAGAGTTATTTAATTAATCGCTGGATTCTAGGAGAGGATTTTTATCACGAGGCACATTTTTACTTATCATGATATATCTTTCACCGCGGCCTCGTTGTTTACGCCCAGGTCTACGCGGTCATTTTAACAAGGTATGGGGCTGGCTAGGAGCGGAATGAGCTCTTGACTCGTTGATTTCATGTTATGGTAGTTTCCAGATGTTACTACAAGTTGTACAAATAAACAAATCTTTCACAGTGTCTCTGTCTTTTAACTGCCTTATCAAAGCCTTGTTAGACTGCTAGCTTTTCTGACGGGTAACCATTTCAAACATAAGGGCTTAAAAAAGCAATAATAAACGCAAAGTTAACTCATGAAAACTAAAGAGTTACAGTCTATTTGAAGTCACAAGACTCTGTCACGATCGTGTTTATATGACTCACGCATTTCCGCAATTCAGTTATACTTTAACTGAACTAAAAGTACATTCAAGCAGAATCATGTAAATCATTATTTAGCTCATTTTTATTATCACGATCCATCGCGTATTAACCTTGTCACCCGCTATGCGCATTTTGTGCTCGTTGCGCAGCGGGGAGTATGCGTAACGCTTAAGGATATGGTTACCGGAGTTAAATAACCGTATTTGAATCTTGATGGTCGTGCAGTTCACGTGATACTCAGCAAGGCTATGTGGTGAGCTATTTTTGTAAACTGCTGCACAAAATTGAAGGAATGAAAATAATAAAACAGCAACTAAATACGCAGGTATGAATGATAAAGTGTCTCTGCAAAAGTTTCTCTTTACTTTTGATTGCTTTATTTACAATCAAAATACTCATCTTTCACTCTTTCAATTTATTGATGCTTGAGAAATTAATTAACACTCTGAAAAAAATTATGAATCATAATAAAATTATCTGTTATTTTGTTCAGTCTGTTTACACCCATTTCGATTTGCTGATACTGGAGAAGTTCATATACACTGTCAATAATTTATCAACTAGAATACCAAGAGAAAGAAAAATGTGTACTTAACAATGGTGCAATTGAACTTTCAATTGAATTGAACAATGTAAATTTTATGTTAACACAAAAATCCTAACACGACTCTAATTTGGCGACATATGTTCCTCAAGATTTGTTCGTGCAAGTTATGTGTAACCACGTAGGACCGCAACAGTGTTTTGTGTGTATGTTGACAGGGAGGGGGTGGGGTGAATAATTTAGAGAGGGTGATTTTGGATATTTTATCCGTATGTGTTCTCCTTGAAAGAGAGTCTTAAAGGGGTTAACCAAAAATTTAAGCGTTTGTCGTAATAAAAAAGTAAGCCGTAAAATTTTTTCTGGGGACCACAGTGGAAAGATATTAATCCTTGAGATAAATTTGCCAAATTTGAACCTTTAGCCGCAAAAGCCCTCACCCCTTTGAGACCCTCATGAAAGAATGTGGTTTATTTTCTTTTTTCAAAATGTCACTCATTATTCACTCTTGTTTTCTTAGTATTCACATTTACGTCCCATAAATAATTTCCCTACTTTCGGGACAATTATTTGATTTATCAAAAGAGACAAATATATTAATTTTCTTATCATTGGTAGACGATCTCGTCACCAGAGTATCTTTTCCTCTAACAGGAGAGAAACCCTGGAAAGAAAGTGGATATCTGGCTTGTCAGAAAACGGAAGTGGCCAATTTAAATTATTCTCGTCTGGCGGTCTCCGAGGATTTTTCCAGAATATGCTTTAAATTTACGCTAGCATAAAGTTTCCGTGGGAGAGCAGGAAATAGAATCCATCTCTTAGAGACAGTCAATAATCCTGAACGCTTGTTCCAAGCCAGCGGATGTATGCAGGTACGTAAGCTGAGTCATACTAAGGACTGAATCATTAAAAATATACACGGCTATCTTCGCGCTTGTTTTTCCGCTCTTGTCGTCAGTGTTCTTATTAGTTCTCCTTTGTACAAATCCCAACTTTCTAAGCATTGGATCCGGTGTCGAGCATCAGGTACAGTCATATAATCTTCTCGCTAAGGATGAAAGTGTAAAGATCATTATAACTTTACCCCAATAATTTGTGTACTTTTTAAATCATTGATTGTCAGAAAATGATGGACACCATTAACTTTTTCTTGGCAAGAAGAAATGTTCTCATCATACAGTTGCCACACCCTTGAATACAAATATAGAGAATCACATACCAAAGCTTTTAGCTGAACGAGAGTGGTGATGCTGGCGTTCATTAAGAAGAACCTCTTGTTGATCATGATACACTCAGCTCCTTCACTGATCTAAGATGAAGATGATCAAGCCATTTATTAATGTTTCGTTGGTTGGCAACGATAACGGGGGCAGAAAAGACAGAATTTACATTTATAACTTTGCCAAGAAGCAGGTTTTGAGGATTTTTTTCCTATGATTTAAGAGCAGTTTGAAACCACTCACCAAGATGAGGCTTTTTGTGGAGGGATCTTGATTTTCTTCAACTGCATCAGTCTATCGAGGAAACGGGAGATAAAAACATAAAATCCACGGTTAATTCTTGACTGGAAAGGATATAAGTCCTCTTGTGTAAGCGAAATAAGTACATGTGCCAAGATTGTTCACAGATATTTGAATGAAATACTTTTGCCTGCCTCTGAACTTATCTTGGTGGCAACTTTAGGCATCATGGACTCCAGGCCCTGTTTGAAACACATAACGAGATAATAATCAAATGAATAATAATAATAATAATAATAATAATAATAAAAAAAGATATAGAAAATGAGATAAGTGGAATTGAAAAGCTCATTCTTTTTTCATCAGCTTAGAATTGAGATATGTAGTTCTGTGTCTGCACAGGAACTCAATTTGTTTTACTTTTTCTCTCATTTTCTATATTTAATAACTACTCTTCGGTGTCCAACACTAATCCATAACATAACGTTCTGCCAATTTAATACCCCGCTACGAGTACAATAGCACTTGATCCAGCCTTTGGTTTCGAGAGCGAACAGCATAAAAATTATCCACCTTCAACTTGTAAGCTTAGTTGGTAGAGCGCTGCACCGGTAGCGCAGAGGTCATGGATTCAAATCCCGTACAGACCTGAATCTTTTTCAGGCCTTATTTTCACTACTGCTTAAGCAGTCTTTACTGAGAAGATCAGTTTTCATATGCGCTTCTTTCTTCGTGATTGCATGTATGTTTTTCATATATTCTCAGTCGTAGTAATTCTCTTGACAAGTTTTCAAGCCCACAAATCACTTGCACAATATTTCAAAACATTTTCTATTTATTTCATTCAAATAAAATGCCAAGGTCTGACTGACACACACTCTCTCGATGACTTAATTCATAGACAGAAATATTATTCATCATAGTTGTAAGATCTGCGTTCAATGGGGATGAGATTTACTTACAAACATGTTCCCTGGTTTTAGAACAGCGATTTGCAGGAGCGCTGTTCTCGTGGGAATGGTAACTGAAACGTCGGACACCTTTTTGGTTATTTTGTCTCGCTTCTTAGGACATGTCATGCCACATGAATCAAAAATCGGGTCCTGCGGTAAACCAAAAGAAGAATGCGCGTAAACACGGATTTGCAAGATAATATCATGAAGCGCTACGTTTCTTTTAATTTTGCGATTCGATCGTTGCGAAAAACAAAGTCAGACTCAACGAGAAGAAGATCATAAAATATCAGTCTGGCAAAAAAAAAAGTAAAAAAATGAAAACTTATTCCAACTGGTAGTAGGGAATCAAAAATGACACTGTATGAGAAACTTTGTAAGAAAGCAGGAGAAGTTTGGTATAACTTTGTTAAGAAGGAGGGTAATTTACCAAAAACATTTACCTTTTCAAGTTGTCTTGAAGTGGGATGCTCACCATCGTTCTTTTCTGCAAACATAATTCCCGAGTCGCCTGTAATTTTTATATTTGGGTTCATAGAACACACTGCAAGAACAATAATACCAACGGGTCAATATAAAATCTTCATCGAGCAACTTGTGGTATGTTCTCTGTCGATATAGAAGGACTTTTGCGCCTTGAAGTGGAAATTACATGCACTTTGATTGGAAGGCGGCAGTCTAACTAACCAACTCCACCCGAAGGGGGTGGGGGTGCCGACCAACGTGGTCAGTAGTTGGTAAATATAATTAGGAGGGGAAGGGTTTCAACCGGAGACGAGAGGTCGAAAAAAGGGAAACGTTCCTTTTCTGAAGAAAAGCCTCGTTTTCTTTGCCTCTGTTCTAATAACCCTTCATAAAAACATTGTCTCCAACATACCTGAGGTTCTCATCGTTATTTTATCCAATCGCGACTTGTTTTTCTTAGAAAATGTTTCCGTTAGCTGCCGGAAAAGAATGAAACGTAATCAGATACAGGGACTTTCTTTACCCTAATGAAGACATATCAATGAGGAACACATATTGTCTCACCTCTAACAGACTTGTGGGGTTTTTACCAGGAGTTGACCCTAAGGAGAAAAGTTTTATAAGGAGTTATTTTCAAAGAAACTCCGAGAAGGAAATCCAAACATTTCATTTGATAAAGAAGTTGTACACGTGACAAATGAGAGTTCATCTATAGGAAATGGAACTGATTTTGGAACAAAATGCCTTTCTTTGTCCCACAGGACCAAAGGATTTCAGATAGTCCTTTAATTTTGATATTTGATGCAATTTCAGAAGTTTTATTTCTCACGAAACTAAGGAAATACAAAGGCACAATATCATTATCAAAGAGATTCAAATCGATGTAACTTACGTGGAGATTTCCTCGTCACTGTGGTAATGCTGGGAAGCTTTGTTGTCTTGCTCATATCTAACACTTCCTGCTTTCTAACAACCTTACACCTCCCCTGTGAGAAACACGCAACATGTCAAGTGGTTAGAAAGGAACGACTGAACATTATTTGTGCGGGGAGGGGGGGGGAAGGAGGGGAAGGGGGGGGAAGGGGGGGAAGGGGGGGTGGAAGGGGGAAGGAGGGACGGTCTAGAGAAGAGGGAAATAGTAAAAATTGGGTCGGTGGTCGGGAGAGATTAGGATATGGGAAAGGATGGAGAGAAGAGAGAGAGATGGCTGTAATATCTTTGAAGGGAATAAAAGAAGAAAAAAAAAACTCTATTCCGTTTGAGCTCTTTACCTTTCACAAGGAAAGAAAATCTTAATGTTGGTGTAAGCCCCAGAAGCAAGGCAACAAACTTGGTGTGAGCAGATGGAGATATCTGACTTACTTTAATCATAAGAATGATAACTGTTCTTACTGATTTCACGATGTAGAAGAATGGTGTATCACTACTGTCTTTAACAATCACTGCTTCTTTACTAAAGGAAATAAGTCAAATTTACAGGTAAGTAGCTAGAAAAATAAGTAATTCACGAAGATTTAATTATTTATTCAATGTATTCAGCTGTTCTTATGAAAGAATGATCAACAGCTGAGGTAAATTTAGATTTTAGTCATCATCACTACGTGTCATAAAAACGAATGCAACGAATACATACGCAAAGTATTTGGTCATAATGGCGTCTTTGTCGTCTAGAAACTTTTCCAGCGGAAAGTTTCGAAAGAGTTCGATTGACCTTAATTGGAAGAAAAACAGAAATAAATTGCCTATAAATGGCTTAATTTTTGTTTCCTTAACAGTTTGCTATGTAAAAAAAGGCATATTTTCTTCGCTTTCTTGAACGCGATTAAGGTCAAAACGTCGTCGAGTCTGCGTCCGACAGTTTAATAGAATTGCATAATTGCACTTTCTCTAATGTTATTACTGAATTGACACTTCTTCAAAGACACAAGATCAGAGAGAAGATGATATTCAGTAAGTTACACCGGCATACTCGGAGAAAAAGAACTCTGAGTGGTCCCACTAGATAGGGGTCGAACCAACGACCTTCCGATTAGTGCTTTGAATACTCTACCACTGAGCTCTAGGGGGACTCGTGGCAGGTTCGGCTTTTGCACCTGGTCCATTTACTGCTTTTTCTGGTGGAACTGATTTTGATGAATGCAGTGAATTGCCTCGGAACCTTACTATATAAGGAAAAAGTTTCCGGCTTTCACTAATCGTTAATAAACAAGGATAAATGCTTGGCAAATTCATAAGCTCTTTCAGTTTTCGCCTAGGTACTTCGTTAAAATCATGATTTCAGAGCTAAAGTTTCCATGTGCTTTTGAAAGAGTTTCACTCGCGGGTGTGATATTTAGAAACTTAACAATTCATAATCGATTCAAGGAACTCATGATTTTAGAAATGAAATATTCTTCCGCAAAGTCCAACAACTCTGAGATTAATTATGCAAAATGCGTTGTTCGTTTTATTCAAAGTTTGCCTTTTACCTGAATATTTGTCACAGTTTTAGAGCGTGCGTGATCACTTATCGTTTCAAAATGTACGTTCAAATTTATTGGGATGACTGACTTTTGGCAAGTTCCTCGTAAGTCAACATTACCTCAATGAAATTAGGAGATCCTCGCAGCTAAGAACACTACTGAAACTAGTAGTTGTAAGTAGGACCTTTCAGGTCCTACTTACAACTATTAGTTTCAGTAGTGTTCTTAGCTGCGAGGATCTCCTAATTTCATCTTTCCACCGCAGTGCAAATATGTGAATTTTCATATATCTAAATCTTCATTACCTCAATGTTTCAATCGGCAGTCCACTGTCCGGGCTTGTATTCATCAGTTCCATGAAATCCTGCAACAATATTTCAATTATAACTCTCGCCACAAACGACACTTTTTTTTATCAACAGCCCGCCAGTAAAGACGCTGAGAACAGTTTTGTTTACCAAGCGGAGAGTCTCACTGATATTGTCATTCACTTATATTCGTTGTCCTCGTAGTTATGGAGTCCTGCGCTCAAACATTATTATAATGAATGATTCGCTCAAAGCCTAATCAAGTGTTTGTTGTTCGAATGACTAATTACCCGTAACGTTTACACATGAATAAACAAGCCCATTATAGCTGTAATCAAGGAAGGAAACGCGGAAAAACTCACAGTCCTGTCTTTTGCGTTTCCATACCCAAATAAATTATTACGAAATTCTTTTACTTCAAAACGTGACCTCTGAGTGAAAAGCAACGGAAGAGGTGTATAATTAAAAACTTATCAACTATTATTCCTTTCCCAAAACAAAAGCCCCAATAATCCTCTTGTTTCTCGTTTGTTATCACAGATTCATTTTCTCCACTGAAAAGAGCTGTCACTTTGTTATCCTTTTATGACTAAGACTGTTTATTTCATTTACCCGTCGGCAGAATTTTCACAAAGGAAGCGAAGGGATTTTTGTGATTTGCGAAATAGAATCAAACAAAGGACTTTAAAGCAGTAAAACCACTTTGTATTGTGTACGTGCGTTATAACATGGGCTTCTGTTTGTTGAGCCAAGTTCAAGCTCGTCGAAACAAAGTACCTTTTTCCCTTAATCATTTTAGTCCATCATGCCATTCTTTTCGAGTTCAACAGTAATAAAAATGTGTCTCTCTGATTTGAAAATAATTAAGCTTACGTTTTGGTACCTTACCTCTTTGTCTAACACGAGAACTTCAACAGGTCCTTTGCATATCAGAGAATGTTCTCTTTCTGTACCGTTCATCAGTTCCACAGGCTTAAAAAAGACGGAAAATTAACATACTAGTTCAGACATTTAATTTCCTTCCGCTGCAGTAATTCTGAGCAATTTCACACGTTGCAAAGTCGGGCTTTCGGCGTTTTTTTAAAATCTTTTTTTACATAATCCTAATTAGTTTTAAGCTGCCTCAAACATTTTGGCCAGGAAAAAAAAAAAAAAAACATAAACACAAAAGGGTCAAGAATTATAAAGGATATAGAATACTTGCGTTTTCTCACTCTATTCTTCCAAGAACTGAAAGCTCCGTTCCAGACCCTCAGTTTGCGAGGACGAGCAAAAGCAGAGCGAGCGATAAAAAAAACATGGATAACCCAGCCTATTTTCGCACGTCTCAACTGAGCGCGAGACTGGCCCACGCTGTTAATAAAATTGTCAGTATGTATACCTGCCTACGTATACGATCTATAACAGTTTTGACAAACTTACATCGGTTGTATTTCCTTGCATCAGCTCCCCGAAAGACATCTTTGTAACACCAGCAGCCAGATCATAAACACAAACTTTACTAACTAGATAATGAAAAAATGATATTTAAGAGTTACCAACATAGAGTTCAATGATGTTGAGATCAGTTGAGATGAGACGAGCAACCACAATGAACTGAGGGGAGTATTGCAAAGAGGCGATGAGACCTCAAAGCCAAAACAAGCAAGTTACCCAAAGCGCAAGAACGCGAGCTATCAAGGCAAGATGGGTAGCGGTGAATGTGTCTAATAAAACATTTGCTTAGAGCGGTTATCAAGTGTACGTGGAGGGGAATACGGATCGTGGTGATTTTGCTTCTCTATGATCAGTGCTTGGTCTGAAGATCTTGTGCTATTACATTGTTGATAGCTAGTGACGGACTTTACATATGAATGCAGATTTCAAATCGAACAGAATCGATATAGAAAGTCTTCTCTGAGAGAAACAGCCCATACCTCTCCCTGAGAGGACGTAATAAAATCTCTCCGGTATTCTCCCCTGACAGGCAAGTACTCGACCATTGTCGTATCTGAAATGACGATGGAAAGAAAATAAAAAGAAAGAAGGAAGTGGCATTAGATCACAATGCAGCTAAAAATTATTGTAGCGTTCAGAACAACTATTGGAATTGCAAAGGCAATACCTCTGGTTCCAAAATATTGGACGATTTCCAGGATAGTTGAGTGAAAGATAAATTGAGAATCACTGGGGAAACGTTTCCAGAAAATATTAGCCGAACAGGTAAACCTCGTGTTTTTGTATTATTGTTTTTTATGAATCGAACTCCCATTACAAGATCAAAACATTTTTGATAGTTTCTTGCAAAAGTTGAACTAGGGGAAAGCTAAACGAATGAGAAAAAAAAAAAAAGATCGAAATACATTTCCTTCCAATAACTAATTCCTGTGTGGAGATGCAGTCAGGTTCTACGAATAGTCTGACTATTGCAGGTAATTTAGTGTTAACAACTGGGTTGAAAACGTAAATTAGCCACCGTAAAGAGTAAAAAAGCTGACGTTTCGAGCGTTAGCCCTTCGTCAGAGCGATTAGAGGAATTGTGGGTTGTGTGTGGATTTATATAGTCTGACTATTGGTTTCCTCCTAGAAAACTCACCGTTCATATCCAACGAGGCGGGACAGATCACTTTCTCTCTCCAGTGGAAATATCATGAACGCACGCGTACTCCGACAAAGTCTCTGGATCTAAAGAGGAGATGAGGTATTACAAGTTGAGAAGAAGACAGTTTTAAATTAAAATTAATAAAAATTAACCTGATATCAGGTCACAGACAAACCCACAAGTCGTCAAGTACCTTCTTAAGCCCTTCATTTGTTCGCACTCGAGGTATGGATATTAAAATCTGACGGAGTTCATCGGAGATCTAAGAAATATGAAAGTGGCAGTTAAAAATTACCGTAAATCTCAGCTCAGGGGAGATCCCCCGCAAGAAAAATGGTAGCATTTGGCTGTTATCAAGGCAGACGTGTATTTTATGAACATTTGTCTCAGAGGTTTTCGAAGGAACAAACTGACGTGAGGGCGCGAGAACTTGGCGAAAAAAATTAAAGGGTCTTGGTGCAACGAACAAATTACCAAAAAGCGATGCTTTATGGCTCATTGTTTAGCCATCTTAATCTCACATTTGTCCCGTAAAGTTTAGCTCAGCGGTCAAACGTTGTGTGTCAATTTCCTACGCAAAATCTCGAAGGAAAATAGAAATACAAAATGCCGTCGGGCAAAATACGCGAGGAAAAATTTGTAGGGAGAAGGAAAACTCCGCATAACGTTGCAGACACAAAGCTCATCTTTTTTATTTGTTTTGCGTTTCATCAAAAAATCTAGACGGTTTTAAAACACCGTGACTTACCGGCTGGTGCGGTTTATAGACCTTGTGCGACAATTTGATTCTGACAGCCCGAAAGCACGCCATCTTGCGTGCTATTACAACGTGCGCACATGCGCAAATGTTTAATCGCTCTGTTGAAACTGATGTCTCGATGTGCGGCGATTGTTACATGTGTTGTTATTTCAGTGTCGTCATTGAATACGTACCTTACTTTTCCCTTTGAATGCTCTTGTATCAAAACCAATTCCAGAGTTTTTCTGACTTCCTTTTCTTGTTCCTGAGTCAGCTGAATCTTGTCTACTTTTGGTACTTCCATCTGGTTTCTTGTATCTTTGCATAAACAAGAGAAGAGTCTTTTTTTACTGTACCAGATTCAAACGAAAATTATATTCATTGGTTTCAAAACGTCAGATCTTTAAAATCTTAATTCCATTATGAAGATTTTTGAGACTTCTGCTTCGCTCCTGAGATTGGCTTATCTTCTCAGATCAAAGTTAGAGGCTGAAATGAAACCGAATGTCTCACTTTTACACAATAGAACTTAGGCTTAATTGTTTTCGAAGAATAATATCCACTCACACTGGTGTATAATAGTTATCTCTGAAGGAAATCAAAATTGACAGTTTCAAGTCTCACTAAGCTGTTTTTTTCTCGCCCATTCCTACTGTACTAAATGCGGTATAACTTTCTTAACTCACAAGCTCGTTCATAAAACCTCGATCATTTTAGTGCGAAATCTATTTAACAATGAAAATCAATTTTCAACTTAACTATAGCGAAATGAAAATGTTTACTTTTTGCCAGTTAAGGAAAAGGTGTAAATGGCATAGAACGAATCAGTATTTATTTTCTCTCGACATTTGATTTACACAAATCTGAAAGGTCACTTCTATTGCACTTGTGGAGTGCATAAAAGATATTGGCATTGAAAACAATCAGTTATTATCAATATCCCCGAAAAATGTGAAATAAAACAACAAACTTAGGGATGAATCCAGAATTTACCGTAACTAAGTGTTAGATATTACAATAACGTCTTTACAAAAAAAATATAGATGAACATATTAAATGATTTCGTCTAGTAGGATTTCTAGTAAGTCGATGACTCTAACAGAAATTATTTTACCTTCTCCATCTCATGCAAGACGAAACTAAAACATGAACCACCCGTGCTGCCCAGATGAATTTCTCCAATGGCTACGAAACAAGAGAGAAAAAAGACCTATCAGTTATAGGATTTAAAAATAGATGTCTCTGAAACGGTTGTTATCGGCGAAAGTTTCATAAAAACTTCCTGTTTCGTTTACAAAAAATTCTCTCCGATGAGCAACAGTAGACATTGTTATAGAGGTAATTGAGTTAAAACTGTCTTACCGTTTTCGTCATGTTAGAAGACGCTTCGGGACTAAAACATGTTCAGAAACAAGTTTTCTCAAAAAAACCTTTGCATTGACCTACTAAACTGAGCTGAGTGTCGGTAAATATTCTGACCTAGGAACATTTATCGAAGAATATTTGCGCAGGTGAATGAGCTTTGTGCCAATTTCGTGTCGGTTTGTTTTGCTTCACGGAAACTGTGATTTTAATTATGCAAACTGTTCAATCGCTGTTTTAAATACGGCAAATTAACACGACTTAGGTGGTCTTTCAACTTATCCGCAAGTATTAACAAATATTATAAAACGCCCACACGGCTAATCTCTGTTGTAAACCGCAACAGCAGATGATCACGAAGCCTTATTAAACAATAAGTTATTTACGGTCTGTTTTCCACCCGTTGACTTAATTGTCCTGTTTGACGAAGGAGCTATTTAAGAATACGATTTGTTTCAAGAATGTAAATCACGTTAACGGTGTATTCCATCAAAAACCGCAGAGAAGTATGCATTTAAACAAAACCTCTAATTATCAGTTTTCTACTTCATTTTATAAACATAGAAAATATGGCAAACTTACCGTAAGATGTGATTGACTTTTCTCCTAAAAATTCACAGAATTGCCATTAGACTTTTTTGATTTTATCTTAAAAAATGACTTTTACATTATTAATTGTTTTTCGAGGCTCAATTCGGCTAGGTTGAAGGAGATGTGTAGCCGAATATCATTATGTTTCATTAAAACTGCCTGCCTCTCCTACCTAAAACGCATATACTCTCACTGAGTAGGGGACAAAGATGGTGTTCCTTGAATTTAGGTGCCCTCCCCCCCCGCCCCACCCTTGAAAGAGAGGCGCACCCATGCATATCAGGGACACTACAATAGCATCTATAAGCGACCAGAAATTTCCATACAGCAGGCACATAGGAAAGAATTTTGAAGTAAGGGGGGCCAGTGTCAGCAGTGATTGGACGAGTATTATAGTGGGCCAAAGGAGGATCTCTAAAACACATTCTGACGCTATTTGGTTCATTTTAGAACACTTTTTAGAGGAGTGGTTTTTGATACTTTCAAGCAATCGTAAGGGCAGGCAGTTATTGCTCTGTCTTGTAGATTTGCATCGTCGTATAAATTACTCGCATGAGTTTCTGTCAGTTGACAAAGTTACAACGAAATTTTAATCTTTGTGACCTTTTCTTTTGCCTCCCTTTCATTCACTCCGCCATAAAAATAACAAGTACGACGACTGATCAAAGTTTTTGCTGCATGATAAGATGTAGGACTCTCAACTCGGCGCGTTTGGCTAGTACATCCCGGTTAATGAGGTTGTAAATTTTAAGTCAGTCAGTTAATTCGGTGAAGAATTTAGCTAGTACTGACCTGGATGGTGTCGAGCCGTTGGTGAGTTTTCTTGATAAGAGCCGTAACTAACAGAGGAGCTTCCAAAGCACTTTGACTGTCACGGCGAAATCTTTGAACTTCCATGACTCTTTTATGTATTTCAATTGCAGTCCTTTGTGCTTCGAGACTTGGTTGAATTATACCAAGTTTACCTTTACCGCGATCTTTTCTCACCAGAAACGGCTTCGGTAGATGAGGAATGAACTGCTCGTCACTCTCAAAGTTAATGTTGATGTTAATGACCGATTTTTCGTAAGCCATTTTGAAGATCAAACTGTTTTCCTATGGAGAAAATTAAAGGAAGGCTATTTAGTACTGTACAAAATCGAAATGAGGCCCTTATGAAGGGTTTCACGGGGAAGGAATTCTTTAGACAGGAGATTTAAGCTTTTAAGTCTTCACTCGACTCGTAGATATATCAAACAAGTTTTTCTTATGTACATATTAGCATCAAACTTCAAAGTTTACAAAGCAAAGTGTTACCTAAAGTTCAGTTAGTTTGAATGTTATTTACCCACAAAGTCATGAAATCAGCCGGGTACATTGAAATGGAATGCATGTTTACACGAGTCGTTCAGCTTACCTTCAAGCGTTGCAAATCGTTGTGGTTTCGATCGAAGTTTTTGTTTCGATTTCACAGCAGTTACCAACCATAAAATCCAAATTAATGATGTGCCTTTCCTTTACACTCGTCAAAGTTCTCATCTTGTTTGCAATTTTTCCTGAATTCACCATTCAATTGCTCATAGCAACGCAAACGAAATGATACACCATGAACATAAAGGAATCCGCGATTTGGTAACGAAATCACGTTTGAACCTCAATGGATGATTGAGTAGCTTTGTCAGTGAGGTCAAGGGCTAACTCGCAAGCGAATAAGCACTGTCTGTTTACTGTTGACTTAAGTTTTCATTACCGTAATTATCTCGAAGCCACTTCGTGGTGCGTGAACACAAAGGATAGCTTGGCGAATGAACTGTGTGGAAACAATACTACCGTCTGCGTACCGAATCTCAGGGGAAACGTCTTCTTTACCGAACAAACAAAGAAACTATGATTTTCTTTAAAGTATTCCCTTTGTTTTCGCGATGTTGGTGGGTAACTGAGAAAAACATGTCAAGAATGCCGAGAGAACCTTCTGTGACATAAGCCAATTAAAATACGATTTATGTTAAATTTGAAATTTAAAGTAGTTTAGACAACTAGGAATGTTTCCCAAAATACCAGTGATTCGTCATGAAACGTATGAACCACATTGAAAATGGGTCATGAAGTGAGTAAGTGTGCTTGTTTTGCTCGTTTTCTTTCGTCAATATGTTGACCAACACGTTCTGATAATGATTTGTTTATTTTCTCGTTTAATGCGCGTTCGCGCGTGACTTTTAGAGTACGATTTGTACGTCACACGAAGTGTAGCTTGAGACACGCGCCTAAGTCGACTTCTACACATTGCGTGGAAATGCAGAAAACCTCAGAAGTCTTTTTTAATTTAATTTTATTTGTATTACATCTTTCCCTTGTTATTCAGTTTTGCTTGGCGAGCGGACGAGATCTGAAGTCCTTCGTTTGCATACATGACCGAATTAAATAAAAATTGCTCAAAACAAAAGAGGAATTGATAATGAACTTGCTTAGTTATTTAATTTCCTCCGTTCTTTTGTTTTGCAAACTATTACCAAAATAGACGCACTGCGGTTTATGAACACTAAGGTAGCTGAAGAAAGAAAAAGTCGCCCTCCAGGCCATCTCGTGAGGCTGAGCTTATCAAATAACCCGTGTTGCTTTGCTCAGCTTTCACTTCAGTCAAATTCTTTCCAACACTGAACGGATTATGCCGTTCTATCTGGGGTAAAAAGTAGATCAGTCGATGTTTGATTTTTCTTGACTCTATCACTGATGACGAAAGGAGCAAAAGATTCATTTTACATGAAGACTTAAAGGTTCTCGCATATAAGTAAACAGGCCCAGGGACATTAAGGCTGAGCTGTGTATGATACTGTAGGAGGTCTGAACTGTCCTAAGGCTGAGTCTATTACTTACAAATCTTCTCCGTTTCCGTGCACTTTGGGTTTTAAACCTCTCTATGTCTATTTCAAATGTTTCACTTCGAGATTGGCAAAAATATCTGTTATCGAATTACTAGCTGAGTATCCAGCGTCTTCGTGGCCTTTCCCTTTAGCGACGTATATGCATTATATTTAATATAATGCATATACGACCCTTTCTCAAAATCTTTGCCAGTCGTCGGGAAGTAATTTTTTATCAGTGACTAAAAGTAAATTGGCGAGAGAGCACCGAGGCCTTTTAATGAAGTCACGCGAAGGATTTCAGCCAGATACATCACCAACTCATTAACGTTGGTCGAACAAACAAGCAGCGCCCCTCCGGATCCGTAAGGATGGCTGTCAGCAAATAGGAGGGGACCGTCTTTGAAGAAGAGAAAGACCCCAGATCTGGAATCTTTGATGAAGATTACTGCTGATTTTTCGTTAAATTTCCGCAGTCTTTCAAGCTGATACGAAACCGTTGCTGTCTCCGTTTCCGAAACAAAACTGACTGGAAGAGAGGAGCCGAGGTTTTTTATTTGAAGCATGTCCCCAAATTCTTCGACTACATCCTCCACCGACAAATAAATAGCGCCTTGTTTCTTCAAGTTAATAACCATATCGTAAAGTCTATTGCCCTCAGCGATGCAACTGCTGTATAAGTTTATCCAACTTTCGTCAAGGAGGTCTGTTTCTGGGAGATTAAGATTACCACAGCAAAACGCCTTCGCTATCAACACAGCAATCACAGTACAAGCATTACTACCATTTCTACCGCCGTAATACGACTGACATATTTCTCGCGGAAAGTGGTAGAAGAATACTGAAGTGTCTCGAACTCTTTCGCACCTCACAAGCAAGTTAGTGCCCTGTTTTTGTGAAGGATAGTCCTGTTCTGACTTTCCAACTCTTAAAATTTCACCTGAACTTGCCAAAGCCCCATTTCGAATACTTTCAACGTAGTTTTTGCGGTTTGCATGAGGAGAAAATGTATTTTTACTCTCTACCTCACAACCGGCTTTTGGTTCTAATGGTAAATATATTGAACCCCCCGATAAAACTTGCGACTGAATGTGCGGGTCAAGTGTCAATATAGCATAGATAATGAAAGAAATGTACAATAACAGAGGCATACAGCTTGTCGTTATGGTAACTATTTGAGCTGGTTTCCAGTCCGCCTGTAGTCCAACGAGCGAAGATTTATCATTCTGAGAAAAGCGGTTTATGATTGGTCCGTACCAGTTTGTTAGAGTTGCCAGCGTGTACATGGATCCTGTGGACATAAGAAAATGAAAAGCTGAATAACTGTAAGACAGGTTCTCCTCGTCTGTTTTTGTATCTTTCAGGAGTCCAAGCGTGAAAGAGTCTCTACTGCTGCGTAAACATTCGTAGACTATTGCTGTGTGCATCAGAGACAAAGCTATAATACTTTTCAAATGTACTCTAGTGGAAATTTTTTGCCTTGAGAGAAAGGTTCCTTCAAGATTGCATCCGCGACCTCCCTGTATAGTAAGTGCTAAAACCATGACAAAGACTGAGTGAAATATCACTACTGCGCATGGCAGGATTACAGCTGCTGTTTGAATGTTAGTTCTTATTCGAGGATGCCATGTGATGCCAAAGGATATGAAACTTGCTCCAAGGATTAGCACTATGAAGATATCATTCCATATACAATTTTGGGTTGATGATACAACAAGGATGTACGCAACAGTACCAAGGCTGACGGCTAATAACAAGTAGGAATTACAAATCAACAGTACGAGCATAACTTTAAAAGATGTTTTGCGTTTGGATCCCTTTTCTTGCTGTTCTGTGACCCAAGCACCCAAGGCCTCTGCAAGGTCTACCCACAGAAAAAACTGAAACATGATGAATAGGCTGCTACCAATTAGCACGACATACGAAAAGTAAACAATAAAGTAACTGTGTTGAGGTATATAGAGAGCTCCTATGCTAATAGCAGCGAGAGACAGAAGCTTGAAAACCCAGCACTCATTATGCAGATGTTCACGAATAGCAGGGAAGTTTGGTAGAAGAATGAAGGCAAGAATGAAATGATACACTGTAATAACCAGAAACAGTCGATAAAAAATCTCGTAGGTTAACACTTCCCGACAAGTTTTTTCATCCATGATCCTCTGGCATGTAAACAAGCTCTTGACCATTGTCGTTTCCAAAAACTTCTCTTTGATGCCCGGTGCTGTAACGATGAATGTTGCTAAAGTCCATAGACACAAAGCACATTCATAAACAATACGACTTTTAACGAGCATTCCTTTAGAACCGTCCGTGAACACTCGATTTTGCGAAGAAACAAAATTGGTGGGACATCATTGTTCGGAGTTGATAGTATGTCAACTTAATTCACTGATCTCACTAAGTTGTTATGTCGTAACCTTCCGCGAGGGTTCCGGGAGCGGTAATGAAGATTTCGCTCTCTGCTATTTTATGGGATAAATAAACAGACAGAAATTTGGCGCAAAAACCTGAGTGCATTGAAGTGGGAAGTATACCTGCTGTTCATTGTATTGTTAGGCGATTGATTGCGAGAGAAACCGATATATTACTGTTATTTTTTGGACAATGTTTGACAAATTTCTGACTCCTCCTTGGCTCATCTTTAAAAAAAATTGCGACATATTTTTAAAGTAAACTACAGCAAAAGTTTCACTGTTTCATGCAATTTGGTTGTAAAAAGGAAATAAATATCTAGTGACAATTTTTAATCGTCAACTGGCTTCTTTAAGTGTGGTATCATTATCAGCAGGTGGTTCTCAGTCGATCGTATATTTGCTAGAGGATGCAACTTTTTACATGCGTCTGCGCAAACAAGATGGCAGCCAACAAGATGTGTGATCCTTTGCGATGTGCTTACAAGCTTGATTACGGGTAATATAGTTCTGAGTTTGTGTATGAACTTCTTATACGTAGCTTTCCGGTCATGTAATTTTTTTTCAAGATTACGCTACTCCCAAGATTACTCAAGAGAGCAAAAATGGAGGAAGGGGAAGGGGCGTGGGCGCTTTACCAGGGAGTGAGCACTGCAACTTTGAGCTGGAAATGAAAAGAGAGTCTACGGTTTGGGTCTTCTTCACTCTGATGGTTTTTTCATTACGGTGGGAAAGCATTTTTTCCCCAACTTTTCTCTAAAAAACAGAAACAACATTTGTGGATGGCAAAGTCAATGTGACTATGTCATCATTGAGAAGTGTGTGTACACATTTAATTGTAAACTCGGTGGAAGGTGTGCAAACAACAATAATACTTGTTCAAGAATATTTCAGATTTATAGCATATTCACATAAAAATACCTTTTTCCATTGCTGTACAGCAAAATCATTGTCCTCCCACTCAATTTGCAAGCAAAGTGGATTGTTCTCTATCTGGTGAAAAGTTGGATTTTTGCTGTGACTGACTCATGCGGGCATGAACATTTTAAGTTTGAGTTCGAGACAAGGTAATTTCCGAAAAACATCTATACCTTACTACCCTGGGGAGAATCAACGACCAAACTTGACCTCACTTGATTGTTTCAATCATTAATGGGAGCTCTTGAGGTTTTGAAAAATTTTCAAGCGCAAATTAAATTAATCAGCTATGTAGTCCTTATTGTTTAGTTTATTGCTCTACAGCTAAAACTATTACTACTTAAAAGCTACATGCGTGCAAAGCAAGTGTTAGTGTTCCTTCACTAGGGAAGTTGCTGGAGAAGTGCGCTACAACAACTATATACAATGTTCTTATCCGTGAAGACTAGAATGTCCAACCTTATGCAGATGTCATCGCAAAGGCAGCACATTCTCCTCAGTTATTTTAAGACCCTGAGTCTTGGTCCGGTCTGGGGCTTGAACCCTCGACTTACCCTTTTTTTATCTATTGAGGACCTCTTTCAACAATAAATCGAGCCTTACATCAACTAGTTCAAGGCAAAACTGGCCAATCAGTTTTCACAAACCAGACTACACACATCAGGGACCGCGCAGCAATTTTTTGGGTTGGGGGGGAGGGGGGCAATTTTTGGCTACGTTATTTTTGTTAAATTATTTTTTTGTCTAATTTATTTTATTTTTGCGAAAAAGTGGGGCTAAAGCCCCCCCGCCACCCCCTCCTCTGCGCGGTCCCTGCACATACAACTGACAATTGAAGTAAAATTGTCAAAACTACTTCCAGCCTGATGATCACACTAAACGATCGGGAAACAAAATGATATAACTAGCTTTGTTTATCAGCATTTTTATGTGCAAAATGGCTCACGATATAATAGGCTGAATTACGCACGAACTTTGAGTGGTTCTTACTTATGACCTATTGGAGGACAGACCCAGACACACAATATTTTTTAGAGTGAAAACACTAACTATGACAATCTAGTCATAGAATGCTTTCGCCCGGCTTAAACGTCAAACCTTTAAAGAGCAATACTTAATTCTAATTTGGATCAACTCAAGTTTTAGGAGAAAAAAGGCCTGTTGACTCACAGACCGAACAATGATTTAGGGCCCTTTAGCTTGGTTTACATTCATCTCCTTTGTCCTCTATAAAGGATCACATTGAGGGCAAAACAGAAGAAAAACACAGCTAAACGGCCTTAAATCAGCACAGAAAACTCACAAGATGCGAACGAACAAAAAACTCATAATCAAAGTGAGTTTGTTTTGATTCAAAATTTTAGGTTAAAAATGCGACCAAACAAATCCTCTTACTTTAGCCCATGGCACAACGTAAAAATATTTGCATATTTACGAAGGCTTATTGTGCGAACTTGGGTCACCTGTGGTATTAAGCCCATTGAAAGTTCGACCTATAGACCGGGTCTTTATTACATTTTACCGTAAATTTCAGAAAACCATGAACACTTTGATTTGATTCTGACTCGTCAATTGAGAATAACAAATAAAAAAAAAGTCTACGACACGCGAGCGAAGCTCAACACCACAAACTAGTAACCGTTGCCTGAATAAAAGACACTGACATTTCATAGACATTTCTAGTCTTCATGGTTTTCTGAATTCCACAAAAAAAATTATATATTTCCCTGTTCAACGAGGGTGAACGGCTTCGGCCCATCGGCTTTTGGTTTTAAGATGAAAAGACGGTCTCCATGTCTTACACTCCTTTTCTGAAGGGTACCATCGTCGTTTCTGACATTGATGCTGAAACAAAGACAACGATAAAACATTACAAACGCCTCTCAATCCCCACAGGGGATATCAGAGGGATCATATATATACCAGAAACGGCGAACAATGTGTCACGTCAACTCGTTTGGCCTTACAAACGTCAGCTTTCAATTTGGTGTTCTATGTGGCCGTACGGGTCACATGATAAACTATTCATACGAAAACACGAAAACAAATCCAGAAACAATCTCCCCTCAAATATCATCGTAGTTTTTGGATTCGTGAATAAATTTCATTTTAGAGTTAATGCCTCTCCTTAGAGAAAGGAAAAGTATGTCGCAGAAAAACAGCTTATGCCATGTTACGGGCAGCAAAAGATTATTAACATAATTGGGCTTGTAAATTAAGGGCGCTCTTCAAAAAGAAAAGTCATTCCCCTCTAGCTGAAGTAAGTAATTTTCTTGTTATTTCACTGTAATACCTATTTTTACAAGCAATAAGCCATTAGTCGCTTGTATGTTGTTGTTTACTTCCAGAAGAAGTAGATCATGAAGGGGACAGTTGATATTTATTACAGTAAAAGTAATGTTGGGAAAACTAGTGGCAGCGGATGCCATACTTGGCGGGAAACTAAGGAGTCTAGAGAGGTCCTTTTCCGTCTTTTCTAATGTCTGTTCTCTGCCAAAATTCTATTCATTGAAGATTCAACTTTTCCCTTCTCTTCTCTTACACCACTCTGACTTTCTCTGACAAATCCTTCCTCTGATTCTGTAACTCAAATGAATCAATCATACACGTGGCTACAGGGGAATTCATTTTAGTACACGCTAGTTTTATTCTCAGGGAGGAATAACTGGTGGCTAGTACTTGATCGTGCACACAAAACTGTGTCTCCGATAATAGATATCATATCATCGTTGAATATTTTTGGGTAGTGTCCCCTTAAGACATGTACCTATGCCATTAAACTTACCTTTTTCTACCGTCATCAAATTCAATATCTTCAATTGCATCATCTGTCAAATTAAATTTTTTAGCAACCTGAAAATCCAATGGAAAGATTAGGCTGAGTTGCAAATATACCATGACTCAGATGGAGAATCTGAGTCAGCTACCAATGGTACACCACACAACCGTTTCAGTGAGTGAAATGGAAAACCAGATCAAAAGAATTCTCAATGATGCTTATTGTATAACCTAAACTATGTTTGAGGTGGGGTAAATTTTGATGGATTCAGTAAAATGTCTCCCCCTCCCAACATAAGGCTCCATAGCTCAGTTGGTAGAGTGCCCAAATAGTATTTTGGAGCAGGGGCTCGAGCCCCACAGGAATTTTTCAGGCCTCTTTGCCTGCAAATCTAAAAAATAACACAACTACATTAAAGAAGTGTAATAAATTATGATAATAATTAAATCAATCCTACTCATAAGTGGCCAAGTCACCAACCTAAGACTTTGTTACATAACATACCTCCTCCTTGATTTTGGCGGTTGTAGGTTTTCCCATTTTCAGTGATATGTAAGCAACATCATTTTCATCTCTAACAAATATGCAATTTTCTGGTAAAGCAAGATTATATTTTTTAAGCAAAAACTAACTTCTTTTAGATGATGCAAATCTAAAGAAAATGATAAAGTTATGAGAGAATGACTAATTTGATGGCCAATCAACAGATTCGCCTTATCGCTAATCATCATTAAAACTTAAAAATCAGGTAAAGAAACAATTGAAAGTATGGGAGGAGTCTTTAAGTAAGACAGCATAATCATGATATCAAAGGTAACCTCATCTAAATCATATATGTTGAATGCTTAATACTGGATCAACATGTACACCCAGATCTATATACCACCAATGGCCAACTAACAATCACCTGATGGTTGGCTGAAATCTCCACCATCACCTAATTTTGAAACTAGAGCATATGCCAACTATATGCAGTCAAGAGGTGGTTGACGACCATCATGTGATTGATCAGCCAATGAATCACCAAATATCTTCTCACAACATGCATCCTCTTAGGGGAGGCATCAAATGTAAAAATATATGATACATTTCTTTTCTACTCTTAACAAAGACAACATTATACAATTATATACTATCAAATTTACCTTTAAGAACCTCATCTTGTTCCATGGGCTCCGCAGCATCAATCTGCTGATAAAAATCAAAGTGAAATAAACTTATTAGCCTTTTAGTGCCATTGTTGCATAAGTTGGAAACATGAGTAAACTTGAGGAAAATTTTTGCAGAAATTCAAGGCCTCAGTAAGATAGTATGTTTGTTTTCTATTTTTACTGTTTAAGCTTTCGGCTAAAATGAACTAAATACTTTAAACCAAACTGTTTTGGATGAAAATCTGGACCAAGACTAGAAAGACTATATATGTAATGTAACAACTGTGCTGTTATCACATCAATTCATTTTCCTCATTTCTAGTAATGGCAATTTTAATACTGAAAAAAAATTCAGCACTTCTCAATCATTTTCTCTTAGAGTTTCTTTGAAAAACTCTTAATACTCCTAACTCTTTCTGAAATTCACCATTTTTCTCAATCATCCCCAGCCAACTCATAAAAAATGAAAACAATATTCAAGTAAAGTATGTTAAGCAAATTAAAATATATTGGTGAAAAGCATTCTAATGAGATATATCTCTAGACAGTGCTGTTCTGAAAGAAAGAAAGAAAGAAATATTTTAGGTTCCCAAGGAAGTTTATTCCAGAGTTTTGGTGCTTCCATTCAAGTTTCCATGGCCCTAAGTGCAGACAGTTGGGAAGTATCATTGCTCAGTTTGAACAATGCACCTGACAGCAAATGAAATTACATCCAATATTTCCAAAGAAGCCCCAGACATTTGCAAAATCTTCTGATCCACTTGAAATCCTGGAACATAATCTTGAATTTTGTGTCTTAAATTTCCAACCTATAGGAGCTGAAACCTTGTCTTCTTTTATTTTCCTGGATTAACAAATTTTTTTGAGGCATAATTTAATAAACTTAAACTACATGGTCATCTATTTAACCTATTACTCTGTGTTGCTATATGATTATATACAGTTGCAAAATGTATTAATAAGTAATGAGAACATTCATACCCTTTCTTCTCCACTTGAGTAACCCCCTGAGGTTTCTTTTCCTAAAGACACATAGGAGGTAAAATAAAGTAAATTTTATAACCAAAGAAATAAAACTTTTCATCAGACACTGAATGACTCTCGAACCTATACATGTAACTGCAATGTCTGAAATGGCATTGGCAAGAGTGTAGGGATCAAAACAAAACTAGTACAATGGAACAAAAGATTCTTTAGCATCCCCTTTCAGTACGATATCAAACTTGAAGTGCTGTAAAATTTCTGAAATGACAATCAATCAAATAATATGATGTAAGACTGTGATTAAGGCTATTGTATAATGAATTATCAGAATACATGTGACAAACCTGAAAAATGTAACTTCCTCTTGGAATACATTGCATTTGCACGCACAAGTGAGAAGGGTGTTTCGGCAATAGTCTTTTTTATCCTCTCTCTTCCAGTCATTCCTACTTCTCTATTATTCGCCTTTTTCGGAATTGGTGTAATTTTTTTGTTCAATTGATTAGTGGACATTATCTCTGTAAGGTTTTTCTGTGGCTATTTATCTAGGATAGAGAAGATCAAGACAAACAAGTTAAACAATCATTCACACAAAAGAGTGACAGAATCAAAGGATATAAACTATTTGCTAGTTTGTGTAATACGAGCTTTATATTTTAAGAAGTGTATTGTAACATTTAAGGCTGAAGCTTAGTGGTGAAGGTGGCGAAGAAACTAAAGTTCTGTTGGAGACTGCTCACGATGATGTTGCAAACGGCAAAGTTCCTCATTGATGATGGAAACTACATGTCTGCATTGATGCATTTCGACTTATAATTACTTTCGTCTACTGTAATCAATGCAGCAAACTGAGCAATATTCAAAACCACTGAAACGTTTCTACTTAACTTCCGCCTTATCACATACGAAGGGAAAGAAAACCCATCCAAGTCAATGAAATGATGATCGATCTGCATTACTGCATTCAAATTAATGCCTTTGAAAGGGCAACTGTGATTTCCGCATAGACCCCTTACTTTATTAAAAATTAAAAACTTTGAGAAGAGAAAACAACAGCGAAAACAAGGGATTGCCTTTGGGACTTAAGTTTTTTTCTTAATAGTCTGAGGTTGTATGGACATCCATCCACGGCTTTTGGGAGCCTTGTCTTACATTTCACTGAAAAAGTCGAACAACAGCAACATGGAGCTCGTTAACAGAAGAAAATAATAGCGAAAACAGTTCATTACCTTTGGGAATGAGGCTTTGTTTTAGAATATAAAGGAATTAAAAGAAATTTTTCCATTTCAGATGACAATCTTGAAGATTGGCACGAAGCATGAGTTGATTGTTCTCAGGCTGTTTCAATAAGAGAGTCGTTGGACTGATCTCATGGGAATGTCTGAAAACGATTACCACGTCTTCTGGAACGACCACATCTAAACAAGTTAGCTAGAGGAGATTGTAAGAATAATTCGGTTACCAACCTTCTAATGCTGAGTGAGTAAATTCCTCAAACTGAGTGCGTAACCTCCTAAAAACGACCGAAAAATTAGAAATATAGATCTAAAATTTGAAAAGCCCGCTGATCGAATTTTTAATGAGCGTCCTTTTACCGGTAATTTGCATATCCGTTACATCTCACAATTTCAGTAGAAACCAGTCTCTCACGGTTTTTGCATGATGAGCTAGCGTAGCTAGAGGCGCTTCTTACACGATCGATTTCTTATTCTTGTTATCACATTCAACTGACTTGAACGTCAAAATGAAAGTTTGTTTGATAAATAAGATGCTTGAAGAGTTGAATAAACTTGAGTCAACACATATTTTTTGCTTGTACCGACAATCTACTCGACACATCTCAGGTCAAACTTTCTCTTCTTTCTCTCCACGCAGGTGGCCACTTGGAATAAATTTGGTGAATGATACTGAGCAGGTGAAAACATTCCTGAAATAGGTAAAGAAGAGTTGTAGAACAGTCTCCGGACAGTCGAGTTTCTGATAGTTTTTGCGATGAATTTGCGCCTACCGACTCGTTTCTAGGGTTGTGCCTACCTTTTACCGTCCCATGAGTTACAGGCATTTTGGGCTTCGAGGTATGGAATAGTACCTACAATTCCTTAAGCTCGTGTTAAATATGTTTATTATGATATCAGGCTATGCCTGTGAACCTCTAACTAATTTCCTTTACTCTTTGAATATTTGATTTATATGTGAAAATTAATCTCTATTAATTAATATGAATCTAGACATCAATAAGTGAGAGGCCTGGAGTGGGTACAGGCAGGGTGCATATTGGTATTTTCCCTTTCCTTAAGATTGAGTAATTTGTTCAGCATACAAGTCATAAGACTTGGGTAGAGCCAATGGCTATTCACCACGCTAACGCGTCCTAACTGCGTATTTACTTTAGTATATTACCGCTTAGGTATCTGTGCAAGTCTTATTAGTAATCTAGCAAGTAAGCAAGCAAGCAACAAGTTTATTTCTAGCTTTAAGGAAGTTTTTGTTTTCCTCCCACCCACACCATCGACAGTTTTGATTGCATCTTAATCTCATTCGTGTTTGTAATTTATTCTTGATTACTGAACTGTTGGTTAAGTGAATTCGTCAAAGATCTTTTATGTAATAGTCTAGTGAGTTATTTATGTAGGATATATACATTTAATAAACTGTCTGGTCCTAAAACAAGAGGTCCCAAAACCTCAACTCTACGGCCGCTACATTGACGATTGCATCGGCGCTACCTCCTCTACCAAAGAGGAACTCACTCAATTTATAACCGCCGTCAATTCCTTTCATCCGGCTCTTAAATATACCTGGGAAATTTCCGACAATTCTTTGGCTTTTCTAGACATCAAAATTTCAATTGAAGGCAACGGCTTATGTACTAGTGTTTACTACAAACCTACAGATTCACATAGTTACTTGTTGTATTCATCCTCACATCCATCACACGTCAAGAACTCCATACCTTTTTCACAGTTTCTCAGACTTCGTCGTTTATGTAGTGACGACTCTGATTTTTCCGAAAAATCAGAGGCAATGTGCCAGTTTTTCGATAAACGCGGCTATCCTGTTTCTGTCGTTCAAGCGGGCTACCACCGTGCCCAACAAATCGATCGACAGGCAGCACTACAAACGGCCGAGAAGGAGAACACGGATCGCATTCCATTTACTCTTACATTTCACCCTCACAACCACGCAGTTAAATCTATCATTCTTAAAAATTTTAAATTACTCCAAAACGATTCAGAGACTGGCACTATCTTTTCGCAACCCCCACTTATTTCATTCAACGTGACAAAAACATAGGCAACTTTTTAGTCAGGAGTTCATTTCAAACCAATGACCAATCTGGAACTTTTAAATGCGCTCGCTCACGATGCAAAACTTGTCCTTTCATTCACAACGTAGAGAAAATGTCGGGACCCAAAAGATCCATTAAGATCATTGATCACTTTACGTGTACCTCCGCCAATGTTATTTACTGCATAACTTGCACTTATTGCAATAAGTTATACATCGGCGAGACAGGAAGACGACTGGGTGACCGATTCCGAGAACACCTTCGCGATGTGGAAATAAATGACAAGGACGCATCCAAGCCAGTCGCTAGACACTTTAATCTTCCTTATCATTCTAAACAGCATATGGCAGTTTGCGGCCTTTCCTTACATCTAGGCAGTTCGGAAAGCCGTAAAACACTAGAACAAAAATTTATATTTCAAATCGGCACCCTTAATCCCCACGGAATCAACGAGCGCTTTTCATTCAACTAATTTATTCCTGTTTTTTCGTCACCATATTCCCACCAATGGCGTAGCTCCACTTTCTACATATAAATCCATACACAACCCACAATTCCTCTAATCGCTCTGACGAAGGGCTAACGCTCGAAACGTCAGCTTTTTTACTCTTTACGGTGGCTAATTTACGTTTTCAACCCAGTTGTTAACACTAAATTACCTGCTATACTCTCCCACCGACGCAGCACCACAGTTTCTTTAGAAACTTACCCCTTCATTCATTGGTCCTAAAACAAGCCTCTGTCCGTTGTGGTGCTTCGAAGAACACTCAGGAACACTTGGTGATGATATAACCATCATATCTCACATTAGAAGAAAAATTTAAAAGTGTTTTCTCTTTATTTAGTTTTTATTTAGTTTAACTCAGCCTCAGTCTTCCTCTCTCAAGCTGTCTGGCTCTGTAGTCCCTGGTGGAGGGTGTTTGGCCTTCTGAGCCACCTTTATTAACTCTGGCTAAGTAACTCATCACAGTATTCTGAAAGATTGAAAAGTGAGAAAATTTGGATGAACCTACATGCTAAGAGCACAAAACAAATGAGCATATATATGCATAATGTAGTTTTTATCTGGAAAAATTTGCAATGGCAGGTCCCACAATAACTGTGACTTGTTGGTCATTTTGGGTGGAATCATGCAAAAGGGCTAATGCACTTCTCCCCTGTCTTGTTGAGTTGCAAAGATTTCAAAATAAAAATGCACTGAAGATGTATTTGGATACAAAGAACTCTGGGTTAGACTCAATTTTTCCTTAAGTTTTAGAGCTTTCCTATACATTATCATGTTCAATTTCACCTGTCACTGACATACATAGCATATGAGGTATGATTTTGTTGTTAAGAGACTAATCAAAGTGCTCTGTGAGCAAACTCGTGAATTGACAGATGACTTATATGATTTTTTGGATTATGTTTAATGTTATCTGGTTTAGGGAATTTTGTGGTTGATTGTCATATTCAGAGTACGAGCAGTAGTACAGTGTTCGCTAATGTAGCAAAGAAACAAAGTAATAAAAATTTTCATTGACAAGTCTGTGCGACCATCGCCGGTCATCGTGGACATGTCCAGGGGCAATGCCACTGAGTAAATTTGAGGTTTTTTCTGACTCGCGGTCATTCTAACTGGCTGAGATGTTTCTCATGGAAACGGTCATAAAATCTGTCACACAATAAATTAAAGTGAAAACAACTGTTAATCTGGTCTTTTTTCGCTTTTGTCGGGAGAAATATGAGTCAAAACATGGCAACAAAGTCTCTCTCCGGTCACAAAACAGCCAAAAGCAGCCATATTTGAAATTGCCCTGTAATGCATTGCCAACTCAGTACTGAATAAATGTATATCGTGTATGCTGGCAGAATGTGTGTTTGCTGATACTTAAGGTGGCTGAACACGGTTTTTGATACCTGCGTTTCATTCTCCTTTTTCTCTAAAACCCTTGATCCCTCGGTCGCCAAAAATGGCATCAAGCAAGTTAACAACACAGACGTTAGTTTTTAGATTGTTAAGCTGACGTATGTGTCGTTGCCATGGCAACATGAATAAATATAAACAGGCCTTTAAAATTGGTTTTGTTTATTTATAGAAAATCGAGTCATTAGATTCTCTCATAATTTGCATGAACAAGCTTGTAACGATAATCACATGTTAATGCCATTTTGCTAATAATTTAACAGAGACGTTCAAGTATTCCTTGTTGAAGGTTCACTGGAATATCTAGAATTTCCTTTGTTAAAGTTTAGTTTTTCTCAATACTCCTGTTTTTATTTCCTTAAGTATTTTCGCGCCAAATTTCGTGAAATTCTAATGAGTGGTTACCAAGAAATAGGCGTATTTCCGAGAAAGCAATTTTTCATTCAATCCCAATTTTTTACTTACTACGCATGCGCTGCAATTAACAAGGTTCTTTCGGTAACAACAAAAAAGTTAAGAATTGCTGGGTTGTTTGCATCGTTATCTTTTCTAACATATCTTTGCAATAAAATATTAAAACCACCAATACACTGCGTTCAATTATAGAGAAAAATAACATAGATGGTGCGGGTGCTGAGTAAATAGAATAATCGGCTGCTGCGATCGAATGGTTTTAGTAAGAGGTGAGGCAGCTGAAATTTTTGAGAAGAAAATCAGCGTTAAATTAGTTAAGACGTTAGTCTAGAATCCAGCCAATCAAATTATGTGTTTTCGAAGCCACGTTTTGCACATGAAAGGCCCCTTTCTATAGGGGCGTGAACGGGAGGTCCTAGGAGCTAAGTTGAGGGGACTAGACTTTAGGGTGTTGTCCCTTGTGGAAAGTTGCCAAAACCTTCGCCACAAGCAGCAATTCATATGACGCAATAAGGCTTAGGGTATGTTGTAAGAATGTCTTCCAAAAGCGGTATAAGAAAGAAGACCAAGGACTGTGGAAGACTTAAACCTGCTAAGCCTGCGTCGGCGATGAACTGGATCAGTAGAGAAGAAACGTCAAATACTTCTCAGAAAGGTGAAGGTTCAGCACAAACCTCGAACAGTGGAAAGCAAATGGAGGAAGGCGAAGGTTCCGTACAGAGAAGTAATGATGCAATGGCGAGTTCATCTAGTGCGCGCGATGAATGTCGTGATGCCATAATAGCGTACGTGCACAAAGTATCGGAGTCCAGAAGGAATAAGCGGAACACTATGGATTATTCGACAATGGTTCTTCAGACCTCAAGTGATACGCAGCTACCCGCGCTGATATACTCGAAGACCAAGAGAAAGCTTTTGGTTGATAGTGAGCGGTCGCGCACGCCAGTAAAGCTGCAGAGATTTACTTACACGTCGGATGGGTCCAAAGTCATCGTCAATGATATGACCAAAATTTCTTCACCGCAACCAACAGAGTACTCGTTTCAATTCGAGGAAGTAGGGAGCAATGATGAGGAGCAGAGAATGGCGGTAAGAGAAATCATTGACAACTCCAACGAGGGAGACCTGATGTCCATCCGCGGGAAAATAGTTGGTGTAGCTGAGCCAACAGTGACAAAATCCAGGGGGCTGAAAGTTGCCAACGCCTTGTTTGCGGACGAAACGGGTAAAATTGAGCTGGATTTATGGGAGGGTCATATCTCCGCTGTGGAAGTTGGCCGTGTGTACACTATATTTCCTGTACAAGTTCGACGGTGGTTGGGCAAGAAGAAAGTCTCTACAGTGGTGAGCAGTACTATCAGAGCGGAAGAGATGAATGAATGTTTGTCAGCAATCCCGCTGGCAACGGACGAAGAAATACGAGGAGGATTTGCTTCAAGCACCTTGACGATCCGAAGTTTTCAGTGTGTTGAGAAAGTAGAGTCGTATCTTCAATGTAGAAAATGTTCCAGAAAGATTCTTCAAGCAATGGGAACCCCCGTTGTGCGATGTGACAGATGCGGCTATTCCATGAGAACTGTGGACTGCCCCGTTCGTCGCTATGCTTCGGTGGTTATGGAGGTTACTGATGGCAGTCCTGTTCACGTTACCGTGTTCAACGATGTTTTGGAAAAACTGGTCCCCGACTGCAAGAATCTTACTGATGGTGAAGTGGAAGAGATGTTGCTGTTAATGGAAAACGTTACGATTACGTATAACAATGACACATGTATTGTCCTAAATGCAGTCGCTGGAAAGTAAGTCCTAGGATAAACAAACTGTGTTGTTGTTGTTCCGTGCCGTTTACATTTCAAAGGACGTGAGGCAAATGTAAGCTTATTTTTATTTTGGTTGTTGTCACGGTACTGTAGTCGTTTTGAACTATACATCACTTCAGCCAGAAGCTCAAATGTTTAATATTTTTCAAATTGTTAGCCTTAGCTTCAAATGGTGTTAAGGCCTTGAAGTTATTGGAGTCTTTTCCTTTGAAAGAGTTTGTCAGCATTCCTGAATAAATTAAGGCTCATTTTTACATGTTGGAGAGTGACAAGGGCAGATCTTAAAGGATTTCGCGCAACGTTAAATTAATTTTCGTTGAGTCAACTGATAAAAAGCGCACGAGACCGCGCGACGCTGGATGTTTACTTTTGGGTGGCTTTGTATTATTTTGGCGGGTCGTGCAAGCGTTTGTTTTATGTTTTGCCGCTTGATACTTGGCACCAGTCTTTGCGAGATATTATTTGCTAAGCTAGGTTTCTGGCTCTGGGAATCATCGTTCATTGAATGATAACAATTTCCTTGCAATGCAAATATCCGTTTTGATCTCACTCACGAAATGAAACGGTGAAAGAGAAATTAATTTATGCCAAATTTCTGTCAGTGCTTTAGTGGTATGGTCAAATGTAGGTTTAAGCCGCTCCAATATGTACTAAAGCGCAGTAAAAGAGAGTAAAATTGTTTTTTTTATTGAGGACTCGAAGTTTGAAAATAAACATGTGGTATCACGCAGTCTTAGATTTGTCAGTTCCATTTGTTTTGATACTTCCAGGAAGTCTCATGTTGTGAAGGATTGATCGTTTAAATTTTTTATATGGATTTTTCTGCTGTTGTAATCTATATTAGCTTACGGGAGATTCAAGTGCAGTGTTTGAGTTTGCATGGAGATTAGGAAGTGAAGCGAAATCAACAGATGTAAATTCAGTGATTAGAATATTACTACTTTCCTCTTTAAGATAAGGCTTAATACTCATTTCTTGTTAATTTTTGTTGTACAGTGTTTAAACGAGATCATCTGAGCGTTTTAGGTTTTAGGTTTTTATGGTACAGTCAATAACTTAAAATCGGCTGCAGAAATGACAAGAAACAACGGCAAGCGAAGTTTAAAAAGTTAAAGTATTTAAAAGAGCTGGTCATATTGATTGATTTCAGTGTCAGTTTCTAGTCTGAATCTTTCCGACTGTTACATTATCCTTGGATTTCCCTGTTATGGTTTTGTTAATTTAGAGGCCAGTCAGATTTTACAATTCCTCCTTTACGAATAAGGAGTCTTGGTGTATGAAATTGTAAATGAAGTTACAATAAAAACAACAGTTCATTGTGAAGTCTCTGAGTTTTTCTGGTGTCACTTTACTTTTTGTACTGAATTTGTTAGGAAATCTGTGATAATAAATCATCTTTCCTTAACACATTGACACGTGCGTGTAACATGTGCCTATCCAAAAGTTAAAATTTTAGAGAAACCGGAAAAGTAAACACAATGCGCAGTAAAGTTTTATAAATCATCTTTTCCCAAAAACAAGCTCAGGTGAAAGAAGACCATTTAAATAACTTGCTTTCAACGAAAAAAGCGATAGATGCATACTAAGTTTTTACTCTAAAATCAAGATAAAAGATAAAAATCAATGAACTTTTGCGCACGTGTGCAAACAAGTATGTAGATTGGATTTCAAAGTGAATATGCAAATTTATCAGTGTGTGGGGAGATCTCGTATTACATGGAATTTATAAACGAGAAGAAAGACGAAAGTGACCAGGGAATGTTTCGGGAAGAAAGCTTTATTCAAAACAGTTCTTGATTTTCTCTTAGAACGTACGAATTTCTTACGTGTGCGAAACCCACGAAGTAGAATTCATCATGCGTAGATCCATGTTTACTTGACTTCACGGCAAGAATATTGCGCAGCGTTATGTTGAAAATACTGAAAGTTCTACGTTTTGACACAAAATCTTCCATTAAACAATAATTTTTGGACATCGAATTACTCAATCGTGATATTTACCGTGCCGTGGAATCTTCATGATGTCGCTAGGCCTCGTTTGAAGTCCGATAGTTTGGTTTTCACTTTGCGGCCCTAATTCGCATCACCTTTGAGAATTGCAGTATTGTCGACTCGAAAGCATATTTTGTCGCTTATAAGACCTTGATGTCCATTATTTTTCGAGCAGATTATTCTATAGTATTTTTTCTTTCCATTTGTGTTCCAGGAGGTCTAAAATGGTCGGAAAGAAACGGAAAATCCATTTTGAAAATATTGAAAGTCAGCCGCGCGTACGCCATTTTTTCAAATTTGATCATTTCTTGTGAACACATAAAATGACGCCTTTGTACTACCCCCTAAAGTTATCAAAATAACTGCGCAAAACACGGATTCTGATTGGTTTATAGATCCTCTAACAAAAGAGGAAGTTTGGAGACAACATTCTGCTTAGTAGCGGAGATAGGGGGGAAAGGTTCGCTCGTGCAAGTCTCCCACGCGGCACGGGCGGTTCAGGTCTGAAAACAGTGGAGCAAATTTAAGCACTTATGGGGTAATATTAACCCAAAGAGGCCTATTTTAAGGAAACTTGAAATCCTAGGGTTTGTCATCAGAATGCATTCGGAGGTTGAAAAATATTTTGGCTGATTACTTTGGTGTGTAACGTGACTGTGGCAGAGGTGAAGTAAGTAACTTTTCAGAGGTGGAGTCAGGTCACTCTGTGTCACCAGATGGTGATGTCGACCTCCACACCTCTTGTAGGTTGTTTGCCCAAAAAAGACTTTTTAAGGGGGGGGGGGGGGGTCATGGGCACCGCAGAACCCTCTAGCTACACCCTTGCTTGTAGAGCACATAACCTGGGTGGGGTACTCCAAAGTAAAAAGGTTGGATATTTGAATTCAACTCTTAAATGAGACCAATCTGGCTGTAGCTTAAACTTTATTTGACTCAAAAGAAATATCACTTAAACATGGGTTACAATTACAGCATTTCTCCTTATATTTTAATTTTTTGTGTGCAACCCCAAAAGGTACTGATGACTAAAATTAGAGGCACCCTAAGTGAGATTTGCACCCTTGATAAGTGAAAAAACATCCCCGATCTTTTCACGAGAGAGTCCCCTCCAACAGGGTGTGGAAAAGCAATGAGAAAGTGAGTTAAGAGTAGTGAATGTTTTTGATAATTTATTATTCAGGAACTTCCGATCAGCCAAGGACTTGTGGCTCCTTAGTGAAAATTTCAAACTGTTCTAAAGGACATCCAAATATTTCCTAAAAGATTAATGCACCTTTAGGAGCTTGTGAGATTTGCACTGTGAAGGAGGGTTGATTGTAAAATTACACAGTATAGATTATAATCAGCTGCAAGTGACTCACCCAGATTTGAGTGTAATCAAGGAAATGGTGCAGATAAATATGAGATGTATATTTCTACTTGGTTTTTTGAAAATATGTCTGCCAGTAAAACTGGTTATTTACCAATGGCAACTCAAGCCATTATGCATTAAATTAGTTTACAAGGAATTACTATATTTACTATGAAGGAGGGTCAAACTATGAAATCAGGCGAACTCAAGCTAACTGAAAGTATCAAATGTTCTCCTCAAATCTTTGATTATCCAGCAGTCTGGCAGTAAATTGATTGCATTTATGGTGGTTTTACATCAACTGGTTTGTTGTGGTAATTATGACTACGATAAGATAAAACTGGCACTTACCAGTATCAGTGCTTCATACAAAGCCTTAACAAGCCAGTTTATTTTACAAATAATTCTGAGGAAGGAAATCACAGGGTCCAAATAGTTGAAAGTGTGCAGTTTACAATTCAACTATTGTACAAAACGTTATTGTTACTAGTTGAAATAGTCATGATAGAAGTTCATGGTGCTAGTATGAATATAACCAATGAATGGATGGAAGCTGCTGAATACATTACTCGATGTTAAGTTCTCAAGACCACATTGTTGTTTTCAGTGAAGTAGACAGAAAAAGTTCCAACAAATATAATACATGTACTTCTTTCTTTATAATTTGTGTTATTAACTGCATGAACTCCAGTGATGCTGTGCTTGCATTTTTCACACTGTTCATTTATTTGTAGCTTCAGATACAGTAACTGGTGCTAAATCCAGAATGAATGTAGTCAGCTGCAGTGCTGTACATCTCTGTCAATTACCACGTGCAAGTAACTACATGACTGTATATCATTCCAATTCTTATAGTGTATTAGTAGTTTCCATAGTCCAGTTGCCAATGTATATGATATAAGCTCAGAATGATCTGCAATTTTACAAGAAGATATAACTAGTGTTAACAACAATTGTTTTAGTAAAGCTGTTGGCCCACCCACACCCCACCCTCTTATCAAACATTATAATCAAAGAAGTTACCCACCTCTGTATCAGGTTGATCACTCTGTTTTGGAGGGGGATGTCAGACACGTACCAAGTGTGTTTTTCTTATATAAACTAAGCAATGTTTCTTTGTATCTTGTAGCTAGAAAATTGGACACTATGCATACAGCAGCCCATGTATAATGAGATTTAAAGTCATTTTCTGATATAAAAACTTGGTTTCAAATTGAAGAAAATCTTATTTAATAAAGAGAATATTTAATTGTTCTCATACAGGTAGAAAAAATCAAAGATGTGATGAAAAACCAAAAACAAACAATGGTGGCTATGACTAAGATTGATCATTGTGAACAACAAACTCTAAAAAAAAAATAGGTCAAATGTATTTTTCAGGACATACTTTCAATAATGTTTCTCTTTTAAGCCACTTGTGAACAGTTAGTAAGGAAATAAAGATAGGCTTATGATCACTGTAGTATGACTCTAAGGTACCTGCAGATTGAATAAGCTGTGATACATTTGTATAAATGTGATCTATCTGTGTACGGTAGTCAGTAGTGTACTGCTCAATCAACTGTGTGTATCCTCTGTCTGTTATCAGATATTTTTTGAGAGCCTTTTGTTCTGCAGACCCCTCCATTAGATTAACATTGAAATCTCCCATCAGTATAGTGGGAATTGTGGGGACTGTTAACACTGAGTTATGCAGATGAGTAAGAGCATCAAGAAAATGTGAAATTGGTACCTTAGCTTTGGAGCGGTAGATACCAATAACATGAAAATTTGGAATTGGTTGGCTTAGAACCATAATGGTAATTTCAACATTATTAATGTTGAATCTGTATGGTAAGTGAGTGCAGTTCAAATCATTCTTAATGTACACAGCTGTTCCGTAACAAGTTCTGATACTGGAGTGATTGAAGTCATTTCTGTAAAGTGTAAATCCCCTGAGCTGATACACATCATCTCTATCTAACAAGCAAAGTTTTGTTTCAACAAAAATGTTGATATCAGCCTTTTGAATATTGTAATCACTTCGGACATCATCTATGTGGAGGTGGAGAGATCTGACATTTTGAAATAAGATTGTTTTTGTTTTGGGTGAATCTGTATTCTGTAATACTGCTAATGGCAGAAGACTTGCTTCTGTTCTAAGTCTCCTCATTTCATCTTTAACTTTCTCACTAACCTTGATTTTGTTTTCATTCAAATTGAGAACATGTAGTGCAGAACTGTTTCTTACTCGGCTTAAACCAACATAATGCATATGCTCCCTTGTGGATGCTGGAAAGTCAACAACTGCTTCATCTAATGAGTCACCTTGACAGCGATGAATAGTCTTAGCAGCAGCAGGTCTAAGTGGAAATTGCCGTCGAAGAACTTGCACTTGACTTTTTTTATTAATCCGGAATTGTCTTGTTACTTCTAAAACTGGTGTCCAGTTTTTATTTATGCTTCTCTTGTATAAATGTGCATATTCTCTGCGCAGCTTTTTGCCTATTTCAAGATGTGGAAATGATACCCAAATAATACTTGGCCTGGTGGAATTTTCTACTCTGTAGTCTATGTTCTCTATCATACACTCTGCACCATTAGTGAGTCCATCAGTCACATCAATATTAGTTGTCAAGTCATATTTTGCCATAGTTGCCACAGACACAAGTGAATACAAACCCATTGTCTTTGTAGGATCCTCTGGGATTTTGTTTTTCATTTGTTGTTTCAGATCATCATTAATATCCCCAACTACAATGTCCACAGCCTTTATCTGAGCTTTATCAGTTTTAGAGATAGTATACAGGGCGTTGTTGTGAGCATCTACGGATGCATTTGTAGTAAATAAATGTGTCATGTTCATAGGGTAATTATCTTCATGAGGCCTGACTTTCAGAAGTCTCTGTTCTAAAATGGCTACATCATCTTCAGAATGTTTACCTTCTCTCAAGCGATTGAGTAGCTCAGCAAATTCTCTGTCATCCTTTTGTCTCATTATTTCTGTCAGTTCAAAGAGGGTGAAATTCTCTGTCCAAATGTTACTTGCTAAAGCACTGTAGCCTATCACAGAATTTTCAAAGATCCACTTATCAAAAACTGGTTTTAGCTGGAAAAGATCTCCAACAGTTATTAAACTAATACCACCAAATAGCTCTTTTGTTCCCATTATTTGTTGCAGTCTTGCATTCAAAAAGTTAAACATGCCACTTCCTACCATAGATATCTCATCAATAAAAACTGTCTTAAGTTTCTTCAGTCGTGCTCTAATGGTATTTAGTCTGTTGCTGTCCAGTGTACAATACTCAAAACCTCTATTGGCAGGTATCTTAAAAGCAGAATGTAATGTATTGCCTTTAATGTTAAAAGCTGCTTTACCAGTAGGAGCTACTTTTACAACTTTAACATCATCTGGATTTTCCCCTGCAATGCTATTTAGATATCTTATTAATGCTTCATACAATGCATTGGTGACTGTACTTTTGCCAACTCCAGCACCTCCACTTAAGAACAATCTAAGAGGGTCATCCCTAGTTTTTACAGAATGTAACACATGATAAAAAAATTGTCTCTGTTTTTCATTCAAAGAGCGGACAAGTGCATAATAATTATTGTCTGACATCCGCTTTACGACAAGTTCCTCCTCATCATCACATCTAGGGAAGATTCCAATATCATCAAGTAAATCATACTGGTTATGCTCCTTGTTTTTTCCAGGATCAAAGCAACCAAATAATTCACTACACTTCTCTTTGACAGTACAGTCCTGCTTATTGATATGCTCTGCATTTGGAGCAACAGTGTCAAAGTTGTCATATTCAGCATTATTCATATCTTCCATTGCTTTATCTAGTATTTCTGAATGGTATTCATACTGAAGCCTATTGCTGAGAACTTTATCCTTAACCTGTTCAAATCGTTCTTGGTAAGTTTGACATTCTTTCATTAAGTCAGTGGTTTCATTTCGCCATGGTGTATAAAGCATAAGCTGTTCTCGAAAATGATTTTCTGGATCCTTATCTTTATTGTACCTCACAGATCGTATGATTTTAGGCTTCTTTCGTTTTACTAGTTTCATTCCTCCTTTAAGTTTGTATTCACGTGGCTCACATTGACATTCATTGACGTTAATATTGATAGGGTCATCATCAGTATTGTCATCAAAGCTTGTTTCTGGTAAGAAGTCATCAAGACCTGTGACTGATGACCCATTTTCACTCCGATTAGCATGTTCATCTTTAACACAGTTATACCATGCAACAAAGTTAGCTAAACACAACTTTTCTAGCTGTTTTGGTCTCCTTTGATAACGCTTAATTATGTTGTCAGATTCTATGTCAGGTGAACTGTCTGGCAATTCCTTAAGCTTATCCAGTTTCTTTAACAAAAATGTCCTGTCATCTGGAGGTGATGAACTAATAAACTGAAAAGCACGGGAAGATCTTCTCATGGGCATTTGTAAAACAAGATAAACAGCTTCTTGGGCACTGATTTCAACTGCATTTAGAAATTTGTTTCCAATGTGCCTCACTCTATTTGTAATATCTTTATTACCTGATTGGGCTTCTTCAGATGCCTTCTCTAGAAGCCTGCTCATACCTCTCTGTCCTTTTGTAATGTAAGAAAGTATGTATGTAGCACATGCATAAGGATCTAGTACATATTGAATGTCCATGTTTGCTTGCCAGGCATTGAGTAAAACACTGTTATAATTGTTTATCCTTATTTCAGATGGTGCCCTTTTCAAACATAATGTTGCCCTCTTTAGGGTGTGTCTTATAGCTAAGATGTAACTTTCTTCAGTTAATTGTAAGTTGTTAAGAAAATCTTCGAATGTGATCGCTTCACCACATTTCATGTTGTCAAGGACTTCTTTTATTTTTTCAGCATTTTCTTTTATATTTTTCTGGTTTTTTTCATCATAGCAGGAATTCTCAAGAGGTGTTAAAATTATTGTCCTTGGCATTGGTGGCAATGGAAAATTAAACCTGCATATGTTATGCCCTGCCTTCTTACATGTTTTGGCATGCCTGTGCAATTGTAAGTTTACAAGATCTTCCATTTCACTTGAACTGTCTGGTTTATAGCAAGTGATATACTTGTCCACAAAGTTCACAATTTCCTCATCAGAACTTTTTTCATATTGTGGGGCTTCCTTTACCCAAAATAAACCATGAATATGTGGGCTTCCTCTTTGTTGAAATTCAACTCTGTAAAAATAATCAGCTATTTCTCCTATTGGCATTACATTGCTCTTTAAAACATCGTAAATAAATAACTGCACCATGTGGTCAAAGTTCCTTGCACAAGTGACAGGATCTTTTTGAATAAGATCTGATTTTTGTTCCCAAGTCATTTGTTTAGTTTCATCATCAGTGTACTCTTTTTTCTCAACAATTCTACCTAAAGTTTTGAGAAGATGAGACCACCTTGTTTCAGCAGCTGAAAAAGAGCAAAACCATGTTGGGTTGCCTAGTTGACGAATCATAGCAAACAAGTCTTTTTTACATTTTTCATAATAAGGAGGTGACCCTCTAAGATTTTTTAAAACTCTGAAACCTTCATCAAGATGTATAAGCTTATTAAGATAATCCTCTGACTTCAATTCACCAGCAGTGTACTTTTTCCCTTTTGTCTTACATTTTCGGAGAGAAATACAAGCACTATCTTGAATTTGTTTGATTTGCAGTTTTTTTAACTTATAGAAAATGTTTGGTACAGACATTGCAACTCTTCTATCCTGGCATCTTAGCTCCCACTTGCAAATTGTACTGTATGATACAGGGACCTTTCTTTCATTGTTGGCAGGTCTCTGTTTTCCACAGAATATTGTGGGAAATGATAAATACTCAGAATCTTTGTCCATAAATATTCCTAATGGTCTATTCCCTTCTCCTGGAGCAAAAGAAATTATTCTGTCTACATTTTCTACTACATCTGGTTCCTGTAATAGTGTATCTGTAACTCCTGATGGGCGTTCATCAACTTCACACCAGTCAACACTATCTTCTTTCTCACAGCCTGGATTTTCATCATCTGCATTGGAAATGCTCTTTTGATAATCTTGTCTTTTATCCTCCAAAACAACTTTATCTGTTTGTGTATGTAACTCATTATTACTCGAAGTGTCAGAGTTTTCAACAAATTCACTCCAGTCTTCATGGGCACTAGACTGCAAACTTATGTTATCTAACCAAGCATTTTGTACTTCTATACCTTCTCTCTTGAATAAATCACTTGTGTCTACAAGATATTTTGCTGCATCTAATACTTTCTTAGGTCTAACATTCTGAAACTGGTAATGATGCTTATAGATCAGACGCCTTTTAAGTTTTATTGGAATGGTTTGTGATTCATTGATGGGCCTTGGCAGACAGTGAACAGTTAAATTTACATCACTTGGTACATTGACAATGTTTCCATGAATTGACAACTGGCCACCTCTTGGTAGCTCACGAATTTGCATAAATGGAATACGAGGTGATATAAGCCGTTCTTCTAATGGTGTTAAATTTAACAGGTCAGGTTTTTTAGGGAAACTCATTTTATTGGCTTTAGAGAGGCTGGGAAGCTTGCCTTTCGTGAGATTTGAGTCACAATTTCTGCAAATCCATTCAGTATTTTCTACACTTCTTACCCCAGTAACACAAGACTCAACAAGATCTTGTGAACATGCCTTGTACCTGTTAGCATTACACTTCACTACTGAAGACTTGTACCACAACTGGTCGCAACAGGTACATATGTATTCTGGACCACATTTAATTTTTTCATGAAACAAATTTATTAAAGAAATAACACTGCTTTCATTCTTCCCTGTTTGTAACAACTGATCATTATTAGTTGATACATGTGATGACTTTTGGGCATTTTCAAATTGATTTTCATTGGCTGGTATAGCCATATTTGAATAATTTGATAGTTTGAATTTAGTAGTTCTCCTGACTTTAGCATTTCTGTTTACTTGCTCACTGTGTTCTGGGTTATCTGCTTTCTGTTTCCTAAAACTCTGTTTATCAACTTCTTTTCTGTGTTCTGGGTTATCTGCTTTCCGTTTCCTAAAACCCTGTTTATCAACTTTTTTTTCTATGTTCTGGATTTTTTGCCTTCCGTTTCCTAAAACTCTGTTTATCAACTTCTTTTCTATGTTCTGGGTTATCTGCTTTCCGTTTCCTAAAACTCTGTTTATCAACTTCTTTTCTATGTTCTGGATTTTTTGCCTTCCGTTTCCTAAAACTCTGTTTATCAACTTCTTTTCTATGTTCTGGATTTTTTGCTTTCCGTTTCCTAAAACTCTCTGTATCAACTTCTTTTCTATGTTCTGGATTTTTTGCTTTCCATTTCCTAAAACTCTGTTTATCAACTTCTTTTCTATGTTCTGGATTCTTTTCTTTACGTTTTCTGAACGACTTTCTGTCAATTTCTCTGACCTGTTCTGAATTCTCACCTTTTTGTCTTCTTGATGACTTTTTTGCAATTTCCTTTATGTGATCTGGGTTCTCTGCTTTCCGTTTCCTTTTAGACCTTTTGTCAATTTCTCTTACATGTTCTGGGTTGGTCATTTTCCTTTCTGTGACAGTTTGGTTCTTTTTCTCCCTAATTGTTTCAGTATTGTTGTACCTTTGCACAGAATGTTGATTCTCTCTTTTTCTAAAATCTGCATTAGCTCTTCTCTTTCTCATGTATTCTTTCATGTAACTTTGATCAGCTCTGCGCTTTTCATGTTTATCAATTTTTTTTTTTTCAACTATACTTTGATCACACGTTTTATTGTTCGGAACCCGACAGTTTCTCTTTTCTACTGTAGAAACATAGTGAGTTTCACTTATGTGTCCAATGTAAATGTCTGTGTATTCCCCTGTCACATTCACTGCTTGAACAACAGTAACAGGAGCAAAAGTTTCAATTGATTCGGCAATATGAATTGACAGATTTAGACAATTGGCCACTGCTTGAATTATAATTGCATCAGCCCATGTTCCCTGACATGACATAATGCTCAAATAGTCTTGCCAAGAATGATCAGTGTTACTCTCTATGAATTGTTCAGGGTTCTGCAGTAAATACTGGACCCCAAGGCTACGTATATGAGAATGGTTATTAGGATTGCCATAAAGCTGATGTGAAACAGCTCGAAAAAAGCAGTCACCACCTCCCCCAACATCAACTGCAGTTCTATTTAATTCAGACAACCTAGTTTCCAATAATGAAACTGAATTAGCCATTGAGGAACGATATGCTGCTAAATTACAAGTATTGGTTGCACTGCATTGATTTGATGGCCCTGGATTCTCTTCAACATCGCCACTCAGAGAGATGACTCTGTGAGATACACAGTAAGTTTCGAATGGAATGTGTTTTAATTTCTTTAACGTTCTGCCGTTAACACGCATGCAAAATAAGGGCAACTTTTTATGCTTTAATGTTCTCAGTCGCACAACAGATAGGTACACATTTTGGCTGAGAGAGAACTTTTTTGAGGGTAATACAAATTTAGATCTGACTGACCGTTCACTGAAATAACTACGATTATGCTCAGACAGCAAAAGTTTTAGTTTAGATGAACTCGGAATGCTTTTTTTAAGGTATGATTTAGCTGCATTTCGAAAAACTTTGGTTTTTCTGAACAGTTTGATGACTCTCCTATATGGAATTCTGGAGGGTTCTCTTTCACGTTTCCCTCTATAATGCAACCTTCGTGTACATGTACAAACGTCAACCGTGGTCCTTGACATTCTGCTTTTCATAATTTCATGACTTAGTGAATCAAGATATTCAACTGAATTATCAGTTGGCATTTTCAGCAGAGTTTCCTGGTCGTTAAATTTGGTTTTATCTTTGGCATGCTGGTCAGTTACCACTAAAGTGTTGCATTCACATGTCTGGTTGGCAGATCTGGAGATTTGTTCAAATTTGGCATTTACCTGCTCATATTTGGCTTTTATTTGCTCGTACTTGGCTTTGATTTGCTTGTACTTTGCTTTAATTTGTTTGTATTTGGCTTTCTCGCTTTCCATAGTTATGGCGTTACCCCAGCGAGCGGGGACATCGACGTACTGAAAACACGCCTGGTACTTGTCATCGCCTTCAGAGTAACCCTGGCTAGACGACGGTTTTACTGATTTTGCTGTCCCTGGATACACCGGGGACTGATTACAAACATCTTCACTCATGAAGGCGCCCACTGCGTAGTAGCCCTCCATAATTTATAAAATGGCGAACGCAAACATTCTACCCAACCTGTCAGGTGACTTTACGAGCACTTCCCGAGGACAGCCGAAGTACGGGCGATCTATTAATTCCAATTTTTTTTTAGAAAAAAATAAACCATGATCGAGGATATCCATGAAAAACCTTTTATCGTTTAACCTACAAACTGTAAGTGCTTACCTGAACAATAGCACGAAGGCTTTTCCTCACAACAATGAACGACTCCAGTCCAGAAGCATTCACTAAGCCATTCGTGGGCTCAAACTTTATGAATTACTTTCCAACATCGATACAGCTCCAGGAATAGCAAACACAGCCTTCACCAACTCACTTAACGAGCAGTTGGCCGCGATCGACACTTCAATATCGGATTCTCGGCGAGCAGCTCGACTCGATTATTTAGAGCCCGCGGTGGAAGTAACCGAAATGTCAGCGTTTTATATGCAACACTTTTTAATACATAAAGTATCCCTCGGTTATTGGGGCATGCCGTTGATAGTCTAGCGGTAATGCCGCCGTCTCACAATCTTTTCCTTGTGAATGTAGGTGGATCAAATCCTTAGCTTGACAGTTATTTTTTCGTTTTGCTTAACTTCCTTTCTTTGTTTTCTTTGTTTTCTTTTTCGGACAATTATCATTTTCCTGCACGTATACATTGAAAAATAGAAGCATTGACACCATAAATGAAATATACGCCGCGAAAGACAAAAGTGTATTCGGAGATTAGGCAAACTTTAATTCACGGATGAAAAATGTACAGTTTTAAACTCTTTTAAGATTATCATTGGCTTCTTTTTCACCCCACCACTATTCTTAGCAACAAAGGTCCCTATTTCGTTTGTTTGTTACTCGCCCAAAACTATCAAATGCACTCAAAAGCCTAAAATCGAAAAAAAGTTTACAGGAATCGACCAATCGAGCGAGCGAGCGAGCGAGCGAGCGGGCGAGCGAATGCCATTCCCCACATCGTACCTATAACTCGCTCTTGCGCATGCGCGCAATTCACGAGTTAAAAATTACTTTGACATTTTAGCCTATATTAGCACTGCATTAGACTAATAACCCCTTCATAAACCTGGTCATGGTCTTTTCTGGAGCATTGTGCCTTACTTCAAGAGCAAAGAGATTGGGTCGCATTTCCAGCCCTGTATTGTAAAGATTTTGAAGGAAGAATTAACTGGACAAGTGAGCTGGGCAGCAGTAAGAGTAACTTTGCGTTAAAGTTTATTCTCAGTCTAGTTTTATAGCTTTGTGGAGAGTATTCCTGCCTTACAGTTGTCATGTTCCTTTTTGCCCCACACTTATGTAAAACATCAGCATGATGTATGCTTTCATAGATAAGAAATCAAACCCAAGTTTAACTTGCTCTAGTTAACCAAGTTTGGGCTAATCACACCTTCAGAATCTGGCTACGGTCTCTACTAAATGTAAATTAAAATGTATATAAAAATTCCTTGATTTAAGAGCATAGCAATTATGCAATATTATTTTTATGGCAGTTAGTTTCATCTTCATCATCATCATTATTGTTATTTGTTATGATATATAATAGCTGTAAATTAGAAATAATGGTGATTTGCATTGACAGAATACTGAATTAAAGTCCTCTATCAGACGTATAGTTTAAAGTATATTTCTTGTACAGCTACACTATACTTTTAGTACAACTACGTTGCGGGTCATATCAAGGTCACCTACTGGCCCACATGCTGTATTCCTATGTGGTCAACTTACGAAGATTTACAACTTTTGATATGACCACCTTTCATAGTGATTGATGAAAACTCCAATTAACCTTTTTGGCTTGTATGTTTGTAACCATTTTCAGATCAAGTGATAATACTCTAGAGAACTCTTTCTTTCAAAATAATCTTATACATGTGTATATATATAATTTCAAAAGATGAAGCTAAAGATATGTTCACAGTATGGTCTTCATCCTACAATTTGCGTGGAAATCATATCCTGGCCCTTCCCAACCCAAAAACAACGACTTACGGTCTGCACTCTTTTTCATACTTAGCTAGCAAAATATGGAACTCTCTCCCAAACACTTACAAAACATTAAATTCTCAAGAATTCAAGCAGGAGATCCTCCGATATGAAGCTTTTCCACAATAGATCAACAAGTTATATTTCCCTTTGCATGCATAATGTTGTATATAGTTTATAAATAATATTGGAATTGTAATATAGCATATTTTATTTTATTTTAGCTTATTTTCTCGAAGATATTAGCTCTACAGCTACACTGTGAATTTCGAGCATAAATAAAATATGTGTATGTATTTGTATGTATGGGTGTATGTATGTATTATGGGTGTATGTATGTATGTAAAGCTGAGAATTCCCACTAGACCTGGAATGGGTAACCACTCAAGACACACAAGCGAAAGAGGTCTATTGCTCTCTAGTCATGTTTGAGGAAAAAATTGTATAAACTGTTGCCTTAGAGTCATGATAAACCTAAAGGCAGCCTCAAGTGATGATTTCTTCAGGATACATTTCACATAAATTTGAATGGCTGAGTATTTTTCCTTTTACGTCTCTGTAATTCAGATTCTTTCTGGTCATCATTAGAGTGATGTTTATTTTCAATTCTTGTCAATAGCTCAATAACTCCATCATGCAACCTTTTACTGTGTCTACAAATAACACGAGTAAGGAGTAATGTGTCTCAAGAGAATATTGCTGATAGAAGTTATTTATTTCTCATTGTGATTTGCCAATTGTAGTGATCATCACAATCCCATAATCTATTTCGTGAGCGGAATCAAGGGATCCCAACTCTCTACTAGGCTGCCTGCACCTTCCAAAATTAAAAATTGGAGTTGATCGTGGGTCTAACAAATCTCATATCTACCTAAACCAGCCAAGCTAACTAAGGTTAATGATGACGAGACCGAGAAATGAAACGGATACATACCTCTTTGATTTACAAGTCTGGTATCTCACATCTGCTTTGTAATTGTCAGTTCTGTTTTTATGTCAGTATTATGTAATACAAATCTTGATTTAGTAGCTTTCTAAGGGATTGAGACGTAGATGCGCATCCAAGTGGATAACAATTCAAACTTGAGACAAATAGCTTGTACTTCACGTTGCAAACAGAACTTTCCTTTGCTTGTCTCTCCGTTCGTCCATTTCGCCAAACACACACTAACCTGGCGTATCGTGGCTTAGTGGTGAGGAGCATCGCGTGACGATTCAGACAACGAGCGCGTTTGTGACTTTTTATGTCTATATAATCGCCAAAATGCCAAAACTAAATTATTAAGAACCATTTCCACCATCGGCGGAAAAAAATCAAAACGCAAACGGAAATCAGAACAAAAGAGGCTGAGTCACTTTAGATACAGTACTGCTATGTTGTGAAATGATTCAAATTATCCTGACACAACATAACCTCGATTTTGCCTTTTTCCAGTTTTCAAATTTTGCTGATCTCCCGAAAAGAATCAATTTCTCTCATGCTTTTCCGTAACGTATAAGACAAAAACAAAAAGGGAAATCTCAGAGAGATGTTAATCTTCTACCGCTATCGTGAATATAATGTGAAATGACCCTAAATATAATTTTCCGTTAAATGCGATTTGTCTGAGACATACTGCTCCGCGACTTCAGAAACTAGAGCGATTTGAACTCATTTTCAGAGAGATTTTCTCTTCTCAATTTTTCCTAAGGGGCTATTTTATTGCATGCTTGCTCCTTTTGAAGGGTCCGAAACGAATGACTAAAATTACCATGTTACTTGACGACTTCAGAGACAACGTTAACGACGGCGAAAGTTCTCGAAGTGGGAGAAATGGAGCGGTGTCGTTTTGGGTATCATTTCACAGGGTAGCGGCAAGAGGTCCACATCCATCTGAAAATGTCTCCCATCGTTCTTCTCTCTGAAGTAGTGGAGTGGTACGACACAAATTTTATCTTACAGAAAATTATAATTTGCCGCAGTCATTTCTTAGTAGTGTAGCAGCAAGAGTTTAAGTAATATCTCTTTCAAAACGGCTCTCGTTGTTCTTGTCGATCTAACGGAAAAATTTCCATTAGATACTATTTAAAATTAGCAAGCATGCGGGTCACGAAATGGCGTCCAGTCTTTAAAGAACGTAAGGTCTAATATAACACTTAGACCGGAAACTAATAGGGACCTGAAAATAGATTACAGCTTGCACGCTTTTAGAGTTCAATTTAAAACAGCCAATCAGATCGAAACTTGGCAGCAACATTACTTCGAGAATGCATATTTAAACCACACGTTGGCAATAACACTTAAACGAAACGGAAGCGAAATGACAGCTACGATGAAACGGATAGATGCTGCAACCATGAAATGGAAACGTTATCCATCAAGTTGACCCCATGTCACTGAGGCCCAAAAAATCTTGCAAAAACAATGAACGTACCCTTAAGAATATACAGAATCAATTGGTCTAATCATCAAATATAATTGCCAAAAAGATAGGGGGAAGCGCTAAAAAAAGCAACCTTTAACCGTTAACCACTTATAATGGCACCCACTATTAAGTGCCAAACCCCACGTAAATCACTCATGAGACTTATTACGAAGTAACTGAAATCAAGCTGAATGTCAATCATGTAGGATGTTCCAATTCTGTGAAAAAACATCTTAAAGTTTCCTCAATTACTAAGCTGGACATCTTGGCTCACGCTTTTCCTTAGGACTTTTGGCTAAATTTCCCGAACCTAACGGCCTTATCAGAAAGCTAGCTCTTATAAACACAAATTAAATGAATCAAACTGTCTGTTGCTTGTGCAAGAGTGGTAGAGACAATTATTACTTGTTAATTGTTTACGGGATCTCTAAAACTGAACACCAGCTACGATAACTGCAACTTCTGCGAACTCGAAATATTTATAAATTACTCGCTGTTGTTCTAGAAAACAATTAGTTCAATAACGTTGCATTTATTAGCTTTGACTAGTCGAGAATACGAGAGTGTGAATGACAACGCTAATACAAGCTCATTTTGAGGAAAAAAAAACAATCTAAGCCAAGGAATTATCTCGCGGTTTGTTTTAATTCGATTCACTTATTTAATACACGAAACTGTCTGATATCAACCCAACGCTCGGGAAAGTCGTTGTCAACCAATGCAAACACTTTATTTGCATGTGATATTAATCCGTGCACAATTTTACCATATTCTCACGCCCGCTGTGTTTTCGTTTCTTGCTGCTTTCTTCTGTTAAACGTAAAAGCTCCCTAAATTCTAAGAAGGGCTTTGAAATATATTCTTGTTTAAATTAACATGCACACTAATAGAAGGTGGACAAATGGAATAAGATATTAAATGACAGACATTTTCCTGTTAAATCATTATCTATGTGCCTTTTAAATTATCAAGAAAAAAAAACACCCAAGTTGTCTATGTTGGCCTAAGTAATCTGTAAAAATAAAGACATTAAAAGCAACGTTAATTTTGATTCAGTTTGAAACAAATATTTATCTATATTAACGGTTAAAATTGAGGAACGCATTTGCTGATTTTCACGAACCCTCACTAGTTTCAGACTTTGTGGACTGAGGATGACTAAGTTTGCGCGTGAATTAACATGAGTATCTCATAGATCTTCTTTACACCTACCTTATCCATATAACAACACGTAGATGGTGAATTCTTAAAGTAAATGCAATTTGGACGTCGCTAAATTAGTTTTTCTCTCCAAAGTTCTACGTGACGGCCATAAGGTTTATTTTGAATTGTGGTTTGGGAAAATTCTATCCGCAGCCAATCAGCTTGAGCAAAATATAATTATCGTCTAGTTGATTATACAACAAGTCTAACAAGAAGTCAACAATTTATAGATGTTTAGACACCTGAGTTAATAACATTAGTTTTAGACCAGAAACGTCATATTTCAAGTCCCCTATTGCAACAGAACACTATCCTTTGCTTTTCCAGTTGTACCAAGCTGACAGGCTGCAATTAAGATTTACGAAAGAGGATCAGTATCATGAAGAGGTAACTCAGTTGCTCAATAACCTCAGCTGCTTTTTCAAGCTTTTGGAGAACGACGTAGGACCCTTATTACGCCGACTAAACTTGTTATTTCCTCTGGGTTAGTACAATCTCTCAAAAGAAGACAACTTGAATATTGTTCATTTAACACATCCATTTCGAGTAAACTCTCAAAAATCATATTTTTCTCCCGTGAATCTGTTTACGGAATACAACGCAATCACAGTCTCAATCATTTAGTAAACTGCGTTAATTCTTTTGAAAGGTAATTTTCATTTTGGTTAAGACACCTTACTCAATCTAAGTTTATAAAATTTGTATAAGTTGATTATTAAAGGTTACCTTTATTCTTTTTAGACATGAGGTTTGTGTTTGCGCTTGGTATTCTGATCTTTCTTTCCCCCGATGGAAAGGTAAGTTCATTTGTTTTCCAAGAGCCGTATTGCACTGTAATTAGTTATCGTCCCTACGCGTATCAAATACACTTGCACAGAGTCAAGTGCAGCTTGAGGTATTGTTTAAGTCTTCGGCATAGATTTACTAAAAAAATGTTATTTTGGTTTCACATCCAGGTTGAGGACGAGTCGTCGAAAGGTAAGATTTCAATTTTTATTTCAAGATACATTTCAATTTCACGTATTTCCTATTTTTGACTCACTTCTTTGCCTGGAAATTCTATGGGCCACAAATTTTGTCCACCCAGTCGGTTTTGAATATGCACCCCCATATTGATCCCAAAAATTACGTTGTTCAAGACTGCTTCTCACTAGGAGGTAGGGAGCGCAATATACTGACATAAAATGTAATAAATGCAAAATAACTTAAAAGCTGTTCTGTTTAGCTATTAGTCTTTTTCACTTTAGCTTTCAGTCTTTTTTTTAATATCTGTTTTAACATTTTGAATATTTCTCTGTTAGAATGTAAGCCATGTTCCTTACAATGGCAACTGGCCTACCACCACGATGGAAATGGAAATGGGATTTCAGGATCGAAATTTTCGCTGATTTCTGCGATTTTATCGGGGGCTCGAATCCGAGTGGTGATTGATAAGTACAGCACAGAAGCCGATAATGTGCATGTCCTCGGCCATCACGTGTTTGCTCAACTGCTACAGCACGTTAGCAAAGCCTCTTGGAACAACGGTTTCAAGATAATGCCTACTGGTGGTGGGTGATCATGTCCACCAACGGGAATATGGAAATGACGAGGTATAACGTTGGCTCAAACATACATCGTGGAACCAGCAGTAAAAAAGTGAGCATCTGGTGGTATGTGCAGACATCTACATTCGTTCCCACGCCATCATTCTCCCACTTGGCCGATGGCAGCTCAGTGCAGGGTAACCTGAGTCACCTGGTAAAAAGCGCCAAGAGTGGCTATGAAATTCGATGTGTGACTGCTAAGAAGTATGCCTTTCCGCTTCAAAATGTCGCGATTAATAGCCAGGGTGTCAGCTTCGTCTCAGGGCAAAATGTCGACTCCATAAGCATCAAAACGAATGGTAATTTGATACAATTTCAGAGTAACGTGTACTGGTGGTTTATTGTAGTAACAACACGTGGATTGCGCGACATGTCACGTTTGTCAATGGTTTGTAGACGAATGCTGGAAGGAAGTCTTCACCCACGATAGCAAAGGTGCATCCCTCTCAGGATCGCGCCAGGCTCTAACATCGGCTCTCATGGCTGGTCATCGTGTCCGTTTCCAGATACCAGAATGGAATTACTACACAGCAGAAGCTGACAATCTGTCCTTACGAAATTCTCATGTGACAGCCCAGGCACTTAAACACGTAAGCAGGAAAGGACTGACTGGGTTCCAAGATGACGCATACTGGTACTGGCTAATGGTTTCCACCACTGGAACCGTCCGTGCCACCAGATACAACGTTGGAGAACATAAGCATCGCGGAGATTCTACGTACAAGCTGGCTGTGAAGTGGTTCGTTGACACCAGGTCTTGGAAACACGTCTTGTCAAACGGTCCAACTGGTGACATCCTTGGCGGAGACCGAAGTGATCTCGTGCAGGCAGTCAGAGATGGAACAGCTGTACGCTGCGTGCAAGGAAATGAATGTCGGGGTTACGTGTACAATGCTCAAAACCTAGCTGTGTCCCCAGATGGAAACCACGTGGCTGCTCAAGCTCTCAATCACGTCAGCATGCGGTCAGCACCCGATCCAGACGAAGTTATGATAAGCCCTAACGCTTACTGGTGGTTTACAATTGTGTCTACAACTGGCTGGAGGGAGATGTCTCGCTGGACAGTTGGTGAGCATGTGGATCGCGGACATACCTCCGACAAAATTGGCCATAAGTGGTTTGTCAACCATTGAGTTAAATAAAAAACGTCCTCATGTGCGAAACGTTGAACTGGCAAACGAACTGTATCGTGCGTTTAGAGTAGTTGCAGTAAGGTACCAAAAATATCGAGCTGATTGATTCTAGTTCCTGCCTCTCTTTTGAGCCAACTTTAAAGAGATGTTGCGATTGCTCGATTACTTTTGATTGTAGCTAGCTTAGGCTTTACATCTTGTGCCTCTCTGTCGACTAACGTCTGTACTGGAGTGACACAATGAGTAGTTGATGAATAAAATGTGAATCCACTAGAGAACCAAACTGACTGATTAAGCATACTAACACTGAGCTGAGTGTTGAGTTTAACCTCGATTTACTTGATTAAATAGTCCGAGAGTTAGCAAAGATCCTGTGTATCGTTGACAGGTCAACGCATAAGCACCTTTATTATATACTCAACAAAATATCGCGTTTCTGATTGGTCAATGATGAATGCATAAATAGGTTATAGAGTGCAATAGAGGTTATAGAGTGCAATACGGAGAAGTTGCCATGGAAACACCGGGGTAGCGCCAAATTTGAACACCAAATTATAAAAAAATGGCTGACAGCCGGTTTGCTTTGTCAAACCAAAACATCGTTGAGCAACTTAAAGAAAATGCGAAAAACAAAAACACGTTGAAAGCTACACAGACCTGGTTAAATGTCTGGCAAACATGGGCGACTCAACGAAAAGTAAACCCAAAAATGGAAGAATACGAGCACAAACAACTCGATAAAATGTTGCAAATCTTCTACACAGAAATACGCACAAAAGACGGGTGTGAGTACGAACCTGAGAGTTTAAAATCCATGCTGGCAGCCCTCGACCGCTATTTAAAAGAGCATGACTACAAGTACTCTATTATACGAGACCGAGAGTTTCACCAGTCGAAGTTGGTACTCGAAGGAAAAGTGAAGTGTCTCCGTCAACAAGGAAAAGGCAAGAGACCCAACGCCGCGAACGCACTGACAGCCGAAGAAGAAAAAATGCTATGGAGTGAACAAAGTCTCGGCGACTGCAGTCCAAGAGTTCTTTCCCAGACGATGTGGTGGATCTTGACTCAACATTTTGGCCTGAGGGGAAGACAGGAACACCATTCAATGGAAGTCGAGGACTTCAGTTTTTGTGTGGACGACAGCGGCACAGAGTACGTCACATTTAAAGAAAATCCTACAAAGACGAGGCAGGGAGGACTGAACACAAAACATCGTAGTGTTCTGCCAAAAATGTTCGCTACTGGCGGTCAGAGATGTCCTGTTGAGTTACTGAAGCAGTACCTTAGTAGGCGTCCTCAAGAGCTGCGCGACAAAGGTCCTTTTTACCTTGCCATAATCGAAAATCCCAAAACAAATGTTTGGTACAAGAAGCAGCGGCTCGGCGTAAACAGCATCGACAATATGATGAAGAGCGTCGTCAAGAACACAGCTCTGGAAACAAGCGAGAAGAAATTGACTAACCACACTGCAAGGAAGACAGTTGTGAAGAAACTCAGAGCAGCAAGCGTCGAGAGGCAGTCGATAATCCAGGTGACCGGCCACGCAAATGAAAAGTCTCTTAACGACTACGATGAAGGTAGCGAGAAGGAACAGCGACAGCTTTCAAACATTATCAGCAATGCTCCACAGTCAGCAGCCTCCAGCAGTTTTCCTGGTCTACCAATGTGGTCTTCTCCTGCAACGGCTTCAACGTGTGAACAGGTGAAAACAAGCGGCCATGCTTTCACTGTGAACAACTTTCACAACTGTCAAGTCACATTTAACGTGATTCAGGGGCAATGCAGTTCACCAAAGTCTACAAGTCAGAATGTTATTCCCTGAGGCCGATTGAGATCAAACATTTGAAAACAGTTTAGCGGGCTTAAGTACTCTGGCCGCTTTTAATAACGGAAATTTAGCTTTTGAGTTCGGCTTGTAATATTTTCTGAGAAACTTTCAAGAACTTCACGCTTGATTTACCTGTCTCAACATTACATTTTTGATTGGTTTAAATAAAACATGTGAGCATTTTGGAACCCATTGAAGTGTTTTTTGTAGTACGTAAGGCGTGCAGAGTAGTGCGATGGAGTAATTTTGTCGAGAATATAATAAATAAAAAATCGTATGAACCTGCTCGTGCATTTCGTGATTTATGGTCACTCGTGATGTTTTGAAAGTTCTCAAATTGCACTCGCCTACGGCTCGTGCAATTTAGAGAACTTTCAAAACATCACTCGTGCCCATAAATCACGAAATGCACTCGCGTTCATACGATTTCCTATACTTATTTGAATTGCGTGCTAAAATCCCTACATTTGATTATGGCCTTGACTTTATCATCAAACACAAAGAACTCAATTTAATGTTGGCGGTTTAGATTGGCTATAGCTTTGCCAGCCCGGTTTTTCCCGGACCGCTCTTGCCCTTTTAGTCATTCTTCCTCAGACCTTAGCTGAACTGGAAGACATGCGATAACAAACCTGACCTAAAGAGGCTTCCACGTATTTAAGCATTAAAAATTGAATTAAACGCGTTATCCCCTGACTCCCCTACTAAGTTTGCTCTTGTCCCCAATTTCATGTTATTGTTCTCTGTTCAAATATCTGGGACATGGGTGTGGTACAAAGGCCAAAATTTTTGCCTGAGTACAAAAAACAATTCAAAACGGCGTCCGCCGTCGGGCTGTGGGCTAAAATGATCTGGTTGGGTTTCTTTCTTTTCGGCTCCATTCTTGATAAAAGTAAACCCTTCAAGACCGCATAAACGAAAATTAAATGTGCGGAAGAATACCTGATTGAAAAGAAGAGGAAGTCAAAGTCTTAAAATCGACGATGACAACGCTCTAATTGGAAAGATTCCGTCGGACCGCATGCTAAAATCATCGAGGTTTTTCGATCAAAATACACCTTTGTCAGACCTCACAAACAAAGAGCAGATGTACTGGAAATGAACGGGCCTCAGAGTCTTAAAATCAATGAGGACAACTTACGGATATATTTTGTTGCGTTGCGTAAGCGATCTTTAGTAACGTCTTTACTTGATTTTGCGCACCCGTTTGGCTACCGCTTGGCCATATTTTATACATAATTGGCGGCTGATTTACCATGTTTTGTGGTTTTGCAGATTTCCTTGGATTTGACCTTTCTTTTTCTTACGCCTTTACGCAGTTTGGTTTTCCTGCTATCGAAGTTCACATTGCTTTCCATGAAAAGAGCCAATATGGAAAATGAAAAAGTAATTGTGCTTCCTTGCAAAAAATGTTTACTTCATGGTTAAAAAAGAACACAAAGCGCGAAGGCATGCTCGTGAAAAAATTGTCAGAAGAGTTTTGGTAATAAACTTTATTTGACGTACATGACTTTACACTTGGCACGAGTGTTCACTGACAACTGCACGTGAAAGTGCCTAAAAAAAAAATTAACTGTTTGCTATGAACCACCATTAATTGTAAGATACCCCCAATGTTATCTTTTAATTGCTTACTAGTGTGTTCTCAGAATCGGTTTGGTTGGCTACAGAAGAATCAAACGTTATAACAGCCCAGTACTAGTCCTTCTACGCTCTCTGCTTGGTCAAGTAGGGACCCCAGTTCCAGATTTTAAGTCACTTAAAGACAACCTTGATGCAGCGACAGAGAATGCCTTAGAACTAAATGACTGTCGAAAATATCGAAAACCAAATCCCTAAAAACGTAAAATCCGCAAACTGCAATGAACATTAAAACCGAAAAACCGAAGTTTTTGAACACAAAAACCGGAAAAACCGATTTTAAAAATAGCTTAAACTGCAAAACCGAAAATCCCAACGCTCCCCTCCTTAAAACATGACTCTATCGGTCAGCACCTAAAACAGCTGTTTGTTCGTAGTATCCACTAAGTTTGAGCTAAATCGGGGTTCGAACTTTATAAACCTTCTACCTGGCTCACCCCTGGACGCACTCTCAAAATTAAGACAAACAGATCACTACCCCCGAATGAAAAGGTACAATACTGGTTATTCAAAAGGTTCTTAACGACTTTGCTCTCTCATTTAAAAGTAATAAGATAATCTGGATAACACTGGTTATCGTAGAACACAACGAATATGGTTGGATCTGTGCGGTTATCCACAACAGTGTCATAAACATCGGTGGCGTCACTTCCCTTGGGAGGCGGAGTTATCATTCCCTGCCTTCCTTTCGTGTATTCACCGGCAAGGACACGTGCAAGATACATGCAACGGTGCCCTGTCGCATCAGGTGGTGAATACTTATTTTGTGTGGAATAGGATGCATCTCGAGCAAAGTAAACACCATTTCCATACACAGTTGCTAAAAATTATGAAACAAACAAGTTAACAACAACGACCACCTTCTTGCAGGCACTTAATTTCTACACTTTTTCTTTCTGGTAACATGGAAACATTCCATGCAATTTCAAAGCTTATGAAAGAATACTTAGGTTTGCAAGCGGTGTCCAGAACAATAATTTTTCACAGCTTCTTTTAACTTTCAAAGTCGAGTAATCATGAAAATCAATGATGGGAGGAGGCCCAAAGGCCAAAATAGACCCGTTTCCAAATAAAAATTGGCCTCCTAAATTGATTCTCAAAATGAGTTTGTCATAAGCATATTCCAATTATTTATTGCATTTTAGGAAACTGAGAAAATCAAATGATGATAATTTTTTTGTGGAAGGGATAACTATCATCAGTACCCAAAAAGAAACACTCCTCTAAACACTTATATTTTAGGAGACCGAAAGGTTTCTTTTGAACCTGTATGTAAAACAATATGATGTATTTAAAAAAATGACCTTGGATTTCTAGGGTAGCCAGAATATAGCTATTTCATTGTTGCAAAGCTGAGTTGATATTGTTGATGATGTTGCACTGTAACGTTTCCAGACCCTCCAAAGTATACCATGTAAACATTAATGTAAGTATACAACTTTCAATGACAATGAACTTAATAATTACCATTTTTGCCACAGTAGCTTCTGTTGAAACCGAATTTGTTGATGGAGGGGCAGCTGTCTCCAGCTGTTCCATGGAAGAGTAGTTTTTCATTGCTGCCATTCTTAAGTTCCATTTGTTCCCTTCTGACGACATATGCGCGGTACAGGGAAGGATTTTGCACCCTTTCTATCTTGATAATGGTAACGGGGGACGTCTTGCCCAATTTGTCTGCTACCTTTTTGTACTCGCTCGCGTTAGGGTCTAATAGTACTAGGTGTACCTCTTTCTCTTTTCCAGAGTCATCCTTTGGCTGCACATCCCACTCTAAGGGTAATGGAACACCTGATTGAAAAGATTTAATTTGACTTGAGATTCATTCTTGTCAGCACAATTCAATGTGCAAATGGAATAACTTACAAAACTGCTTTGTCATTAGTTTAAACACCATAAATCTAAAATACGTATTATTTTTCAGTTTAGCTGCACTGTACCTTTCCCAATCTCTTTCCGAACAACGACTCTCACTTCTCCACTGTCAAGGCAGGTTTCCTTCATGTCCTTGAAAACAATCTCGCATTTTTCTTCATCTATTAATAAAATAACAGAGTCTTTGCCCTCACCAAAGGCTTCTTCAATCTGCAAATTAATGCTGGGCTCATAAGGCTCTGGGGTTTCATCATCATCGCTGTCATAGAAGAACCATTGTACGTTTTTAGAAAGGAGCTCACCAACACCTCTTGCATGCTCTTCCTCGATCTTCTGGTTAAGTACTTCGTAAATTGTGGTGGCTACATCGAGAACGTCTTCTGTATCACCTCTTACAGATATGCGGCCTATGGTCTGCTCGATGTTAACAATGACGTCGTATTTAGCTTCCAATTTCTTTACTTGTTGTATTTGCCCCTTTGAAAGATTACATATTGCTTCACGCTCAATTACTTTCAGTGTGCAGTGATCAGCCGCATCCTTTTCTATTGTCTTGATGACTGTGTCAATGTCTTGCTTGGTGCTTGCAAAAATTTCTATGTAGCTGAAAGGCTTTGCTTTTCCGCGAAACGTGCGCATTGATGGCATAGAATGTGAAGATGCTGAGCCACTTTGTCCTAATCCAATCCATCCAGCAAGCTTTGAGAGCAAACCTGTTCCACTTTTTGCTGAGGACAAGCTCGCTTCCATTGCAGTCTGGAACACACTTAACATTTGGGGCTGATAGATCACAATACGAACAAGAGCAATGGATACAGGTTCCTCGCGAGCAAACTTGAAAATAGCAGCCATAATCCCCTCTGCAGCCTCTTTGGCATCTTTGTTAATGTTCCCTGTTCCAACAGCTGGGAATGAAATCGAGGTCAATCCATCCGAGTCTGCCTTTCGCAAACACTCCAAAATGCAGTTACTTATGGAACGCATGCTCGAAATCCGATCTGGAACCATGTGGTAAATTTTTCTTACTTGTAGATTTCCGGCTCTAGAAGCCACCACGGTGTCTGGCTTCTGGGACCCCATAGCTGAGCATTCTGCTTGAATAGTCGATCCTCCAGCAGCTAGGATAGCCTTTCCCACACCACCTCCCAGTGCGACATCGAGCTCGTTGTTCGACAAGGTCGCGATTGCATCAGTTACTTCTTTCGTGATGTTACCAGTCTCAGCTTGAACGAATATATTGCCAATCGTTATTTCAGGTTGCAAGGGATCTAATAATATAGGCTCTTCGTCCGAGATAACATCTACACCATCAGGGGTATCTTTTTCTGATCTTTTGTCGCTACCACCGCGCAGTCCCCGACGTTTCTTCTTTCCATCTTTCGGAGCTGCTGTTGCTGCTGCTGGTTGCAGTGGAGGTGGACCCACACTTCTTTTTTGCAGTTCGGTTTGGAAGGCTTGCACTGATTGCAAATCCTTATCATAAACAACCAAATGGACTTCCTTCAAAGGGCTGCTTGGATTTTTCTTACTGAAGGATAAAACTTCATCAAAGGAAGCTTCAGCCACGCAATCACGGGGAAAGTTGAGGTTCCCAGTCCCAATTGCGGGGATGGAAATGGTCGAGAGACTCTTTTTTTGTGCTTCTTCGAGACATTTCTGTATGATACCCCGCAGTACCTGTAAATAAGATGTTTAAGGCCCGTTGTATATGTACCTTACAGATAATCATAAAGATGGCAAATTTTCTAAATTTCACATTATTTTGCAGCTGAAATAGCGCATGAAATCATGAAAGAATTCGAAGGCGTTCCGTAACACAATTCCTGTTATTTCTTCGTTCAACTATATTTATCTTGGCCTCTTTTTTTAAGATAATGGGACTCGAACCGTGCTCTATGTTTGAATTTTTTGTCGCATGGTCATGGGCCTCTTCTGTCAAAGTAGGCGGGTAAGGAAGTAGAAATAAGCAGACATCAAAGTTGCCACTGCAAGAAAAAAAGATGATATCTGTGCTAACCTTTTCGCCCTGTCCTTTCTCCCATCCAGGACATGAGGTGTGGAAAACGTGCTTACACGCTAGATTTGCTCCGTTTGTAACCACAATCTCTCCGGTCTTTACCTGGCCAATCTTTTTACACTCTTCTTGCAGCTTGGGGCCTGCAGCGGCACTAAGGGCCTTAGAACTTGCGTTCCCACTCAGATTCAGGTTCGATGACGTTGTGTTGACGATAACATCAACCTGAAGAAAGTCAGCAAGAGATATTCTTGTCATAAATTAGAATCAGGCCCTTAATGAGGACAAATGCAAAAATATGTTTGAACAACTGATTCGCGGCTCGGTAACTGACCATCACTATTTATCTCCACTTCAGTGAACCATTGTTAAAGATATCTCTTTAGAATCAATTTGATTTTGAAGAGCATAACGTGCCTTACCTCTTCAGAAGACATATCGCCAATGACAAGAACCAGCTGTAAGCCTTCGGCTGTCTTGATAACATTCGGAGCAGTATTGGAAGAAACTGTTGCCGAGGATGTATTTGGAACTGATGTGGTTTTGCCTTTTTTCTTTCTTTCTTTTCCCTTCCTTTTTGAGTCTGAAGATGATTGATAAGTAGGTTCGTTAAGACATCTGGAATCCAACTCTTTTGCAAAGGCCTTTACGACATCATCTTCGATACTAGTAAACTGAATCTCGGACAGGAGACAACTCGGGTTTTTTCGGAAAAAAGTCAGCATTGATTCTACCATGATTTCGGCGCACAGTTCAAGTGGAAATTCAAAGATTCCGCTACTAATGGCAGGAATGGCTACCGAATTATAGTCCTTCGCAGCGTCTAGGGCACTCGTTACTGCGTAGCTTAAAATCTTTTCCTCTCTAGGAGTTCTCCCCATTGATTTTTCTTGGGCTGCTTTTTTCTCCCATTTTGGCCCCACAGCATGAATTACTTTTTTGAAAGGTAGATTTCCTGCAGACGTGACAGCCACCTGGCCGTCTAAAATTGGTCCTGCATCAGTGACAAACCGATTACATTCCGCCTTGAAGGCTTCTCCCGCTCTCTCAGATATGGCTTTTGAGACACCACCTACGTGCTGAAGCTTTGAATTAGCAGCACTAACAATAACATCCACGTTGCGATCGCAGATGTTGTCTTTAAACACCAGAATCTTCCTTCCGTCCGGAGTAAGAAGGTCGTACAAACTCTCCTTCTTCTTTTCTGCTTTCTTTTCTTCTTTCACTTCCTTTTCGTCCCCTTTGTTTGGTAGAAAGTACTCGACTACACAATTATTTTCATTCTCCAACATACCCAGTAATTTTTTTCCTTTGCTTCCATCAAGCATTTTACGCATCCCAGGTTTGCTGACAGGCATCTTTTGACTTTGAACTTTAGATGCGAGATCTTGAATCAGCTCCTTAGCTTTGTCAACTCCGCAGGTCGTACCTGAGACGACCAGATCTTGTTTACCTTCATCTGCCAAAGTCTTTATTCGCGTGGAGTGTTCTTTCAAATCTTCTTGTATTTGCCGCAGTTCCGGTTCGCGGTACTTTACAAGAAATCGGCGACGACCTTTTGGAAGCGTCACTACGGTACTGACAATGGTATTTTCTGCGAGGAAACGCTTAACAGCCTCGACAGCAACCGGAACATCCTCTTTTAGGCCCACGAGACATATCTTCTTATTGCCTCTATCAAATGATAGAGTTAAAATGCGTTTTTCTGTTATCTCTTCTTTCAGCTGATGCCACTTTCTGCTTTTCTCCAACTGAACTTGATCTTCATCCAGGTCGACGCATTCTTCAACTATCTTGGTTTTCACTAGATCGTGAGCTTTCTCTGCGACATCACTTTCCGTCCCCACCACTAATACATTTTCGTTTCTTTCATCAAAGGCTATCATGGCTTGTAAATTGCTGGCCGTGAGCGTATCTCTCATGAATACTTGACAGGGCGTACTCTTCAGCAAGGCAAGAGCATTCAGTGACATGTTCAGCTTCACGTCTTTCATTTTGGCAACTGCCTCCCAAATGGCTGCTCGCACCTTATCGACGGTTTCGGGAGGACCTCGAATTTGAAGCTTTTCCTTTTCAAGGAGAATGGTGACTTCGACTTCTTCATGTCGACTTTCCAGTTCCTGAGCAAATTCGAGATGTTTCAAGAATTGCAAGCGCGTATATGGAATTTTGACTGTACACTCTATTTTCGATGCCTCTCTCTTAAGCTTTTTATCAATTACAACTATTATTCCTTCCAATTCTTTGGTAACTTCCTCAACTTCTTGCTTCTTCCCGATGAAAAAGAAAACGTGCTGCTCAGCGATACAATCCATTCTTACTTTTTGCTGTGCTGGGCTTTTACTTTTCTTGAAGTTGTCGACTACATCATCCCAAGCCTCAGGAGGGACACGCGTGGAGCTTTCAACAAACTCAGCAAGGAAATAAGTAATAGCCTTACATGCCTCATCGAAAATGTACTTGTTTCTTAAGGCCTCATCTTTGGGCGTGACCGTGACGCTGTTGATGCCCTCATCCCAGGTTATCTGAACATCGTGGCTGTTCTCAACCTCTGTCAAATCAGCTTTGTAGTGTTCCAAAATGAACTGCATTTTCTTTCCATCCACGTTGATATTTTGCATCAATTCAACATCATTTTCAACCGGTTGAGGTTTCCCAAGCAATGAGCAATGAGAACTTACATCCAGCTTTGCACCGCCAAGGAAGTGACTCCCCGCCACAACATTGAAAACAACTGAAATAGATGTTCGAGATATTTTTAAGGTAATATGAAAACATGGGAAACTTACTGCTTAATGCTTTTGTCGTGGAATATACTTACTGCTATATGCTTTAAAGATCGTAATTATTTGGGACTGTGTTTAAGATGTCATTAAAGAAATTGATCCTCGCAGTATAACTCCTGTTGAAGTCATGAAAGAAAGATAATTCGGAAAAAAATGCTTCGATAGGGATTTAGCCTTTAGATAATACTTAGGCACTTCTACCAACTTACAAACGAGGTCACGCACCAGTAACAAGGTGAAGTTTAATGGTTCTTTGTTTCCCGGTAACAAGTCCGATCAAAAGCAATATTTAAAAAAGTAAATCATATTTTGATTTACGACTAAGATAAGAGGTAGCAAAAAGACCTTCCCAGCTCAGCCGAATTAGATTAGCCCGGAACTTTCAAATGCAGGCATAACTTGTCCTTTCATTCATAACGTAGAGGAAATATCCAGACCCAAGCGATCCATTGAAATTGCTGAACCTCATTCTCACCAATAGCTCAGCTCCATTTTCTGCTATATAAACACACACAACCCACAATTCCTCCATTCACTCTGACGAGGGGCTAACACTCGAAATATCAGCTTTAGAAATTCTTTACGTCGGCCAATCTGCACAGTCAACTCAGTTTTAATTAAAATTAATCCAAATTATCCTATTATGCTCCCCCAACAATGCAGCACCACGGTTTCGTTAGAAATTTACCCCCTATATTCATTCCAGAAAGCACTTACTGACTTCAACCTGATTGCAGCTAGCCAGTATGTTCCAATTCGTTACAGGCTAGTACTTTACTACAAAATGCTTTTGAAGTGTTATGTCCTGTAGGTTGGTAGACCCACACTACGCGTTTTCTCTTGAGGGCTGGTGTTCGACTGAGAACATTAGGCGTTTCTTGATACACCAGACAAAGATAATGGGGACATTTTCAAAAGTTCAAATTGAACTGACACAATAACTGACTTTCTCTTCAATAAGGTTATTTATGTTACACACCTTTTGGGTCTTCGAAGAAAACCAATGCCCATCCTTCCTCTAGATTGAGCTCCACACTGCTTACGTCACCACCATTGTTCTTTGGACTCTCGAAGTAATAACGTATAGTATCCTCAGTAGTTGTTTCCTTGTTAAAACCTGATACTTGTACGCAGTGACAAACTGGAAGTTGTTCTGCTATCAGGGTTTTTCCCTCTAGAGGCCTCACAGAGATCTTCTTTGTAACAGTGTGAAAATCTACGTATTTTCGAAACGATAGGTATTCAAGTATTAAAGAACACAGATATTATCTTATCGAAAACCAGACATAAGAAAGTAAATTTATCGCGTTCTAAGAATACATTACGACTGTGAGAGCTATTTAGCTGTTATTAAGGCGATCTAAAATAACATGAGAATTTTTCTTTCCAAAAAAGCGATATGGAGATCGTGGCCGACTCCATCCCATAATAAATTCACCGGCTGAACAGATCTAGAGTTACCAGTTATGAGTAAGATCGTAAATAAAACACTATAAATGATATGTCAAGGGACGATAGAGATATAAAAACGCCATTTAAACCCCACATTTACGGCTAACTTAAGTCAATTTATCCCTTCCAGTTGTCATTTGGGTTTAAATTGCAGGGAATCTAAACCTACCATAGGCCTCATTGAAGGTGACCACTGCACATGCTTCACCTCCAAACTCGACTTTCAGGACAACCACTCCACTCACTGCTTCCATGTAAAACTGAAAAAGATCCTGGGTGGTTTTGTCACTGAGGCCTTTCACTAAAAGTCTTTTAGAGTCAATAGGCAGTTCCCGTGGAGGTTGTTTGAGAGTAATTGTTAGATTCGCTCCATCATAGGTTAGACTTCTTTTACTTAAGACTCCACGAGCACCTTCAGGCAAGAGGAAAGAATATAGTTGACTGAGTCAAACAAACAAGCAAGGGAAACAAACAAGAGAAAAGCGAAACAAAATGCACAATAGTTTTATTTATAACTTAAGCAACTCGTACCAAGTGTTTACTACGAGGAAAATTTCAGTTTTTTTTCATCCTTTCTAGAAGATGTCAACATTCCCAGCGGCGTATAATCAAGGGCAACTTAGAAATGAAGATATCAGTTAGTTTGTATGTAAATGTTGCTCCGATTTCATCTAGCTCATCTTGCTTGAGCAGAGCTGGACGAGGGCGAGACTATACGTAGGTATATGACAGTATATCTGGACTTACTTTCGGCCGTGGTAAAGGTAATAACAGCTGTCCCCTGGTCTGAATCATGATCGACACTTTCTACTTCACCTCCTCCGGAACGCTTTTTGTTCTCGAAGAAGTTTAAAATAGCCTCTTTAGTTGTTTTCGCACTAATTCCAGTGACCTCAATGGTGCGAGATTCTTGAGATACTCCATCGTTATGTGGCTCAACTTCAGGGCTACGCGCTGTGATCATGACATTCAGTGTGGCTCCGTCAAGGATATGCTTACCTTGTCTCAGGATACTTTTCGTTGCTTTAAAAGTAACAAATTTCAATCATCATCGAACAATCTTACGTCTGTAAATTCTAAGTGAAATACTTAAAATTTTTCCATACTCACTTTCGGCCGATGTAAAAGTAATGATAGCGATTCCCCGGTCGGGAGTATGAACAACGTCTTCTATCTCTCCTCCCCCAGAGCGCCTTTGGTCTTCGAAGAATTTCAAAATTGCATCTTTAGTTGTTTTCGCAGCAAGTCCCGTAACCTCTATTGTTCGGGATTCCTGTATTCCTGCTGTGTCGAGCGTGTCAGCTGCTGTGTTGGTGGGTTTCACAAGCAGTATGGCTCCCTCAAGGATGTGCTTGTCGCGAAGTAACACACATTTCGCAGCTTGAAACGTGACAAAATGTAACAATTGCTTATCAGAGCAAGGAAAACTGTTTCAGGATTCATAATCCATACTTAGAAATGCAAGATGATTAAAAAGTATCTCAATATCTTGGCCTAATTGAACACTTATTGAGTTGTACATGTATCTCAAGCAGTTATCGCAGGATCGCTAAATGAGGAATGCAATAGAGCCAAGAGGGAACTTTGTCAAATGTTTAAAATGTTGTTAGAGATGGCTTCATCCTACCTCATTAGAATTCAGAACAAAGTGCAACTTACGCGAAACTACTTACCTTCAAAATCTTTGAAAGTCACGAATGCCACATTTTCTTCCGGCCGAAAAGTCACAGCTTCTACCTCTCCACCCCCAGAACGTCTCTCATTTTCAAAGTAGTTGCGAATGGAGTCTTCAGTACTTTGCGCAGTAAGGCCAGTTATCTGGATGGTTTTGCTTGTATTTTCAGCATTATCGAGCAACTCGAGACTGACATGAAGTGTGGCACCATTCAGGATATGCTGATCGTGCTTGACAACTCTTTGTGCAACTATAAGAAATAAGATCAGTATTTTTGAAATCTTAGATTGTAAATTGTTCTTTGGCAACAAAAAGAGCAGGAGCAGGAGCAGCAACATCATCAACTGCATACTCTTTATCTACAAACGATAACAACTACTAATACGTGCTTAGACTTAAATAATAAAATGCTGAAAAATGTACTAAGTGATGAGCGGCGAGGCCGCGAAAAGAACAAAAATGTCACCAAAGTCTTTCGTTCCAAGCCTCTCGCGGACTTGCCTCTCGTCACTCTCACGCAGACAAAACTGTCAGCTGCGCGTGCTATACTGTTACCTTCCGTTGACTCGAACTGTACTCGTGCTACATTGCCTTTGATTTTCACTTCTTCTACAGCGCCACCTCCCGACCGCCTCGAGTTCTCAAAGTAATTTAAAACAGTGTCTTCCGTTGCATTTTGAGGTAGTCCTTGAACGAAGACAACACGGGTCTGCAAGATCACAAGAGATACATTTGACTAACCTTACATTTTCGTAAGAAAATCAAATGAGAAATCGGTACAACGACAAATGCAAGAGTAAGAACAAGAACGGTGTGTTTATTTGTAAGAGAGACATTTTTCGAACGAAAAGTTTGCAGGTAATATCAAAGACACTGCATAAAGAATTTGAAGCGTTGAAATTGTGCAGTGTATACAGGAGTGACTCCTGCTAGGAGTGACCAAAAAGAAACTATTCGACTGAGTAATGTTTAACGCGAAATGAAACAAAGTAAAAAGTTTAAAAGGTTAAACTGTGGGTCTGACCTGGTTTTCTGATCCGTCCTTAGCCTGGAACTCGTCAGTGATTGAATGGTATGAAACTTCCACTTTTTTTCCATTTAAAGTGTGTGTTTTACCTATGACCTTCTTTGCAACTGCCAAACAATTAAGAAAAATTGAAACAGATAACCTTAATGAAGGAAATAAAAGGAAACAAAATACGAGAGCTTGAGTGAAGGATAATGCAAACAGGCCGTTGATAGTCAGTCATCGGTTACCATGACCGCATAATATACGAGACCGCTTAATAGAGGTGAAAATAGCAGGAATACATATTGAGACTTTGAAAACCGACCGCTTTATACAGGGTCTGCTTAATACAATGCTGCTTAATACAGGTTCGACTGTGCTCTTTATCTATAAATGATAACCGCTGATTCGTGCTCAGAAGTAGAGAATAATAACCTAAGCAATTTATTATGGCCTCGAAAGAGAAAGAATGTAAAATTTGAAATTAAGTAAGCTTGAAAAGAGTCTCTTTTTCTCTCGGCAAGTGATCACATGATCGGGTTTATGCTTACTTTAAGGAAATGTCACCCTAATATCTCAGTACCATCAAATTAATTAAAAGTAATTATCATATATATGAACTAGGATGATTTCATAATGACGAAATGATTCTTTGAAATTCCCAATAACAGAAGAAAAAAGCTTGAAACAATTCAGGCTTTAACGGGGTTGGAGCCCTTTCCTCCTTGGGCGCTATAAACAACAGAGGTACGTAGCCTCATCTTGGGAGCGAGGCAAGTTTTACAGGTTTCTTCGGTCTCGTTAATGAATCTCCACGTAATAACTTATTTCTTATCTTGTATGTCACCCGAAAATGAAAATGTGATTTAATTCAATTGTGCTCAAAGAACTTTGCGAAAATAACAGGGCCTTTGAAATTTGCCTACGTCCCAAAGTGAGGCTATGTAGCTCAGTTCGTAGTAGTGCCATGTAACTACGTGGTGTGAGCTATGGCAAAAATCCCATCGTAGCCGGATTTTTTTTTTGTTTTTCTTTAAATTCTTCAGTTGTAGTGTAAGAATCATTCCTTCACCATAGGAAGCTAATCAATTAATATCATATATTTAAATCCTTGCCTTTCGCTTTTGCGCAAACAAAACCATCAGCAACATGTTAGACAGTTACCTTCAGATGACTCAAAGCGCACTCGTGCTACGTTGCCTTTGATTTTTACTTCTTCAACAGCGCCACCTCCCGACCGCCTTGAGTTCTCAAAGTAATTCAAAACAGTGTCTTCCGTTGCATTTTGAGGTAGTCCTTGAACGAAGACAACACGAGTCTGCAAGAGCACGAGAGATACACGAGACAGAACAAATACTTTCTTGAGAAAATGAAATGAAATTACAGTACTAAGACAAAAGCTAGAATAAGACACAAACTGTTGTATTGAACTGTGAGAGTGTTATTCTCCATAATTATAAGATTAATCTTTGCTGGAAAAGGTTTACAAGGAATATCAAATATACCGATATAAGAATTTGAAGCTGTGATATTGTGCAGTGTACGCACGAGTGAATTTATGCTATGAATGACTTAAAGAAACTTTTCGACTCAGTAATGCTTTATGCGAAACGAAACACGGTAAAAAGTCTTAAGGATTCAGCTGAAGGTCTGACCTGATCTCCTGATCCGTCCTTAGCGTGAAATTCGTCAGTGATTGAATGGTGTGAGACTTCCACTGTTGTTCCATTTAAAATGTGTGTTCTACCTAAGACCTTCTCTGCAACTGCCAAAACAATTAAAAAAAAAGTAGGTGACGAAGCTCATAAAGAAATGAACCAATTGATGGATTGATTATTGAAAGGAAAGGATTGCTGAATTGTCATCAATATAGAAATAAGTTATCTGATTCATTGTTTTTCTTTGTACTATTCTAGTGCATGACAAGATATATACCATCTTTCATTACTCGAAGAAGGATTTTGCTTTCTTTCCTAGCCCACTCAAACACAATCTGTAATCACGACGAATTTACCGTGTCTTATAGTAAAAAGAATCACAATGAGTCAGTCATTAGAAATGCATAAGAGAGCTTTTCAGGTTAGGAGACTTTGGGGGGGAAGGGGGAGAAGGGGGGTAGGAGGAAGGGGGGAAGGAGGTAGGGGAAAGGGGGGAGGGGGGCAGGGGAATGGGGAAGGGGGAAGGGGGAAGGGGGTAAGGGGGAAGTGGGAAGGGGGAGGGAAGAAGAGGGAAACTAAACGAGGATGGGACGACATCATCAGCAATTTTACAGAACTTGGAAGGAATTGTGGACAATGGCAATCAGTGATAATTTTTTATCTAACCTTTATGTAAGATATCAAATAGCAGCCCTTATCAGATTTCAAAAGCAAATGTAACTGGTACTTAACGACTTACCACCAATATCTTTGAAAGTCACGAGAGCCATATTTTCTTCCGGCCGAAAAGTCACAGCTTCTACCTCTCCACCCCCAGAACGTCTCTCATTTTCAAAGTAGTTGCAAATGGAGTCTTCAGTGCTTTGCGCAGTAAGGCCAGTTATCTGGATGGTTTTGCTTGTATTTTCAGGATTATTGAGCAACTCGAAACTGACATGAAGTGTAGCACCATGCAGGATATGCTGATCATGCTTTACAACACTTTGAGCCACTTCAAAGAACAAGTAGTTAGGTCAGTATCTACAAAAGTTTAGAGTGTAATTTTTTTTCTCCAGCAAGGGCAACAACAACAACAATAACAATAACATCAACTATATTCTTTTTTTGTAGAAATGACTACGAATGATAGGTGCTCAGATTTAGAGAATAAAAACCTAACAAATTCAATAGGGCTTGGAAAGAGACAGAAGACTACAATTTAAAATTACTTGAGCTTGAAACACGTCTTCTTTTCATCTTACACATAATTGCATGATTGTTTACGCCAGGTGTCAAAAAAATGTCGTCCGTAAAGATCTCATAACCATTTCCATTCAGCAAAAGTGATTATAAAATCGAATTAACATTATACATGTGACGTATATGGCCTGGGATAATTGAACATTACAAAATGATCCTCGAAAATGACAAAATCACAGAAAAAACAAGATTGAAACAGTTTAGGCTTTAATGGGGTTCGAACCCAATTCTCCTTGCTAGCAGTTGGACACAAGAAACAACTGAACGACGAAGCCCTATCAGACAGCTCTGAATGCTTTGCAGTTACCTTCAGATGACTCAAACAGAACTCGTGCTTCATTGCCTTTAATTTTCACTTCTTCAACAACGCCACCTCCCGACCGCCTCGAGTTCTCAAAGTAATTCAAAACAGTGTCTTCCGTTGCATTTTGAGGTAGTCCTTGAACGAGGACAACACGGGTCTGCAAGAATATGAGAGATACATGAGACAGACCAGACATTTTCTTCAGAAAGTCAAATAAAATTTCACCGCAAAGACAGACGCAAGGATAAGAAACGAGGAAAATGTGTTTAACAGTAAGGGCGATATTATCTCAACCAAGCTTGATCCTGGCAGGAAAAAGGTTTACAAAGAACATCAATATACCGCTGTTAGTAGTTAAAGTCTTGAAATTGTGCAATGTACGCACGAGTGAATTTATCCTATGAGTGACTTAAAGAAGCTTTTTGGCTCAGGGATGCTTGGTACGAGATGAAACACTGTAGGCAGTTTAAAGGGTTCAGTTGTGGGTCTGACCTGATCTCCTGATCCGTCCTTAGTGTGGAACTCATCAGTTATTGAATGGCGTGAGACTTCCACTGTTTTTCCATTTAAAGTGTGTATTCTATTTAAGACCTTCTTCGCAACTGCCAAACAATTAAGAAAAGTTGAATGAATTACCGAATGAATAAAAGAGAAAAGAAAAAAAGAAACATATTACAGAACTTACAAGAAATATATTTTTTTCTAAAGAGGAAACTCATTAAAAATGGACCAATTGATCGATTAATCACCCAAAGGGTAGGAATGCTGGATTGTCATCAATGTGGATACAAGTTCAATTGCAGATCATCCATCGGAGAAATCCAAGCATCTGCGATAAGATTCCCTCCTGGGGGTCAGAAGTGTTAACTTTTTTGCCCTTCTGCCCTCGCACCTAACTCGCACTTCGCGCGCGCCCCTCACTTATCTTCCTTTTACTGAAAAACGTAAAAAAAATACACCTGTTCTGCAGGCTAACAGTAAAAAACTCACCCTCAACATCTTTGAAAGTCACGAGAGCCATATTTTCTTCCGGCCGAAAAGTCACAGCTTCTACCTCTCCACCCCCAGAACGTCTCTCATTTTCAAAGTAGTTGCAAATGGAGTCTTCAGTGCTTTGCGCAGTAAGGCCAGTTATCTGGATAGTTTTGCTTGTATTTTCAGCATTATCGAGCAACTCGCGACTGACATGGAGTGTAGCACCATTCAGGATATGCCGATCATGCTTTAAAACGCTTTGAGCCACTACAAAGAACAAGTAGTTAGGTCAGTATTTACGAAAGTTTTAGAGTATAATTTTTTCTCAAGCAAGGAGAACAACAACAACAACAATAATAATTAATAGACTGTTAACAAACTCTACATGAGTCTTCCAGCCAATCACATCACGGCTAAACAGACCAATCACGTTCAACAGACCAGACTTTATAACATCATCGACTGACAACTATTCCTTACTTGACTCTGAAGATGACTATCGCACAGATAGTCGAAACGTCAGTCACCAACAACAGTTCTTTTCAGAACTACACTCACCCGGACGATCACACTACACAAACTAATAATAACAACATCAACTATATTCTCTTTATGTACAAATGACAACGAATGAAAGGTGCTCAGATTTAGAGAATAAAAACCTAACAAATTCAATAGGGCTTGGAAAGAGACAGAAGACTACAATTTAAAATAACCTGAGCTTGAAAAACGTCTTCTTTTATTCTGACACATAATCGCATGATTGTTTACGCCAGGTGTCAAAAAAAATGTCGTCCGTAAAGATCCCATAACCATTTCCATTCGGCAAAAGTGATTATAAAATCGAATTAACATTATACATGTGACGTATATGGCCTGGAATAATTGAACATTATAAAATGATCCTCGAAAATGACGAAATCAATGCAAAAACAAGCTTGACACAATTCAGGCTTTAATCGGGTTCCAACTCAATTCTCCTTGCTAGCAGTTGGACGCAAGAAACAACTGAGCGACGAAGCCTTATAAGACAGCTCTGAATGCTATGCAGTTACCTTCAGATGACTCAAACAGAACTCGTGCTACATTGCCTTTGAGTTTCACTTCTTCAACAACGCCACCTCCCGACCGCCTCGAGTTCTCAAAGTAATTTAAAACAGTGTCTTCCGTTGCATTTTGAGGTAGTCCTTGAACGAAAACAACACGGGACTGCAAGAGCACGAGAGATACATGAGACAGATCAAATATTTTCTACAGAAAGTCAAATAAAATTTCACCACAAGGACAGACGCAAGGATAAGAAAAAAGGAAAATGTGTTTAACAGTAAGGGCGATATTATCCCAACTTAGTTTGATCCTGGCAGGAAAAAGGTTTACAAAGAACATCAATATACCGCTGTTAGAAGTTAAAGCCTTAAAATTGTGCAATGTACGCACGAGTGAATTTATGCCATGAGTGACTTAAAGAAGCTTTTTGACTCAGGGATGCTTGATGCGAGATGAAACACTGTAGGCAATTTAAAGGGTTCAGTTCAGGGTCTGACCTGATCTCCTGATCCGTCCTTAGCCTGGAACTCGTCAGTGATTGAATAGCGTGAGACTTCCACTGTTGTTCCACTTAAAGTGTGTGTTCTACCTAAGATCTTCTTTGCAACTGCGAAACAATTAAGAAAAGTTGAATGAATTACTGAATGAATAAAAGAAAATAGAAAAAAAAAAAACATATTGCATAATTTGCAAGAAATATATATTTTTTCTAAAGATGAAACTCATAAAAAAATGGACCAACTGATCGATTAATCACCCAACGGGTAGGAATGCTGGATTGTCATCAATGTGGATATAAGTTCAATTGCAGATCATCCATCGGAGAAATCCAAGCATCTGCGGTAAGATTCCCTCCTGGGGGTCAGAAGTGTTAACTTTTTTGCCCTTCTGCCCTCGCACCTAACTCGCACTTCGCGCGCGCCCCTCACTTATCTTCCTTTTACTGAAAAACGTAAAAAAATTACACCTGTTCTGCAGGCTAACAGTAAAAAACTCACCCTCAACATCTTTGAAAGTCACGAGAGCCATATTTTCTTCCGGCCGAAAAGTCACAGCTTCTACCTCTCCACCCCCAGAACGTCTCTCATTTTCAAAGTAGTTGCAAATGGAGTCTTCAGTGCTTTGCGCAGTAAGGCCAGTTATCTGGATAGTTTTGCTTGTATTTTCAGCATTATTGAGCAACTCGAGACTGACATGAAGTGTAGCACCATTCAGGATATGCTGATCATGCTTTACAACACTTTGAGCCACTAAAAAGAACAAGTAGTGAGGTCAGTATTTACGAAATCTTAGAGTGTAATTTTTTTCCAGCAAGGACAACAACAACAACAACAACAATAACGACAACATTAACTGTATTTTCTTCATGTAGAAATGACAACGAATGATACGTGCTCATATTTAGAGAATAAAAGCCTAACAAATTCAATAGGGCTTCGAAAGAGACAGAAAACTATAATTTAAAATAAGCTGAGCTTGAAAAACGTCTTCTTTCATCTGACACATAATCGCATGATTGTTTACGCCAGGTGTCAAAAAACTGTCGGCCGTTAAGATCTCATAACCATTTCCATTCAGTAAAAGTGATTATAGAATCGAATTAGCATTATACATATAACGTATATGGCCTGGAATAATTGAACATTATAAAATGATCCTCGAAAATGACGAAATCAATGCAAAAACAAGCTTGAAACAATTCAAGCTTTAATGGGGTTCGAACCCAATTCTCCTTGCTAGTTGTTGGACACAAGAAACAACTGAGCGACGAAGCCTTATCAGACAGCTCTGAATGCTATGCAGTTACCTTCAGATGACTCAAACAGAACTCGTGCTACATTGCCTTTGAGTTTCACTTCTTCAACAACGCCACCTCCCGACCGCCTCGAGTTCTCAAAGTAATTTAAAACAGTGTCTTCCGTTGCATTTTGAGGTAGTCCTTGAACGAAAACAACACGGGACTGCAAGAGCACGAGAGATACATGAGACAGACCAAATATTTTCTACAGAAAGTCAAATAAAATTTCACCACAAGGACAGACGCAAGGATAAGAAACAAGGAAAATGTGTTTAACAGTAAGGGCGATATTATCCCAACTTAGTTTGATCCTGGCAGGAAAAAGGTTTACAGAGAACATTAATATACCGCTGTTAGAATTTAAAGTCTTGAAATTGTGCAATGTACGCATGAGTGCATTTATGCTATGAGTGACTTAAAGAAGCTTTTTGACTCAGGGATGCTTGATGCGAGATGAAACACTGTAGGCAGCTTAAAGGGTTCAGTTCAGGGTCTGACCTGATCTCCTGATCCGTCCTTAGCCTGGAACTCGTCAGTGATTGAATGGCATGAGACTTCCACTGTTGTTCCACTTAAAGTGTGTGTTCTAACTAAGACCTTCTTTGCAACTGTCAAACAGTTAAGAAAAGTTTAATGAATTACTGAATAAATAAGAGAAAAAGAAAAAAACGAAACTTAACACAGAACTTACAAGAAATATATATATTTTTTCTAAAGATGAAACTCATAAAAAAATGGGCCAATTGATTGATCAATCACCTAACGGATAGGAATGCTGGATTGTCATCAATGTGGAAATAAGTTCAATTGCATATCATCCATCGGGGAAATCCAAACATCTGCAGTAATATTCCCTCCTGGGGGTAAGAAGCGTTAATTTTTTTGCCTTTCTGCCCTTGCGCCTTCTTCGCACTTCGGGCGCGCCCCTCACTTATCTTCGTTTGATTGAAAAACGTAAAAAAATTACACCTTTTCTGCAGGCTAACAGTAAAAAACTTACCCTCAACATCTTTGAAAGTCACGAGAGCCATATTTTCTTCCAGCCGAAAAGTCACAGCTTCTACCTCTCCACCCCCAGAACGTCTCTCATTTTCAAAGTAGTTGCGAATGGAGTCTTCAGTGCTTTGCGCAGTAAGGCCAGTTATCTGGATAGTTTTGCTTGTATTTTCAGCATTATCGAGCAACTCCAGACTGACATGAAGTGAAGCACCATTCAGGATATGCTGATCATGCTTTATCACACTTTGAGCCACTACAAAGAACAAGTAGTGAGGTCAGTATTTACGAAATCTTAGAGTTTAATTTTTTCTCCAGCAAGGGCAACAACAACAACAATAATAACAACATCAACTATATTCTCTCTATGTACAAATGACAACGAATGATAGGCGCTCAGATTTAGAGAATAAAAACCTAACAAATTCAATAGGGCTTAGAAAGAGACAGAAAACTACAATTTAAAATTACCTGAGCTTGAAACACGTCTTCTTTTCATCTTACATACAATCGCATGATTGTTTACGCCAGGTGTCAAAAAACAATCGTCCGTAAAGATCTCATAACCATTTCCATTCAGCAAAAGTGATTATAAAATCGAATTAACATTATACATGTGACGTAAATGGCCTGGAATAATTGAACATTATAAAATGATCCTCTAAAATGTCGAAATCAATGCAAAAACAAGCTTGACACAATTCAGGCTTCAATGGGGTTCGAACCCAATTCTCCTTGCTAGTTGTTGGACACAAGAAACAACTGAGCGACGAAGCCTTATAAGACAGCTCTGAATGCTATGCAGTTACCTTCAGATGACTCAAACAGAACTCGTGCTACATTGCCTTTGAGTTTCACTTCTTCAACAACGCCACCTCCCGACCGCCTCGAGTTCTCAAAGTAATTTAAAACAGTGTCTTCCGTTGCATTTTGAGGTAGTCCTTGAACGAAGACAACACGGGACTGCAAGATCACGAGAGATACATGAGACAGACCAAATATTTTCTTCAGAAAGTCAAATAAAATTTCACCATAAGGACAGACGTAAGGATAAGAAACGAGCCGAGTTTAAAGGGTTCAGTTGTGGTTCTGACCTGATCTCCTGATCCGTCCTTAGCCTGGAACTCGTCAGTGATTGAATGGCGTGAGATCTCCACTGTTGTTCCATTTAAAGTGTGTGTTCTACCTAAGACCTTCTTTGCAACTGCCAAGCAATTAAGAAAAGTTGAATGAATTACTGAATAAATAAAAGAAAAAAGAAAAAAAAGAAACATATTACAGAACATATAATACTGATAAGTAATCCTGTTTTCCAAAGACGAAACTCATAAAAAAATGGACCAATTGATTGATCAATCACCTAACGGATAGGAATGCTGGATTGTCATCAATGTGGAAATAAGTTCCATTGCAGATCATCCATCGGAGAAATCCAAGCATTTGCAGTAAGATTCCCTCTCGGGGGCCAGAAGCGTTAATCTTTTTGCCCTTCTGCCCTCGCACCTTTTTCGCACTTCGCGCACGCCCCTCACTTATCTTCGTTTGATTGAAAAACGCAAAAAAATAACACCTGTTCTGCAGGCTAACAGTAAAGACTCACCCTCAACATCTTTGAAAGTCACGAGAGCCGTATTTTCTTCCGGACGAAAAGTCACAACTTCTACCTCTCCACCCCCAGAACGTCTCTCATTTTCAAAGTAGTTGCGAATAGAGTCTTCAGTGCTTTGCGCAGTAAGGCCAGTTATCTGGATAGTTTTGCTTGTATTTTCAGCATTATCGAGCAACTCTCGACTGACATTGAGTGTAGCACCACGCAGGATATGCCGATCATGCTTTAAAACGCTTTGAGCCACTACAAAGAACAAGTAGTTAGGTCAGTATTTACGAGATTTTAGAGTGTAATTTTTTTCTTCAGTTAGGGAAACAGCAACAACAATAACAACAACATTAACTATATTCTCTTTATGTAGAAATGACTTCGAATGCTACGTGCTCAAATTTAGAGAATAAAAACCTAACAAATTCAATAGGGCTTGGAAAGAGACAGTAGATTACAAAAATTAAAATTAGCCGAGCTTGAAAAACGTCTTCTTTGCATCTGACACATAGTCGCATGATTGTTTACGCCAGGTGTCAAAAAAATGTGGTCCCTAAAGATCAAATAACCATTTTCTTTTAGCAAAAAAGATTATAAAATCGAATTAACATTATACATGTGACGTATATGGCCTGGGATAATTGAACATAAAATGATCCTCGAAAATGAGGATATCACAGAAAAACGAGCTTGAAACAATTCGGCTTTGATGGGGTTCGCTAGTAGCTGGGCACAAGAAACAACTGAGCGAGGAAGCCTTATCAGACAGCTCTGAATGCTTTGCAGTTACCTTCAGATGACTCAAACAGAACTCGTGCTTCATTGCCTTTGAGTTTCACTTCTTCAACAACGCCACCTCCCGACCGCCTCGAGTTCTCAAAGTAATTTAAAACAGTGTCTTCCGTTGCATTTTGAGGTAGTCCTTGAACGATGACAACACGGGACTGCAAGAGCATGAGAGATACATGAGACAGACCAAATATTTTCTCCACAAATTCAAATAAAATTTCACCGCAAAGACAGACGCAAGGATAAGAAACGAAGACAATGTGTTTAAGAGTAAGGGCGATATTATCTCAACTAAGCTTGATCCTGGCAGAAAAAGGTTTACAAAGAACATTAATAAACCGCTGTTAGAAGTTAAAGCCTTGAAATTGTGCAATGTACGCACCAGTGAATTTATGCTATGAGTGACTGAAAGAAACTTTTCGAATCAGGGATGCTTCATGCGAGATGAAACACAGTAGGCAGTTTAAAAGGTTCAGTTGTGGGTCTGACCTGATCTCCTGATCCGTCCTTAGCCTGGAACTTGTCAGTGATTGAATGGCGTGAGACTTCCACCGTTGTTCCATTTAAAGTGTGTGTTCTACCTAAGACCTTCTTTGCAACTGTCAGACAATTAAGAAAAAAGAAAAAAGAGAAACATTTTACAGAACGTACAATAATTAATCTTTTTTTCCAAAAACGAAACTCATAAAAAATAGGAGCAATTATAATTGATCAATCACCTAACGGATGGGAATGCTGGATTGTCATCAATGTGGAAATAAGTTCAATTGCAGATCATCCAGCGGAGAAATCCAAGCATCTGCAGTAAGATTCCCTCGTGGGGGTCAGAAGCGCTAATTTTTTTGCCCTTCTGCCCTCACGCCTAACTCGCACTTTGCGTGCGCCCCGCACTTACCTCCGTTTGACTGAAAAACGCAAAAAAAAAAAAAAAAAATTACACGAGCTAACAGTTAAAAACTCACCCTCAACATCTTTGAAAGTCACAAGAGCCACATTTTCTTCCGGCCGAAAAGTCACAGCTTCTACCTCTCCACCCCCAGAACGTCTCTCATTTTCAAAGTAGTTGCGAATGGAGTCTTCAGTGCTTTGCGCAGTAAGGCCAGTTATCTGGATGGTTTTGCTTGTATTTTCAGCATTATCAAGCAATTCGAAACTGGCATGAGGTGTGGCACCATTCAGGATATGCTGATCATGCTTGACAACACTTTGTGCCACTACAAAGAAAAAGCATTAAGATGACGATCCTTGAAATCTTAGAGTATAAATATTTCTTCAGCGAGAGCAAGAGCAAGAGCAAGAGCAAGAGCAACAACAGCAAAACCAAAAACAACATCAACTATATTTTCTTTATCTAAAAATGATAAGGACTGATACGTGCTCAGTTGTAGAGAATAACACCCTGACCTTTGGCCTCGAAAGAGAAGGAAGTATATACTTTTAAGTTAAATGACCTAAAATAATATTCACTTGAGCTGGCACATGACCGTATAATTTTTTAAGCGGTTACAAGTGTAAAGAAATGTCGCCCCAAAATTCTCAGGACCATTTTCTTTTAGGAACAGTTATTACATCAAATAAAAAAAGGTAATATTGTATATATATATATACACCTGGGGGTAATTAAAAAATGAAATTAAAAAATGTAATTGTAATGTAATGTTAAATGTAATTAAAAAATGAAAAATTGACCCTCGAAAAAGACGAAATGACAGAAAGATAAACTTGAAACAACCAGGCTTACATGACGTTCGCGCAGTATTCTCTTTGGGGTAGTTGGGAGTATAAAATAACTAAGCTATGCAGCCTCATCTTAGAAGCGAGGCAAATTTAGGTGGGTTCTTTGTTCTCGTTGTTCCTGTATATCATCCGCAAGTGAAAACGTCATTTATCATAATTGCGGTCAGAGACCTTTTACAAAACAGCAGGCTCCCTCTTAACATGAGGCTCTGTAGCTCAGTTGGTAGCATTGCCCAATGAATAATTATTTTAGAGGCACGGCACGAACCTTTTCAGACCTCTCGCGGACTAAAATGCCAAACACCAGCTACACATGTTATAAAGTTACCTTCAGATGACTCAAACAGCACTCGTGCTTCAGTGCCTTTGATTTTCACTTCTTCAACAGCGCCGCCCCCCGACCGTCCCGAGTTCTCGAAGTAATTCAAAACAGTGTCTTCCGTTGCATTTTGAGGTAGTCCTTGAGCGAGAACAACACCGGTCTGCAAGAGCACGAGAGATACATGTGACGGAACAAACATTTTCATGAGAAAATAATGTAAAATTTCGGTACAAAGACAAAAGCAAAAATAACAGAAAAGAAACGATGTTTTTAACTGTAGGAACGATATTTTCAGAGATAAATTTACTCTTCTAAGGAAAAGTTTACAGGACCATCAATTACACCGCTTTTAGACATTGAATCTTTGACATTGTGCAATGTATGCTCGAATGAATTCATGCCAGGCGTTATCAAAAGGAAACTTTTCGACTAACTAATGCTCGGCGCGAAAGGAAACACAGTATAAAGTTTAAATGGTTAAACTGTGGGTCTAACCTGATTTTCTGATCCGCCCTTAGCCTGGAACTCGTCAATGATTGAATGGCATGAGACTTCCACTGTTGTTCCATTCAAAGTGTGTGTTCTACTTATGACCTTCTTTGCAACTGTCAAACAATTAACAAAAATTACAATGATTAACCAAACGAAGTGAAAAGAAAGGAACAAAATAGATCACACAATAAGGTTTTTTTTGTTAAAATAAAAATCATAAAGATATGAACCAATTGATGGATTGATTACTGAAAGGATAGGATTGCTGGATTGTTATCAATATGGAAATAAGTTCAATTGCTTTTCATCGAAGCGAGAAATCCAAGGATCTGCAGGGAGATTCCTCAGGAACTCAAGATTTTTTCTTGGTCCCATACTTGCGACAAGACATGCATCACCTCTCACTATTAGACAAGAAGAATGTTTCATCTTTCCTAGTTAATCTGAACAAAATAACATTTAAGGACTGGGAGGAACCACTCATCCACTTCAAGTTGGGAAGCATCCATTAAATGGGTGGAGAAGTAGTGGGAGCCTAACTTGAAACAAACATACAAAGCAATGCACTGGCTTTACTGAAGTACCATTGGTTGTGACTCACACCACTTTAAAGAAGGACACAGCCAGATTGTTCGCAATGTAACAGAACCAACGCGGAATTGTGCTGAATAAATACGCCAGTTCTTCATCTTTTCTAATGTATGATAAGAGCAGCCCTTACTAGATTTAAAAGCAAAATGTAACTTGTACCAAACGACTTACCATCAACATCTTTGAAAGTCACAAAGGCCACATTTTCTTCCGGCCGAAAAATAACAACTTCTACCTCTCCACCCCCAGAACGTCTCTCATTTTCAAAGTAGTTGCGAATGGAGTCTTCAGTACTCTGCGCAGTAAGGCCAGTTATCTGGATAGTTTTGCTTGTATTTTCAGCATTATCAAGCAACTCGAGACTGACATGAAGTGAAGCACCATTCAGGATATGCTGATCATGCTTGACAACACTTTGTGCCACTACCGAGAGCACAAAATGAGATAGGTGTTTAAAAATGTTGTATATTTGGGTTCGTTATATACTGCTATAGTGTAACGCGTGCACAGGCTAAGTGCTCTACACAACTGCTTTATTAGAATACCATGAATCACGTGACTGCGGTCAAGGGTGTGCTAACCAATAGAATAAAGATTATGTAATAGCTAAGGTGTTTATCCGATAGGAACAAGCACTACAAAAACACTGAGAAACAACAACAGCAATATACTAGTGATCTACAAATAGTAATTAGTATATAAACCCCTACAGGCGGCTTGTATTTCGGCTTACAATGTCTACGGCAGAGATGTTTTCCGAAAGATGTATATCCGGCCGGGGAGCCGGAAATTTGTAAGGAAAATATGAAATTTCGAGGACAGTCTCCCAGCCAAGGACATCACCTTCACTTATTTTCGTATCGCGTTGACAACAAATTTGTTGACTTTTTTGTACTTTCCGAAGGAGCATTTGAGATCGGCTTTTTTAGTAATATTACTATCACTCTACTCCATAAAACGAGTACGTTTCTCTGCGGTGCAAAGTAATAAAGACGAAAAAGCGAATCTATTGTGCTGGGTTTTCCTCGCTGGCCTGTTTGTTTTCGACGGAAAAATCAGAGGAAAATATTGACGTAAACAGGGATTATTGCGATATAACTGTCATTGATTTTGCACCACGTGGTGTAGAGTGGCCGATAGAATCACTTGAAATTAATAGATTGGTTATAACGACTATTATTAAATTTTCAACTCCGAATATTGCATTTCTAGTGTTCTGATTGGATCACTCGACTCTAGTTATCAGCTCATATTCCGAGTCAGCTTATATGAAAATGCATTGCGTCAACTTTTGCAGAGCTGAAAAGAGCTCGGAATATCCGAACGTTCAGGATTTTATGAAATTTGATACAAAAATTTTTTCATTCACACTTATTGGATACGGAATTGGTTATAGCCAACTCGGCGCCACTTGCCTCGTTGGCTATTTACCATCTCATATCCAACGCGCGCTCATGGAATAATGGTTAATTATCAAAATATGGATCATTAGGTAATGCAATTCAAGAGTTTTTATTGGCTTAGCCATCATAAGTGTACGTGTCAAAATTAAAACGCAACCAAAAAAAATTTCGCGCACTGAAACATTCCTTTTGTTCTTACAAAATAAAGTTGGGAAGATTTATCTATAATTTGGGGCTATTTTAACATATCAATTATTCCACTCGTGCTTGTTGAATTTGAGATGATTTAAGTCAACTCCTTGCCTATCTATCGTCTCATATCCATGGTTCATGGAATAATTGTTTAGTACGTGCTCCGCTCTAAGCAAAAATAAAATCGATCTTAAAAAGGTCATTATATTGTTTAGATTACCTTCAGATGACTCAAACTTCACTCGTGCTACATTGCCTTCGATTTTCACTTCTTCAACGGCGCCACCTTTCGACCGCCTTGAGTTCTCAAAGTAATTCAAAACAGTGTCTTCCGTTGAATCCTGAGGTAGACCACGAACAATGACAATACAGGTCTGGAAGAGCACGAGAAATACACGTGACCAAAGACCTACATGCCTTATATAGTGAAATATGAATTTGTATGTAATATTCTTGGTGCGACTCTTTGCAACTTATGGCCAATATGCCAAGAAAATCTGAAAAATTCCCTTAGAGCCGGCTTAGGCTTGTTATTTTAAGTTATATTTGAAGTCATGCTGTAAGAACCCACGATCAACCTTTGGACTAAACGGTGCTTGTTGCGAGATAAATGATGGTAAGGTTTATGAAGATTTAGAAGGGCATTTAACCTTATTTACTGATCTATCCTCAGACTGGAACTCTTCCGTGAATGTTTGGTAGGAAACTTCCACCTTTGTCCCATTTATAGTGTGTGGCGCTCTTCCTATGACATTCTGTGCAACTAAACAAAGTGAACAAAGAAAAAACAAAATGAAAGTAAGACAACTACTTGTATTACACCTACAAACTGTAAATTGAATGTAACCTATAAAGAAACTGACGTATGTATCAATGAATGATTGATAATGAATTGTTAACGAAAGTGTGGGTCAACAAATGGCGAGGAAACATCGGAAACAACTGTTGGAGAATGAACGTAGTGAATGAAATGAATTTTTTTTCAACGAGGGAATATGCTCACGGGACCAGGGAATATCTGCACTGACACTGACAGAAAATACAGAGTATGATTACCACACGTTTAAAATCTGAGACTTTTAAGAAAAAAATTAAGATCATTTGCTCATTCCATTTTACACCAGAGATTGTTGTGGTTGTGTGGATTGTATCAGAGAGACGGTGTCGTAATGCTCTTACATTTACAATAATGGAACAATGGAAACAGAGTGGAACACCGTAGAATATATATATATATATATATATATATATATATATATATAAATGTGGGGTAGAGTCTACCTTGGCATAAAGTGCTCAATGCTGTCAATGCTGTGGTAGCAGAGCTGAGTATATATAAGTGAAAGAATCAAAGAGGACGCATCGATTCTCTGTTACTATGAGTTTCGCGCCTAAGCGCTCGTCAGACAGAACTTTCTGTCAGACGAGCGCTTAGGCGCGAAACTCAGAGTAACAGAGAATCGATGCGTCCTCTTTGATTCTTTCACTTACATGTATATATATAATGTTTCAAAAATGTTGCAATTTGAAAAAAATATATGATGTGTATTGTAGCGTTTTTGAAAACGGGTGTATCCATATAAACGCTAAAAAAAGGGGAAAAGAAAAACCCTTCCTGAGAAGGAACATGATCGCGTGCTATTTTTTAATCAGTGCTCACAAATTTTTAAAAGCTGTATATCCAAGGGATTGCACAAATTATTTGAGTGAAGTAATCAAATAGAAGTGGCGTAAGAATTGGTTCATACTTAGCGAGCGTACGTCGAGTTATGAATGCACGCATTCAAACGGTCATGATGGTTGATGATAGTTTCAACTATTGCACGCGTTTTAACACGAACCATCGTGCATTGTTATCGACTATCATCGGCTATCATCAACTATCATGTAGTTTGGACCTGTTCAAATTCGACACGGTAGTTGATGACAAATTTTTTTTTCCGTTTGAACGAGCGGATGAATGATAGTTTTTCGGTCGGCAGTTTTGCCAAAGACGGACTCAAACCGAAATGGCAAATGGTAAAATGATAAATTTCGCAGAATGTCTCGTAGTCCATTCACATCATCCCCTGGTAGGCTACAGTATCTTCAATTCGAAATGTCTTGATTATAATTTGAAATGTCACCGAGATTGCTGACCTCAGCGCGCGCTAAATTTGTTTACAATTACGCGATCGCATTTCGTGATTTTGTCAACTATCATCAACTACCATGACCGTTTGAACTGGGTTCCGTTCGACTGCGTCGAGAGGGACTCTAACTTCTTGAGTGCTCTCCAAACTTTCTGAGCGCATTCAGAACTCGATGCTTGCACAGCTAAAGCACGAACCAATTATTTTATAACATAGCCTGTGGACAAGAAAAAGACAAGACAAAAACGACCACAGAAGAAAAATTTGGAGACCAAAGCTTATTCAAAGAATTGTAAATTTGCGGCATAAAAGCGCAAAAAGAACATTCTTCTTGCATGTGCGAGACCGCGTGGTCGTTCAGCATGCTTGAATCGTAATTTATTAGCCGAATTCAGAGCAAGAAAATTGCGTAACCTTTTTTGCGCTGTCGTTAAGTACCCGGCAACCGCGTACGGTCTGAAATAGACTAAATACCCGGCATTCAGAAATTTCTACAAAACTTCAAGTGAAATGTTCTTTCAAACTTCACGAGAACATCAGATGTTTTCAGAGAAATGTCAAGCGATTCCAAAAATAAATTTGTTTTTTGAGCGAACATTCTCCCAGCTTGAGCATCCTATAGTATCGCTCGGTTGTCGACTAAGAAATTGTTCGCTTTTAATCAGACAGCCAGACACGGTCTCAAATGACTAAATGGCCGGCAGTTGGAAATTTTCACCAAAACGCCACTAAAAACTCCATAGAAACCTACTGAGTATATTCGATGTTTGTTTAGAAATGTCAAGCGATTCTAAGAATTGCGTTGGTTTTCTTAGTAGTCACACTTAACGTACCAAACATGTTATAAGGCTTGGGAGGTCACGTTGGTTTCGTCAATAGAATGTTGTCTTCGAGACCATTGTGGCGTGACAGTAATGGGACAGCTTCAAGTTCAGTAAATACGGAGGGAAACTATGCAGAAAACCTCTTATAAACTATTGAGAAAATCCAATATTTGTTTAGGTATCCCTAATGATTCTAAAATTATTTTGTTTTTTAGTGGATAAACTTTCCGAGCAGAACAGAGCACAGTCAAGACTTCTCTATCTGTGATACTAAGCATGCGGACAAGAAAAGACAACCACTTCATAAATAATTCGAGACCAAAGCTTATCCAAAGAATTGTTAATTTGCTGCCTAGAAACGCAAAAAGAAACAATTATTTGCATGTACAAGACCACATTTTAGTATACTTAAATCATTGTTCACTAGAATTCAGAGGAAATTGCGTGGATTGGTATTGAAAATTCTGAGAATTTTGCCTTCGGCGAAGTTATTTGATGTCGACTTTAAAATTCTCTATTTAAAGGTACTTTAAGACATATCAACATAATGTTCCTGATTTACCATTCGAAAAGTGAAGCTAAAACGTACGAATTTGTGGCATATACGAAGCTTGCGTGGTATATTTATTTCACTCGATTGTTGTTTAAAATTGCGTAGCTTTGTGTTGAAAATTCTAGGAATTGTACGACTTTGAAACAAAATTTTCCATTGAAATCAATTTTGGGACTTATCAACACTTGAAAATGATATTTAGAAGAGTTCCAATGTTGCATGCCTCAAGAGGAAAAGCTCAGTTTACCTTGTTCAGGAATAGTTTGCATCGTGTTTAAGAATGACCTATCTTGAACTCCAAAGCAAGTTTTGTTGCTCGAAATAGCTACATGCGCATTGTTTTGTCGAAACGACTATTATTTATCGGTTTTGGTTGTCATTTTGATCTTTTATAGGTCTTACTCAATCGGGATGGATCGGAAAAAACCGTCTTGAAAGGTTTGAAACCTCGCAGCCGACCAAAACGAAACTTCCAGCTAAAGTGAAACTGCTTGCGTTATGTCATTTATGCACCATAGTAGCTCCACAGAAATTAGGAAGGACATGCGGGCACGTCATGTCATTAAATGACATGGTAAATACGCTCCATGTAAACAGGAATGCCGCCTTTGTAGAGTAAGTCGCGCCCGAATTGTACCTGAAGTACATTCAGAAATAGCTCTCTGTGATATTTTGGATCAGGGAAACCCTCCTTACAGCTATATTATGGACAAATTTGATCAATTATTACGATCAGTTAGTTTGTGGTGCTGCTTTTACGGCAGAATTAGGGGACATCTGGAAACATTTGAAAGTGAAAGAGGAAGTTTCGTACTGAACATCAAAAGCGAATTGAAATTATGATTAAACCTCTTTAAAAAAGGGAAACTTAAACCACATCGCGGAGGGAAAGATAAATAAATTTAAACAGATCATTAAAAGGAAACTTCAACTCACCATCGCTTTCTTCGAATGTAATGACCGCTTCGCTTTCATTCAAGTCTACCGAGCTTATATCTCCACCTCCAGATTGTTTACGTGATTGGAAATATATCATTAATTCTTGCCTGGATATCTCTCTACCGATTCGAACGTGTAAAGTCCGATCTTTATCCATGTTTTCAATGGTATGGCATTCCAAACTTCGAAAAAAACTATATGATAGTCAAGGTCCCTATCATGCGAAACCGAAACTTCTCTGAAGCCCTGACTCTGGGTATTCGCAGAAATGTGAAATCACCCCAGAGCATCTTGGTTATGTCATCACCGGTCATGCGCGTAATCCTTCAGTGGACCATGAGGGATAAATGTGTTGCATGTCTTTAAAAATTAGGCTACTGGGAGGAATACTAGATAACAGAAATTTCCTTACGACAAAAATGTAATATCAATGAACTAACACCAACTAGATAGCTTTTCTTTCAATTCCTATGAGCTCCTTACGAAGCATAACGAAAAAATCAGAAGGGTCCTATCCTACAGCACTGCAAATTGCTCAGGCTCCAATCTCCGGGAATTCGATGACAAAATTAAAATTCTAAGAAGAGCGAAAAACATAAGTGACTGTATGTGCAGACATCCACTTTCGTTCCCATGCCATCATTCTCCCACTTGGCCGATGGCAGCACAGTGCAAGGGAATCTGAGTAACCCAGTAAAAAGTGCCAAGAGTGGCCATGAAATTCGATGCGTGACTGCTAGGAAGTATGCCTTTCCGCTTCAGATTATCGCGTTTAACAGCCAGGGTATCAGCTTCGTCTCAGGGCAAAATATCGACTCCATAAGCATCAAAACGAACGGTAATCTGATACAATTTCAGAGTAACGTGTACTGGTGGTTAAGTGTAGCAACTACAAGTGGATTGCGCGACATGTCACGCTAGTCCATTAGAATCTATCGGCCACGAGGTCACAAGCAGGACACAGCGGCAAATGAATGGTTTGTAGACGAATGCTGGAAGGAAGTCTTCACCCACGATAGCAAAAGTACATCTCTCTCAGGATCGCGCCAGGTAGTAAGATCGGCTCTCGTGTGCGGTCATCGTGTCCGTTTCCAGATCCCGCAGTGGAATTACCTTACAGCAGAAGCTGACAATCTGTTCTTGAGAAATTCTCACGTGACAGCCTAGGCTTTACACCTTGTTCCTTCTGTTGACTAATGTCTGTACTAGAGTGACACAATGAGTAGTTGATGAATAAAACGTGAATTCACATGAAAACCAAACTGACTGATTAAGTATACTGACATTGAGCTGAGTGTTGTGTTTGACCTCAATTAACTTGATTTGATTGAAGCGTCTGAGAGTTAGCAAAGATCCTGTGTATCGTTGACAGGTCTTGATGGTAAAAAATGCATAAACACCTTTATTTGAAATGCGCGCTAAACTGTCTACATTTCATTATGGCCTTGACTTTATCATCGAACATAGAGAGCTCCATTTAATGTTGGCGGTTTACATTGGCTAATACTTTTCCGGCCCCGTCTTGCCTAGACCGCTCTTGCCCATTTAGCTATTCTTCCTCAAGCTTCGGCCGAACCGGAAGACATATGAAAACTAACCTGACCTAAAGAGACTTCCACGTATTTAAGCATTAAAACTTGAATTAAACGCGTTATCCCCTGCCCCCCCCTACTAGGTTTGCTCTTGTCCCCAATGTCGTGTTATTGTTCTCGGTTCAAATATCTGGTGGATGTGGTCACCCCAAAGGCCAAATTTTTTGCATGAGTTCATGGAGTTATCGACATAAGTCAAAATGGCGTCTGTCATCGGACTGTAGGCTAAAATGATCTGGCTGGGTTTTACTTTTTTCCGCACCATCCCTGATAAAAATAAACCCTTGAGGACCGCACAGACGAAGGGGAAATGTGCGGAAGAAAACTAAGTTGGAAAGAAAAAGGCGTCGAGGTCTTAAAACCGACATGACAAAGATCCCAAAGATCGATTAAAAAATATTCCATGGGACCGTATGCTAAAATAGTCATGGTGTTTTTTTCTTCTTTTTGCTCCTTTGTTGATCAAAATACATCTTTGTGGACCTCACAGACAAAGAACAGATATGCTGGAACTGAATGAACGGGCCTCAAAGTCTTAAAATCGATGAGGACAACAAATGGATTTATTTTGTTGCGTGGCGTAAAGAATGTCAATGATGTCTTCAATTAATTTTGCATATTTTACACATCTTTGGCGGCTGATTAGCCATGTGTGATGTTTTTACATATTTTATTGGATTTGACCTTTTTTTGTTACGCCTTGACGCAATTTCGAATTCGAAATTGCTTACCATGAAAAGAGCCAATAAGGAAAATAAAAAAATAACAGTGTTTCCTTGGAAATCTAGTCATTCCATGGTATACTAGGGACACAATGCGCGAAGGCGTGTTTGTGAAAAACTCGTCAGGAGAGTTTCAGTAATAAACTTTATTTCACGTAAATAACTTTTCACTTGGCATGAGTGTTCACTGACAACTGCATGCGAAAGTGCCTAATTACAAATTGACGATTTGCTTTGAACCACTGTTTATTGTAAGATACCCCTTATGTTATCACGTTTACTCGGGGGATCATGGAGCAGATACAAGAAATGACAAAATTATAATCATATATTGGGCGGCACTAAAAGGTCAGACTAAAACGCACTTTAAATAATGAAAAATAGGCTCGCCATCACGGAATGGGTAGTAAGGTCAACGTTAATTAGGGTTAGAGTACCAGGAGTACTCAACAAGACTTACATCTTTTGTCGCCCCATATGTATTTACATCTTTCCTAAAAACCATAACAATATTGATCAGCACCCAACATTACTTCTAGTTCGTAATATCAACTATTTTTGCTAGATTGGAACTACATCGGTAATTTGACCTTGATAATCCTTCTGCCTGATTCTCTCATAGAAGCACTCTCAAATTCAAGAAAAAAAAAACTTTCTCCCCCTAAAGAAAAGGAACAATACTGGTTATTCAAAGTTTCCTAACGACTTTTTCTTACTCATTTGAAAGTTATAAGATAATCTGGATAACACTGGTTATCGTAGAACACAACGAATATGGTTGGATTTGTGGGGTTATCCACAACAGTATCATAAGCATCTGTAGCGTCACTTCCCTTGGGAGGCGGAGTTATCATTCCCTGCCGTCCTTTCGTGTATTCACCGGCGAGGACACGTGCAAGATACATGTAACGGTTTCCTGTCGCATCAGGTGGTGAATAGGTTGTGCTTGCTGAATAGGATGCATCTCGAGCAAAGTAAACACCATTTCCATACACAGTGGCTAAAAATAAGAGAACCAACGGGTTAATTACAACGTCTTTCTTCTTGTGGGCATTTAATTAATTTTTTTCTTTCCGATAACATGAAAACATTCCAGGCTATTTAAACGCTAAATCGAGTCTACTTGGGTTCGCAATAGATGTCTAGAACAAGATGATACGACATTTTTTTCTAACTTTCAAATTCGAGTGATCACCAAAAGTATTTACAATAAGGAGGACACAATTATCTTGAAGTGCGTCAGTCGTGGAAGATTACTTTTTAATCCCAAGTAGTTATTTTTTACAGAAAATGAAGAAAAAAATCATCTTGGTATAAAATTTCAAATAACAATGAACTTAATAATTACCATTTTTGCCACAGTAGCTTCTGTTAAATCCGAATTTGCTGATGGTGGGGCAGCTGCTTCCCGCCGTTCCATGGAAGAGTAGTTTTTCATTGCTACCTTTTTTATGTTCCATCTGGTCCCGTCTGACCATGTATTGCCGGTACAGGACAGGGTTTTGTACCCTTTCGATCTTGATAATGTTAACAGTAGACGTCTTACGCACTTCTTCTACCACCTTTTTGTACTCGCTCGCGTTAGGGTCTAATAGCACTAGGTGTACCTCTTTCTCTTTTCCAGAGCCATCCTTTGGGTGCACATCCCACTCTAAGGGTAATGGAACACCTGATTGAAAAGATTTGATCTGACTTGAAATTCATATCAATTAGCACAGTTCAATGTACAATACAGATAGCAGTTAAAACGACTTTGATATATAGGTGTGCATAACTGTAAAATACGTATTACTTTTCAGTTCAGCTGCACTGTACCTTTCCCAATCTCTTTTCGAACGACGACTCTCACTTCTCCATCGTCGAGGCAGGTTTCCTTCATGTCCTTGAAAACAATTTTGCATTTTGCATCATCGATTGCTACAATAACGGAATCTTTTCCCTCGCCAAAGGCTTCTTCAATCTGCAAATTAATGCTGGGCTCATAGGGCTCTGGGGTTTCATCATCATCGCTGTCATAGGAGAACCACTGTACATTTTTGGAAAGGAGCTCACCAACACCTCTCGTGTGATCTTCCTCGATCTTCTGGTTGAGTACTTCGTAAATTGTAGTGGCCACCTCAAGAACGTCTTCTGCATCACCTCTTACAGATATGCGACCAATGGTCTGCTCGATATTAACATGGACGTCGTATTCAGCTTCCAATTTCTTTATTTGTTGTGTTTGCTCCTTTGAAAGGTTACAAATTGCTTCACGCTCAATTACTTTCAGCTTGCAGTGATCAGCCACATCCTTTTCTATTTTCTTGATGACCGCGTCGATGTCTTGCTTAATGCTTGCGAAAATTTCTATGTGGCTGAAAGGCTTTCCTTTTCCGTGAAACATGCGCATCGATGGCATTGAATGTGAAGATGCTGAGCCACTTCGTCCGAATCCGAACCACCCAGCAAGCTTTGAGAGAAAACCCGTCCCACCTTTCGCAGAAGATAAGCTCTCTTCCATTGCAGTTTGGAACACAGTTAACATGTGGGGCTGATAGATTACAATGCGAATTAGAGCAATGGATACAGGTTCCTCTCGCGCAAACTTGAAAATAGCAGCCATCATTCCCTCTGCAGCCTCTTTGGCATCCTTATTGATATTACCTGTTCCAACAGCTGGAAATGAAATCGAGGTCAATCCAGCCGAATCAGCTTTTCGCAAACACGTCAAAATGCAGTCACTTATAGAACGCATGCTCATGCCGTAATCTAGAACCATGTGGTAAATTTTTCTCACTTGAAGCTTTCCGGCGCTAGAAACCACCACAGAGCCTGGCTTCTGGGTCCCCATAGCTGAGCATTCTGCTTGAATAGTTGATCCTCCAGCAGCTAGGATAGCCTTTCCTACACCACCCCCCATTGCAACATCGAGCTCGCTGTTCGATAAGGTAGCGATTGCATCAGTTACTTCTTTTGTGATGTTACCAGTCTCAGCTTGAACAACAACATTGCCAATAATTATTTCGGGTTGGGAGGGGTTTAATATTACAGGCTCTTCCCCCAAGGCATCGTCAACATCATCAAGGGTATCTACATTAGATCGTTTGGCGCCACCACTGCTCCAACCTCGACGTTTCTTCTTTCCATCTTTCGGATCTGCTGTTCCCACTGGTGGCTGCGGTGGAGTTGAGCCTACACCACCTCTTTTTTTCAGTTCGGTCTGGAAGGCTTGCACCGATTTCAAATCTTTATCATACACGACCAAATGGACTTCTTTCAAAGTGCTGCTTGGATTTTTCTTACTGAAGGATAATACTTCATCAAAGGAAGCTGCAGCCACGCAATCACGGGGAAAGTTGAGGTTCCCAGTCCCAATTGCGGGGATGGAAATTGTTAAGAGACTCCTCTTTTGAGCTTCTTCGAGACATTTCTTTATGATACTCCGGAGTACCTGTAGTTAAGATATTTACTCTTCAAAATACTTGTACCTTACCGATGATTATAACTATGGTGTCTTTGTTAAATTTGAAATTCTTTTGCACTTGAAATATCCGCACAGATGAACTCAGAAACTGTTTGAGGGCGTTTTTGCAATACAACTCCCTCTATTTTCGTTCAAAAAGTGCATTTTTCAACTCTGTAAATCTTAGCCTATATGAAATTAATGGGAAATGGACCGTACTCCGTAAAAGAATCTGTTTGAATGGTAGGGGGCCTCTTCTATTTAAGGTAGACGGGTAAGTGGGTAATAATAAGCTGACTTATCAAATCTTTTATTACCAGAAAAAAATATGATATTTGTGCTTACCTTCTCGCCCGCTCCGTTCTCCCATCCGGCGGATGAAGTATGGAAAACGTGCTTGCACGCAAGATTTGCCCCGCTTGTAACCACAATCTCCCCGGTATCTACCTTGCCAATCAATTTACATTCTTGTTGTAGCTTGGGACCAGCAGCGGCACTCAGGGCCCTTGCACTTGCGTTCTTACTTAGATCCAGATCCGTCGAGGTTGAGTTGACGATAACATCAACCTGAAGAAAGCCAGCAAGATATCAAATTCAGTTCATTAACAACTTTTCTAAATTTTATCCATAAGCAAAGTTAGATGGACACGGGCTGTTTGAAACGGTCCCGTAAAAGCTTTATGCAGGAGCATACCCCAAGGATGCTTGATTCATTTGGATACGTTTGAGACCAACTATAATCATATAATCGGTTTTTTTCTTGATAAAATTGAACGTGGAATCAATCTAATTCGAAGAATATAATGTGTCTTACTTTTTCACTTGTCATATCACCAATGACAAGAACCAATTCTAGACCTTCAGCGGTCTTCATAACATTTGGAGCGGTATTGGAAGAAACTGTTGCTGAGGAAATATCCAGGATTGATGTGGCTCTTTCTTTCTCTTTTTCTTTCCTTTTAGGGCCTGTAGACGATTTATAATTGGGATCGTTAAGAAGTTTAGAATCCATCTCATTTGCTATGGCCTTTACGACGCCATCGTCGATACTGGTAAACTGAACCTCGGACAGGAGACAACTCGGGTTTTCTCGAAAAAAAGCCAGCACAGATTCTACCATAATTTGGGCGCACAGTTCACGTGGAAATTCAAAGACGCCTGTGCCAATGGCAGGAATGGCTACTGAGTTATAGCCTTTCGCAGCGTCTAGGGCATTCTCCACCGCATAGCTTAAAATCTTCTCCTCTCTTGGAGTTTTCCCCATCAATTTTTCCTGTGCTGCTTTTTTCCCCCATTGTGGCCCCACAGCATGAATTACTTTTTTAAAAGGTAGTTTTCCTGCAGACGTGACAGCCACTTGGCCGTCCAATATTGGTCCTGTATCAATGACAAATCGATCACACTCTGCCTTGAAGGCCTCTCCCGCTCTTTCATAAATGGCTTTTGAGACACCACCCACGTGATGAAGCTTTGAGTTAGCAGCATTAACAATCACATCCACGTTGCGATCGCAGATGTTATCTTTGAACACCAGAATCCTTTTTCCGTCCGGGGTAAGAAGGTCGCACAAACTCTCCTTCTTTTCGGCTTTCTTTTCTTTTGTCACTTCCTTTGCGTCATCTCTGCTTGGTTTGAAGTATTCAATTACGCACTTATTTTCATTCTCTAACATGCCCAGTAATTTTTTTCCTTTGCTTCGATCAAGCACTTTACTCATCCCAGGTTTGCTGACAGGCATCTTTTGACTTTGAACTTTAGATGCCAGATCTTGAATCAGTTCCTTAGCATTGTTAACTCCACAGCTAGTACCTGAGACAACCAAATGATCTTCATCTTCATCTGCCAAACCCTTTATTTGCGTGGAATATTCTTTCAGTTCCTCTTGTATTTGCTGAAGTTCCTGTTCGCGGTACTTCACAAGAAATCGGTGACAACCTTTTGGAAGTGTCACAAGGCTAAAGATAATGGTATTTTCTGTGAGGAAACGCTTGACAGCCTTAACAGCAACCGAAACATCCTCCTTTACGCCCACGAGGTAAATCTTCTTATTGCCTCTATCAAATGACAGTGTTAAAATGCGTTTTTCTGTTATTTCTTTTTTCAGCTGATGCCACTTTCCATTTTTCTCTAACTGAACTTGATCTTCATCCAGGTCAACGCATTCCTCAACTATCAAAGTTTTCACTAAATCGTGAGCTTTCTCTGCGACATCAATTTCCGTCCCCATTACCGATAAATCTCCGTTTTTCTCGTCAAAGGCTATCATGGCTTGTAAATTGTTGGCCGTGAACATATCTCTTATGAATGCCTGACAGGGCGTACTTCTAAGCAAGGAGACGGCATTCTGTGGTAGGTTTAGCTTCAATTTTGTCATTTTGGCAACTGCCTCCCAAATAGCTGCACTCACCTTATGGATGATTTCAGGAGGACTTCGAATTTGAACCTTTCCCTTTTGAAGTAGAATGGTGACTTCAATTTCTTCATGTCGACTTTCCAGTTCCTTGGCGAATTCGAGATTTTTTAAGAACTGCAAGTGCATATATGGAATAGACAGTGTACTTTCTAATGTCGATGCCTCTCTCCTCAGCCTTTTGTCAATCTCCTCCATCACCCCTTCCAATTCTTCGGCAACATCCTCGACATCTTGCTTCTTCCCAACGAAAAGGATGACGTGCTGCTCAGGGATATGATCAATTCTTAGCTTTTCTTTCGCTGAACTTTTACTTTTCTTGAAGTTTTCGACTACATAATCCCAAGCCTGCGGAGGAACACGCGTAGAGCTTTTAACAAACTCAGCAAGGAAAGAAGCAATAGCCTCACATGCCTCATCGAAGCTGCACTTATCTCTTGAGGCCTCATCTTTGGGTAGGACCGTGACGCTGTCGGTGCTTTCTATCCAGGTTATCTGAACACCATACCTGTTTTGAACTTCTGTCAGATCAGCTTTGCAGTGTTCAAAAATGAACTGCATTTTAACTACATCTACAGCGATATTTTGCACCAGCTCAACATCAGCTTTAACTGGCTGAGGTTTTCCAAGTAAAGAGTAATAAGGCCTGACACCCAATTGTGCATTGCCAATGGAGTGACTCCTCGCCACGACATTTAGAACAGCTGAAAGAGATATTCAAAATGTTTTAAGGCTATCAGAAAAGATAGGGAAAGGCTACTGCTAAATGAATTCCTTGTGGGCCTTAGTTCTTCACTGCTGTATACTTTATAATTTACAATCATCTGAACCTGTCTTTAAGCTATCGACTGAAAAGCCAAGCTTCACAGAGTGGTTCCTGTTAAAGATGTAGGACTCGACTTTAATCGTATTTCCAGTGGATAAGTAGAACCACAACAGAGATCATGTAGATTGCTGATGGCTTCTTCGGACTGAATATTAGACGTTTCTTGATACTTCTGACAAGGATAATCGGGACATTTTATTTCAGACCAAAGGGAAAGTAACTGACTCTCTTTTTAATCCCTCTTTTTAATACGGCAAGTTATGTTACACACCTTTTGGGTCTTCGAAGTAAACCAACGCCCATCCTTCCTTTAGATTGAGCTCCACACTGCTTACTTCACCACCGTTGTTCTTTGGACTCTCGAAGTAATAGCGTACAGTATCCTCAGTAGTTGTTTCCTTGCTAAAACCCGATACTTGCACGCAGTGACAAACTGGAAGTTGCTCTACTACTGGGATTTTTCCCTCCAGTGGCTTCATGGAGATCATCTTTGCAACAGCTTTGTAATCTATATATTTACGGAAGAAAACGATATATAAATATTAAGAGCAAAAAGCTTCAGACTATTTCAAAACGAAACATAGAACTAGATTTGAAGCATCTTAGGAGTACACAAGGGCTATAAGAGCAGTCGGGCTGTTATTTTAAAAATTCAAAATTACACATCAGATTATATATCACTTTCATCGAATGATTGTGTATTAGTGGAGTAATTTCCTCTTCTAAAACGGGAGTAGAAGATTTTAACCGAGCCTATTTGATAAAACTAAAGCTGTAACAATGAGCTCGAGAACCTTAAATAATTCACCGGCTACAAAGGGTTAACGCTCAATGAAAAATATTTAAAAAAAGAAACAATGTTTAAGTTACGCTCGGGGACAACAATGTAAACGCTATGCATATTCCACTTCTACTAAATTAGGATACCGTATTTCTTAACAAATTCATAGAACGCTTATTATCTATAAGGATAATCCAGGTGGAGTGCACCTATTAATAAACTATTTACAAGTACTGATTCTGCTGTAGTTGAAGCTCAAATGAAGTGGCAATGGAAACAGGTTTTCTTTGCATCGACACATATTTAGAAAGTGAGGGGGAAGGAGAAGGGGCGGCTATTCGCGGAGGCGCTTGTTTGATATTATGGCCTCGGGGATGGGCGCTTGTTTGAAGGGAGGGCACTAGCCGTAGCGTGCGCGCTTATTCTAAGAAATACGGCAATATATCCCTTCCTGTTGTCAGTTGTGTTAGTTTCTAGTAATGTGAACTTACCATAGTCTTCATTGAAGGTAACAATTGCACATGTTTCATTTCCAAACTCAGCATTCAGGACATCCACTCCACTTACTACTTCCATGTAAGATTGAAGAGCGTCTGAGGTAGTTTTATCACTGAGGCCTTGCACAAAGAGTCTTCTCGTGTCCACGGGCAGTTTCCGTGCGGGTTGTTTGAGAGTAATCAAGAGATTCACTCCATCGTAAACAAGACTTCCTTTATTGATGACTCCACGAGCACCTTCAGGTAAGAAGAAAGATTAAACGATTTTCGTCAAACAGGCAAACACACAAACAAATGAAACAAGGCAAAAAACTTGTGCTACAGTATTAGATAATAACTACATATCATACATTTACGGAAATAATTACCACCAGTTCAATTTCTGTTTGTCAGTTTTCGATCCTAACTTGGACAAGCCGTCAGCCCGTTCGGTTTGATTGGGCGCGAAAAAGAAAAATGGAGACGGCTAGTTCAATTGAAATCCTTTAAAATCACTGTAAAATGGTGCTATTTCTCGTGGTCCTTTGCTATGAAAGTTAAGAGAGGATCCCCTCTTGATGTAGGTATAAGGTAACAGACAGGTGTATGAAATTTACTGCAGACTTACTTTCGGCTTCGGTAAAGGTAATGACAGCCGTTGCTTGGTCTGAATTAAAATCCACGCTCTCTATCTCTCCTCCCCCGGAACGCCGTTTGTTTTCGAAAAAATTCGAAATAGCGTCTTTGGTTGTTGTCGCAGCAAGTCCAGTCACCTCAATGGTACGTGACTCTTGTGCTTCTTTCTCGTTGCATGGTTCAACGGTTGTGCTACGAGGTGTGACAGTCAGTGCGGCTCCATCAAGAGTATGCTCACTGTGTCCCAAGACACTTTTTACAGCTTGGAAAGTACCAAAAGTTTATCATTATAAAACAGAAATTTTTGATATGTTAAGTTCAAACACTTAAATTTGCTCGTACTCACTTTCGGCCGCAGCGAAGGTGATAAAAGCAACCCCTCGGTCTGGAATAAAATTGACGCGTTCTATCTCTCCTCCCCCAGTACGCCGTTCGTTTTCGAAAAAGTTCAAAATTGCATCTTCAGTTGTTTTCGGAGCAAGTCCAGTAACTTCTATTGTTCGTGATTCTTGTATTCTTACTTTGTCAAGCGAGTCAGTTGCTGTGTTGCTGGGCATGAGACTCAGTGTGGCTCCATCGAGAATGTGCTGACCATGTTGTAACACACTTTTTACAGCTTGAAATGCAACAAATGATTACCATTGTGGGAGAAACAAAAAATAAAGAATCCTTTTACTGTTAATGATCCACTCTTTGGAATACAAAATGATGAAGAAAAAAAAAACTTAACTTAAAGAGGCTCAGCAGGTTCTCTGACCCTTTCATTCACAAGATCTTATTAGTAATTCTCCTTACTGTCTGCCATACAATTGTTACGATGTTATCTCTGGGAATTCGGCATTGGATCAACTAATAAATAAATATCCCCTCATTGATGATTTTCCTTATTCTTAGTATTGTATTGATATTGTAAGGAGAAATTCTGTCTCGGTCACTTACTCATGGGAGTTAAATAGTTAAAAATTTAATGTTACCGAGAAATAATTTTTCTCAATATCCGACATATTTCTGCAGGATGGTTTCTTTTCTTGACAGCAGGAGCCCTTATAAGAATTCAAAATGAAAGTCACCCTAAACCAAATTATTTACCTTCAACATCTTTGAATGTCACGAAAGCTACATTTTCTTCAGGTCGGAGATCCACAGCCTCTACCTCTCCACCCCCAGAACGCCTCTCGTTTTCAAAGTAGTTGGAAATTGAATCTTCTGTGGTCTTTGCAGCGACGCCAGTTATCTTGATAGTTTTGCTTGTACTTTCCGCATCATCAAGTAATTCTAGACTGACATCAAGAGTAGCACCATTCAGGATATGCTGCTTATCATGCTTGACAACATGTTGTGCCACTAAAGAGGATACGAAATGAAGTAAGTGTAGAGAAAATCGAAGAATACAGATTTTAATCCAACAGCGACAACAACAATTGCTCTTTGTTTTGAAAAGAAAACCTCAGACAGTGTCAAAGAAAGCAAATCTCAGAGAGAGCAAAGCATACATTCTATAACTTAGCTTAAAACATTTCCTCTAGTCATCTGACCATGGTCGTATGAGTCTATCATGGGTAAAAAGGGGACGAAACGTCACCCAAAAATCTCACCGTTTCATTTTTTCAGCACTTAAACCTTACTGCATGATAAACAAGTTACGAAGTGATCCTCGAAAATAATCAAATAGCAGAAAAAAACAAGCTTTCAAGAAGGCAGTCTTCAAAAGGATTCGAACTCGTGCCTGCTGCAAAATGTATGGACGACACTTCTAACTGATTCAGAAAGACATATGTTTAAAGTAAGGCAAATTTTTTAGTCGGCTCTTTGTTACGAAATTACACAATTGATTTCTTGAGATGAGTTCATCGCCTGACTTTATGAAGGTGAACATTACAACTAAGTTACCCTCAGATGACTCAAACTTCACTCGTGCTACACTGCCTTCGATTTTCACTTCCTCTACGGCGCCACCTCCCGAACGCCTTGTGTTCTCAAAGTAATTCAAAACAGTATCCAAGGTTGTACTTTGAGGAAGTCCTCGAACGATCATAACACAGGTCTGCAAGAGCGCGAGAGATAACTGTGACCAAAGAAAAATTGCTTGAGGAAATCAAATGAGGGGGGGGGGGGGGAGGGGGGAGGAGAGAGAGAGAGAGTGGGGGCGAATAGCGAAACCCAGACATTAAACAGATGAAGGTAAGAAGCACCATAGGCAGTGTTTATGGTCTTCATAGTGTCCAGAGGTTTTAGTTTACCGGCTTTAATTAAACCACCAAAACACTATGGACACTATTTGATGTTTAATTTACAAGGGAAAATCTATTGGAAACATTAAATATGATTTAAGAAATCGGAGCATCGTCATATACAAGTGAATCGAGCCTCTGAGAATTCAAAAAAGGACTCATCGATTTAGCGATGCTTTTTCCCGAGATTAAAATCAGTGAACTCCTAAAAGGTTCACCCAAGGGTCTGACCTGATTAACAGATGTGTCCTTTGCATGGAACTCTTCATCAAATGCACGATATGAAACTTCCACTTTAGTTCCATTTAAGGTATGTGGCGCTCTTCTTACGACACTCTTTGCAACTGCAAAACAAATAAGAAAAAATAAAAAGGCAATAAATAACTTAACACAGTGAACAAAGAATACACCAAGCAAACATCAGACTACTTATATTTAACACTAGAATATTCCCTTTGCAATATTCATGCATGATTCTTGCGAAAATTTAATTATGATCATTGATATTTTATGTAAAGTTGAAACACAATCTCAATAATAATTAAACAAGAGCGCAAGTGTTTGGAAATGAATGAGCCAGTCACGCATGACCCTTTGTCAGGATATACTTATGCTTTGGATTTTGTTATAATCATTATAACCATATAATGAATGCTACGTTGTCCTTGCCCTCCCCGAAATTTGTTTTTATGATGCACGTTTGAGCCGCTGTTTTAAAGATCTGAATTCGGCGAAATCCGGAAACATTTGAAGGGAAAAGCTGAAGTTTCGCACTCGAAAGAACAGGCATGAAATCATGAAATTCGAGTGACCTACATTAAATCCGCACTTCTTTGAACAAAACACTAATTAATAATTACAGTTGTGGTTGATGACGCTATCATGGTCATAAGCTGAGAGAATGAAACAAAGGGAAATTCCAACTCACCATCGCTTTCTTCAAATGTTATGACCGCGTCGCCTTCCCTCAAGTCCACCGAGCTGATATCTCCACCTCCGGATTGTTTACGTGATTGGAAATATATCATTAATTCTTGCTTGGATATCTTTCTACTGATAGCTCGAACGTGTAAAATCCGACCTTCGTCCATGTTAAGATGGTGTGCGTATCTAAACTTCGAAAGGTAAATGTGAGATAGATTTGTCCCGCATCGTGCGTAACCGAAACTTCTCGCAGGCGCGGATTCCAAGAATCTGGAAGGATGTCAATTTCCGACGAATTAAACGTATCGATGATGTCATCGTCTGTCACGCAAGTAACCTGTTCAGTGGCCTACTGGGGTTAAAACAAACTGCATTTGTCTCTTAAATTAAGCTATTTGAACAAATAGATAAATGTGATTTCTCTACCACTTACATGTAAATATGGTATAACATAAATTGGTTAAAAATTTATCTGGTTTCCCTCTAAGATTCTTGCAGAGAATTGGTTAAATATTTCTCTCATTCGTACTCTATGATCTCTCCGACCCACTAATACCTCGGACATGCAAATTCCGGTCTTCTTCATGTTTACAGAGGTATAACTTAATCTTTCTACAATTTAAAAACCGAAATAAGCTGAAAAAAAAAGCGAGTTCCGCGTCAGGCGAAACCGAAATTGCTCGTCAGTGCCGATTCTTAGAAATCGTTGGGAAAAACCCCTGCATGATATTTCGATGACGTCACTGCCTGTCACGCATGTTTCTTTCAAGGGACTAAGGGTAAGGTAAGATATTTTAGCTTTATAAAAATACGAGCTAAACGGTTAAAAGACGGTAATTTCCTCCGTAAATAAACTGAGTATCAACTAAACAAGTTAGGGCAATTCTCATTACATTTAAAACTTGAAGGAAAATGTTAACTAAATGAGAACAAAAAAAACATTTTTCCCTCTCCCCGTCAAGGTCTTACCCAGCCCCTAGACGATTTGTTGCTACGGAAGTTTTAGGGAATTCTTGGAAAGCGTGTCAGAGACACACAGTGAAGCAATCGTGACTTCAAGACAGATCGTCAGACACCAATCTGTGGCGACGCTATCATGGCAGCGAAGCCAATTTTCGTCGATGAGCCATGGAATCCACAGCCTAGAAATACAACTGTCGCCAACAGAAGTGTCATTATTAAAAACCTATCACCCTCGACAAGCAAGGAGGCGATAATCATTTACTTTCAAAGGCGAAGAAATGGTGGAGGTGAAGTCGACGATGTTTGCTTACGAAGCGAAGGTGTAGCAGTTGTTACATTTGAAAAAGAAGAAGGTTGGTTAGATCTATTGATTTTGAAAATCATTTCGATCGACTTCAAACCGCAGTCAGCTTTAGTTTAAACACCGATAACTGCGACACTTTCACGGAGATTAATTGTCGATCCATGACGAAATGGCTCGATTAGCTATTAAAATATCGAAGTCACTTGCTTCGTTCCTTTACTCAGAGTTGGTTTGATTCGAGGTGTTTGAATGTTCTCATCACTTTCAGCGGCAATAAACACCATCGAAAACGGAAGTTCGCTGAAAACGAAAATTTCGAGACAAGCGCTACAAATTTCCCTCGGGAAAGCCCCTACACTTACAATGTTTAGCAGGTCTTGGGAGTCGAATATGTAATCATCGTATACATTCCTTTATGATGTGATGTGGCGTGTAATTTAAAGGAAGGAATGATCAATGATCGCCTGGCTTAGAACCAACTGGTGAAATATTCAGGTTCACTACAAACAGCTTGCATGAAAGAATTTGCATACATAAGAAACAATTGGAAATATTACTACAAAAGGTGTCACGATCCTTAAAGAAAAAAAGTAATAAATTATCGAAGGTAGAACTTATGAACAGAACAGATTAACCTAGAAACGCGTTTGCTACAATCAACATTTTCTCCAAGAAATTTAACATATTCTACCAATCAAGCGAATGTCGAAATTAAAGAGAATTTAGTAGTATTTGTGTTTGGATAACCACAATACTAACTGTTTGACTGTTATTGCTCAAACGTTTTAAGTGGTAAGATTACGACAAAGACGGAGAGGGGAAGGGGGGGGGGGGTTGATCGCTGGTCAGGTTGGAGAGAAACTGCGATCACTTTGTTTGGTAGCGTTAGATATCTATACAACGAACTGTAAATATTTAGGCTAAATTCTAATCTGTCATGTCCTGATCAACAAAGCCTAGGGCTCTCTACGATTTTTGAGCAGGATTAGTTGCAGGCTAATCCCAAATAATTGATATGTGCGGTGTGCAGTGTAAAGAGTTTAAAGGCTGACGTTTCGAGCGTTAGCACAGACGAAGGACAAACGCTCGAAACGTCAGCCTTTAAACTCTTAACAGTGACCAATTTGCGTTTTCAACTCAGTTGATGACACTAAATTACCCTGTTATACTTTCCCACCAACGTAGCACTACAGTTTCTTTAGAAACTTGCCCCCTTTGCTCGTTTGCTAACAGAGATAACTGCTTTCAACAAAGCATTGTTTTGCGTTGGCTCCGTGCAACATCTCAACATCTAGAATCATGTAACATAATTAGTATAGTTCGTGGTTTCAGTTTAGTTTAATTAACGAGTTAATGATGTAAATCAGCTATTGTAAAGACTTTTGAGCGTGAAACCCTTACAATTAGCTCTGGCGACGGGCTGACGCTCGAAACGTGAACTTTAGAAATTTCTTTATGGTGACTAATATACGTTATCAACTCAGCTGATAAAAAGCAATGATTATCTTGTAATGGTCTGTAAAATGTTCCCCCGCCGCAGCACCATAGTTTATTCAGAAACTTATCCCCTTTAATTCCTTTCAGTCGCGGAGTCTGTTTTGACAAGAGTACACACCATAGATGGCGTTCAGGTGAAAGTGGAGCGAAATGTTCAATCATCAAACCAGGTATTTTACGCATATTAGATATAAAATGATATGCAATGAAACCGTAACAGACGAATTAGAGCACAAACTGGGTGAGGCGGGTAACTCGGCCGGAAGTCCATGCTGATGATGAAGATGATAACATTCCCTCATAATGTTTAAAGATTTGCTTTCTGAATTTATTTTCTACCAAAGGGAGGTGTTCAAGCTCTACCTTGTGTACTTTCATTCTATCGAGAGGAAAATTAAAGTCTGTTATCAAGGACGAACCGGTGATAAAATATTTATTAAACAACTGATAATATGTTGCACAGCTTAGAAATATGTCAATATAGGAATAATTTTTGACTTACTGCATGCATTACAACGCTTTCAAGGTGTTTGGCAAAGTGGCCGCCCGTCTCGATCCGCAACCATTAGGTTTAAGCTTCTCCAGTTTGGAAGAAATTCTACAATCTATCAAAGACAAAGCAGTAGTAGAGAGGAGAAGGATTTTCGACGGCTTTGTTGTGTCCGGAACATTTGAGGAAATAACAAAAGTCCGCAGCTTATTACAGAAAATTATACCGATCAGTAGTCATCAGGGAAAGAGAGAGCCTGTGCAAACAGACTGCAGAAAGTCAGTGTATCCGAATGCTATCAGAGAGTCTCCCCGAGCTGATAAACCTTTTTTTGAACCAGCCAATGGTCAAAAACATCCCAACAGAAACTTGACAGGGAAGGCAAACTTGAGAGAATCTCAAGGACGAGGATTGAATCAGCGCATAAACATGGTAAACAGCAAGGAGACAAACAAGGAAGAGGACAAATTAGTACATCCGGAGACATTAACCTATGGTTCTGCCGTTCCTTTATTCGACTTCCCTGGTGCTGAGAGCTCGCCTAGCATAGAACAGAAGCGCGAGTCGGTGAAAACAGAACTCCGAAGCAGAGGTAGAAATCAGTACCAAGCAAAAGCCACAAGGACAGAAGATTCAATGACGACAGCGGAGAGGAAAAGGAAAACAGATGAAGCTAGGAAACTTGAAGATGAATTAAAAAAATCTCAAATTTTAGGTGTTGGTAAACGATGGCTAAGCAGGGAAGAAGCAGAAAAGTTTAGTGACCTTGGAGGTCCCCAAATTATGGCCCAAAATCATAAACGTCCAACAGACATAAGTGATTATAAAAATACATTTCTTGATGAAAAAAACATCGATACCCGAAGAGAAATTCCCATTCAAAAAGTAGCTAATAAAGAAATTAGTGAGATGAGTCAAGGAACGACCACTGAATCCTCTGCAATAAAGAAAAGTTTTGTCGAGGAAGACCCAAATGAGAGAACAGAAAATACTGAACTGGTTATGGTTACGACTTCCGACGATGCTTCGGGGTCAACCTCAGAACCAGCCACATTCCCTTATGGCACTGAGCTTCGGAGCAACAACCAAAATCAAGACGAAACAAAGCCATTTGAAACTCTCTCGAGAAAACAACAGGGTGGTAATAACAATGGGCTCAGGGGTGTCAAAGAGAAGGGAAACTCTCCTTTAGACAGTGGAGGAGAAGCCGTGAGAAGTGACCACATCGAGGAAAATGATATGGATGAAACGCAACGAAATGAAATCTGTGAAAAACAAGTTCAACCGCAATCAAAGAACCCAAAGAGTTCAAATGAAAGTATAAAAGAACTGGAGTCCACAATTTCTAGGAGGGAGAGCAACCACATTAAATTCTCCACGGAAACTGGTATCACCGTCGTGTTGCTTGAAGGAGACATTACGAACCATCATGCAGACCTTCTCATACGTCCAACCAATCCATCGCTCTGTCACAAAGAGAGACTCCCAAATCAATTTCAGGACAGAGGGGGTACATTGTTAAAAGATGAATGCCAAAGGAGCACACAAGGCCAAGAAACGCCAAATTATGGCGAAGTATACTTTACTGATAGTGGTAATTTACCTTGCAAAGCTATCCTTTATGCAATTCTGCCTCTTTGGACCGAGGAAAAGAAGGATACGAAGGACCTAAAGCACTTAATCCATGTGTGTTTAAAGAAAGGGTTGATTTTGGCATCAGAGCATGGACACAGATCGGTTGCGTTACCGCCATTAGGACAAGAGGGGAATCCTATTCCAGTTCGTGTCTCAGCACAGGTGACAACTCGTGTCATCGCTTCGTTCAGCAGAAGCGTTAGTCCATTGCACAATGGAGTCACTGATTTACACATTGTGTGTAATGATGATGCCACTTTCAATGTATTTGCCAAGCAATTGAGAGAATTTTCATTTCGAGACAAACAACGACCACATTTCGTACAGGCTGAGGACAAAACAGTACCATATCAAAGCATTGGAAGATGTGGCACTGAACTCAAAACAGTCGAACTCTCTTCGCTGAAAGGGACACCTCGTCAGGAAAACCACAATACGACCATGTTACCAGTCTCTAAAACGGATTTAGCCTCACAACCAGCCTCACTTTCTCATGGCACAGAGAGCAGAAGAAACAATCTAATTCGAAACGAAACAAAGCCTTGTAAAGCTCTTCCGAAAAATCAACAAGATGATGATGATAACAGTAGGCTGAAGAATGTCAAAGAGGAAGAAAACGCTTTTCTTGAGAATGGAGGAGAAGCTGTAACAAATCACCCCAAAGACGAAACAATGTTTACTGAAGCGCTAAAACAAAGTGAAATATGTGGAGAAGAAGCCCACCAACAATCAAAGAGCCCCAATTCAGATGAAAGCATTGAAGATGCGGAGTCTTCAACAATTGTGGTGGGTAACAACCATGTTAAGTTCTCCACAGAAACTGGTATCACCGTCATGTTACTTAAAGGAAATGTAACAAGCCATAATGCAGACGTTCTTATTAGTCCTGCTAATCCATCACTTTGTTACAAAGAGGGACTATCCAGGCAGATTCAAGAGACAGGAGGCAGATCTTTAAAAGATGAATGCCTTATGATCACTCAAGGACAAAAAATGTTAAAATATGGAGAGGCACTTGTTACCGGTAGTGGTAATTTACCTTGCAAAGCTGTTCTTCATGCTATTCTGCCCCTGTGGACCGACGACAAGGAGGATAAGAAAGAGCTGAAGTGCCAAATCCACGCTTGTCTTAAAAATGGGCTTATTTTGGCATCAGGACACAGACACAGATCGGTTGCTTTCCCTCTATTAGGACAGGAGTGGAATCCCATTCCAGTTCAAGTGTCAGCAGAGGTGATCACTCGTGTCATTGCTACGTTTAGCGAAAGTGTTGGTCCATTACACAGTGGAGTTACCGATTTCCACATAGTATGTGAAGACGACGCCGCTTTCAATGTATATGTCAAAGAGTTGAGAGAATTTTCATTTCGAGACAAACAACGACCACATTTCGTACAGGCTGAGGACAAAACAGTACCATATCAAAGCATTGAAAGATATGGCACTGGACTCAAAACAGACGAACTCTCTTCGCTGAAAGGGACACCTCGTCAGGAAAACCAAAATACAACCATGTTACCAGTCTCTAAAACGGATTTAGCCTCACAGCCAGCCTCATTTTCTCATGGCACAGAGAGCAGAAGAAACAATCTAATTCGAAACGAAACAAAACCTTGTAAAGCTCTTCCGAAAAATCAACAAGATGATGATGATAACAGTGGGCTAAAGAATGTCAAAGAGGAAGAAAACGCTTTTCTTGAGAATGGAGGAGAAGCTGTAACAAATCACCCCAAAGACGAAACAATGTTTACTGAAGCGCTAAAACAAAGTGAAATATGTGGAGAAGAAGCCCACCAACAATCAAAGAGCCCCAATTCAGATGAAAGCATTGAAGATGCGGAGTCTTCAACAATTGTGGTGGGTAACAACCATGTTAAGTTCTCCACAGAAACTGGTATCACCGTCATGTTACTTAAAGGAAATGTAACAAGTCACAATGCAGACGTTCTTATTAGTCCTGCTAATCCATCACTTTGCTACAAAGAGGGAATATCTAGGCAGATTCAAGAGACAGGGGGCAGATCTTTAAAAGATGAATGCCTTATGATCACTCAAGGACGAAAAATGTTAAAATATGGAGAGGTGCTTGTTACCGGTAGTGGTAATTTACCTTGCAAAGCTGTTCTTCATGCTATTCTGCCCTTATGGACCGACGGCAAGGAGGATAAGAAAGAGCTGAAGTGCCAAATCCACGCTTGTCTTAAAAGTGGGCTCATTTTGGCATCAGGACACAGACACAGATCGGTTGCTTTTCCTCTATTAGGACAGGAGTGGAATCCCATTCCAGTTCAAGTGTCAGCAGAGGTGATCACTCGTGTCATTGCCACGTTTAGCAAAAGCGTCGGTCCATTACACAGTGGGGTTACTGATTTCCATATAGTTTGTGAGGATGCTGCAAGTTTCAAAGCGTTTGCCAAAGAATTGGAAGAATTTTCATTCCCACATAAACAACAAAAACATTTTGTGACAAGAAAATCACCGGATGAGATATTTTGTCAAAGTGCAGCTTTTTCGATTAGTCTTAAACCAGATTCAGTGCCTAAGGAAGATAATGGAGTGACCCAAATGGTCTCACCCAGAGAAGAAATTGTCACATCCTTAACTGAAATTAAATCAAGTGAAGAGCTATCCGCCAGGAACGAGGAAATGACAACGATCGAAGTAGATGATTTTACGAGGCCTGTGGAAGTTCGAGCGTTCGAAATACTGGAAGCAACGTCTGGAAGACGCTTACCTCAACTTGTTGGAGAAATATCGCAAAGTTTCCCTGATGGAGAGAGTATAAAGAGGGAAATGGGGGAGGAGTTGAAAAGGGATGAATTTGAAGAGCAGGTCACTGAAAACCATGATTTTGAAAAGAAATCTTCAGCACAACTACAACAGTCTACAGCTGTCGACCTGTTTTCTAAACGAGAAGAGATGGGACAACGCCACGCTCAGCGCAACATGAGACACATTACAAAGCCTCCTCCGTTATCAATGGGCAAGAAAACGATAGTTCGAAGGATTTCAAACTCTTCCTCTCTCCAGGATGGTGGCAGGATGTTAAAGGGTTTCATGTCACCCACTATTGAGGCCCTCATGAATGCCGATCTTCACCTTGGTGCTCAAGGATTAAAACTTTTGCATGACGATGATGGCAATGTAAAGAAAAAAGAAGACTTGGAGAAAAGCTTTTTGCTTGACTCACATGACGAAAATTGTTCAACTGCGTTTAGTGTTCCGCACTTAGATGGCCATCAGAGTGATGACAATATGCCACAAAATTGTGGAAGGAAAGTCGAAAAAATCCTAGATTCTGACATGGAGCTTGGAACTCTTGATATTTTGGAAACAACAAATCAAAACAGCCCCTCAGTAAGGGAGAAAGACGAAAAAAACGGATCCCACACGCTTCCTGAGAAAAATGGTAGGTGATAGACGTATAAAGTTTTCCTGGAGTTTAACTTAACCTTGACCCATCTAGTTGGTCTTAGGAAGTAAAATAAAAACTGAAAAAGTATCTGTGCCAAGTCATATTATACTAAACACATCAGGCGTGCAGCATAGTTAGGAAAAATGTTCCGGTTTGTATCGTACCTGGATAATGTTTCTTTTCAGGAAGAAAAGACCAAACTGGGTCTGATAGATGTTGGTTTTAATCAAATATATTTAAACATAAACATTCTCGATAGAAGTATTGGTGATTAAAGTGGCTCAAAATGGTTTACCTATTTCCAAAATTTTAAAGGAAACAGGCAAAAATATGTGATAGTATTAACTATCAAGGAATTGGTGTGATGAAAAACGAAACCATCTTGAGTTATCTTAAATGGAATAAGATTGACCCACAAGTCGTCACGTGTTCTAATTTTAAACTAATTATACATTTATCTGTTTCTTAGTTTCAGCAGAAACTGCACAGCTTCAGAGTGCCAGCATCCTCTGTGCTCTCTGCCAGGAAGCGGTGGATCAATTGGCCCCAGAAAATTCAAACACTTGTGAAAAGCACAAGTTCTGTTACGACTGTAAACAGAAAGCTTTCTCATATAGTGATGACTGTCCCGCTTGTGCGGATGCATATGGCTTGACAAACCTCAAAAGAGTTGACATTGCTACCCTCATACGTAGATCTGACCACGATACCAAAGGTACGTAAGAGACCTAAATTAAGATCCGTTGTTTAATTATCAGAATGTTGAGATGGATCGAACAGATAAGATATTAATAACTAGCCTCAGACAAAGCCGCTGTCATTCATTTTTTGAAGGCTCTTTTCTATGAATTATGTTGATTGATTTACTGAATTTTTCTTTGAGACAGTTTCCTATTGATTGTTAAGAATATGCCCAACCCTATGTCTATTTATTTGTTTTGATCTCTATATTTGTTAATTTTCACTTTCAATCTATTCATTCACTTTTTCGTTTCACATACAGACACTCATCCTTCCACATCCGACTCAATCCCACTCGTGGAACGCCCCAGCAGTGCCTACAGGTCAGTCGGTCCCCAAGGCAACCAGCCTCCTGGAGAAATGATGTGGAAAAAGTATTCGGAAGATCTTACTGGTTTCGAAGGTTATGGCACAATTGTTACAACTTTCACTTTCTATGATGGAGTCCAAAGCGCAGAACATCCAACCCCAGGCAAATCATACAAGGGCATATCGTGCATGGCCTACTTTCCTGACTCGCAAGAGGGAAAACAGGTTTTGAAATTACTTAGAAAAGCTTTTGACGCCCGCCTGGTATTTACAATTTCACAAACTGCTCCCGAAGAGTCCGGTCAGGTGGTGTTGGATGGATTAGAACTGAAGACCACAGCTGAAAGTTATTTCAGGTAAGGGGCTCAGTCAATCTGCTTGGGTCTTCATATCTGGGGGCCTTCGTTGATCCAGTTTGAATCAGGGTAGTTAAATATTATCAACTGGGTTGATAACGCAAATTGGTCACCGTAAAGAGTTTCAAAGCAGACGTTTCGAGCGTTAGCCCTTCGTCATAGCGAATCAGTCTCGTTCGTTTAGGAAAAGGTGAGGTATTTTCGGTAAAAAAAAACTCAGACGCAATTTCAAAAGAGTAAAACAATAGCGTAATTCAGCGACCTGGAGTTGTAGGGTTTACAAATGTTTCCTTTGTTCTCGTTTTATAAGTGAATTTCAACGAATGACTATGAAAATTTTCCACTTTACTCCACGAGATTTTTCGCTAGGTGTTGGTAAATATGATTGCAGGTTATATTTTGCTTTTCTTTGGAATTTTAGGCCATGTCAAATCTTGAAATATTCTCTCTTCTTAATTGTAATCCAGTTTTACCTCTATAAATCTTCAGGAATGGTCAGCCAGACGTCGACTATTTTTCAAGACTAAAAGGACAGTTGGCAGCTAAAGGAATTTGCTGAAAAAAAAAACTTCTGTTCTGCGGAACAGTGACTGAACTGATTTTAACTGCGTTATATGGTGTTCCTCTTAATACGTTTTTGAGGATTATTTTTAAGCTTTTTCCTTTGATTTCGCGGCCTCGTGCAGATGTATATCTCAGATTCTCTTTTTCCTTTTTATTTTGAGCTAGAACGAAAAAATCTAAATTAAATATTTTATTCACCGATCATATCTTAAAAGACAATGCAGGATCAACTAGAACGACATTTTTTTGGCTTTTCTGCATTGATTCGTTCACATGTCATCCTCAGCTCACTTGTACTTTTGTGCATTCTAAGAGTAAATAACGTAATTCGTAAAAATGATAAGTAATTATTACCCTGTATACCATAGCGAGTTAATTGTACGGAAAAAAAATCACATTGGAGGAAATTTATTATGTAGTTTGTTTCGTTTTTGGATCTAACGTCAGGTTGGTTTAGGCGTCTCTACACAAAACAACAAAACTAAGCAACATAACTTTAAAAGACCAAATCCAACAAAAAGGGAATAGCGATGGGTTTTTTCGCATCATAGAATTAATGTCAACACTTAAAAGGCATAAATTTTATACAATTTACCAAGTACATCATTGTCGAATTTTAATAAACTTGGAGGCTCTGCAAATTTCCTAGAGGTAATAACACTGAAGTGCGTGACACCTTATAATGACACCTGTGCAACTGTAACGCACGACAATTCTACTAAAATAAACTCATCGTAGAAACTGGAAGACTCTGGCATTACAAGAATACACGTCAACACCAAGCTGAACGTAATCAATCAGTCACTGAGTAGATTAGCTCAAATATTTTAAAAAGAGGAAGGAAAAAGAAACAACGAATTCACGAATTCATTTGATTTCATATACCTCTGGCTCTCTTGCTATACTGAAAGAGGTGAACTTGTGAATGCGCCTGCCTATCCTATTTGCTCATGGAAACCTTTTAAAAGTTAAAAGGAAAACAAAAGTGAATCATTCAACGATGTTGTGCACCGAAATTGAGGCTAATAGCAGTGAGTGAATCAAAACATTTACAAGAACACAAATTTAGGAAACTAAAGGCAGCCACGGGGACTCAGAATTTTTTCTTTGTCCCACGCTCGTGACAAGACGAAAAAACATCTTTCTTAATTCTTCACCGAGCTCAAAATTTACCATCTCTACTTTTCTGTCAAAAACATTACGCTATCGACATTGCTGATCCTAGCAGTATGCAGGACGCGTGTCATTAGAACTTCGTAATAGACCCCGCTCACCGAAGAGTCTTTGTGGCTCAGTGGTAGAGCATCAGAGCTATTCCTCATGGGGACTCAGAATTTTTTCTTTGTCCCACGCTCGTGACAAAACGAAAAAACATCTTTCTTAAAGGCAGCCAGTTACACGAATGCTTCTAGAAGTCTTTAGTAGTTATTCTCATGAAAGTAAATTTTATGAAAATCGCTCGGTGCTAGCGACCATTGCACGGTGAGTTTGACAAGTTAACCCCACACCGTTAGGCGGAAAAAGTAAATACAAGTAACGGTCTGTTAATAATTCAACTTTTGTGACTAGGACAAGATAAACGTTTACTTCTGTATGCTGTACAAATTAAAGAAAAAGGAAGGGTTTACCGCAAAAATTCTGCAATTTCCTTTGGCAAGAACAAAAGAAGAGTGTTGGAAGATTTTTTCAGCAAGTAATTTATTGTCAACAACTGAGTTGAAAACGTAAATTGGCCACCGTAAAGAGTTTAAAGGCGGACGTTTCGAGCGTTAGCCCTTCGTCAACTCAGTTGTTAACACTGAATTACCTGCTATAATCTCCCACGGACGCAGCACCACAGTTTCTTTTAAGAAAATTACCCCAATTATATATTTCTTTTCTCGGCAAGAATTGCAGAAGGTTAAACTTGTAATTTTGGTTTCTATGTAGACATATTTTCCATGACCTTTCGTTTCTCAATTTTTAATAAGGTTTTTTTTGCCCCTCTTCTGAGCCTTGCAAAATTGTTGACCAGCACGTTTTTTAACTAGCTTATGCATTCAATTTTACCGTTTTCCTCTTTATTTTTACATTTGAATCTATGTTATTGCTTGTCAAATATTCAGTCATTTCAGCTGTCTTTTCGAGTGTTTTTGAAATTTTATTGCGCGCACGCTTTCTTGCGATTAACAATCTTTCAACGTTCCGAGTTCTATTCGTTTAGAATAATTGAGGATGTATTGAACAGGATATGGTTTCACAACTAGTTGAAATACTTGGTAGTTGTTTAAACATCCGCTCAAAAAATCATCAAACTTGTTTTCACTGCAAATGAAATATCATAGCGAATGTTTTATGTGATATTATCGCATTTAATACGGTCTTTCTGACAATTAAACCATATCATTTCGATCCCTCTAAAACGCGCTTCTCGTCAAAACTAAGGTTTGAACAGTTGCAAAGGTGTTTCAAGAAAACTGAAAACCTATAAACGTATATAAGACTGTTACTATCTCTCTCTGAAAGAAACTCATCTTAAACGACAAGAAGTTCAAAATGAAAGGACTGATAGTGTTTTGTGGCCTGTTTATGGGCGCCTTTGCCCAAAATCCAGATGGCAAGTACTTATTTTTTTTCTAACTGAAGAAATATTTAGGTCAACTCTTATAAGCACATTTCTTGTAAGCAGCCGCTAAAATAGTAACGTTTTTTCTACCATCGGTACTCATTTACGTCTTTCGACAACGGTTCTACAAAACTTTTTCTTTTCATAATTTATGTTTTTCAAGCAATTTCTTAAACTCATGAGAACAAAAGTCAGGAAGGGGTGGATGTCAATAGTTTCTTTATCAAAGTCTCTTTACTGTTCGTAGTTTTATCGCACCATATATAGTTTCAGCCCCAGATTACTAAAACGCATTGATAAAACCCAAAATAAAAATCATATGCGGAGCTGCAAAATACCCGTGCCAACCATACTTCAAACGAAAAACAATAATAGTTATTAAACTCTGAACTGTGTAGTGGTAGGGGCGGCGCGCTTTACATTGTAAATGTTCACTTACTTACAATGGCAGTTACAATTGCTATCACATTAGATTTTTATTTCAGAGCCTAAAATTTGTTTACTCCGTGATCGAAGTAAATAAGACCTTACTTTTAAAAACCTTCCGATGTAACCTGGCAATCGATAGGATATTTCATTGATTACTTAATAAAAAACTTTTGGATGATTGTGTGTCTGCTCGTTTCCTTTTTGCAGAAAATATCGAGCTCCACGGACGAGATGCTGGTCTGTATGAAGGAGACATGAGACTAACGATTGATCAAGCACTAATAATCGAGAGTGGCGAGGTCAGAGGATCAATTAAAAGTGGAAAATGGCCTGAAGCTGAGCTGGCATACGAAATTGATCCTTCTCTGAGTAAGTCATTTTTGACTGGAGAAATAGATAACATTACAAAGAAAATCTATACGCATTTCAATATAAAAAGTCAAAATTTACTTTCAGAGGGTTTATTTGTTTTCGACTTCTAAGGTTCGCAGTCGAGGGCGATGGCCGTTATCCAGAGTGCAATGCGCGAGTGGGAGCAGAAAACTTGCGTACGCTTTAAGAAAAGAACCACAGAGACCGCTTACGTCTCATTCTTTAAAGGTTCCGGGTAAGAATATAAGATGATGAAACATTTCCTGTTTGGTTTCTATCTTCGTCCTCTTTTCGAACTTTCTTCTAAGATGCATTAATTATTTTCTAAAAGAAAGGATAAAATAATTTATGACCGGTCATTACTTGTTGTCTGGGGATGGGGGAGGGGAATGGGCAGGGGGGAGGTTTACATGAGTTTGGCTGTCTCACAAAAAATTTTACTTAGTCCCCCCTCCCTGAGGTCCTCTATCCCTCTTCATTGCAAGTTAATTGGCAGTCTGTCTTCTATTATCCACCTTTGTATTATGTTGGCGACAACTAAAAGTTCCTCCCCCCTCTGTTCCCCCTAAAAACTATGTGATTGCCCCCAAATCTTCCACCCCACCCACCCCTCAGGCAAAAAAATTGCGACCGATCCTTTCATGGTCAATCTAAAGGCCATTAGAATCTTTTTGACAAATTTATACAATCATCTGCTCAAATGTAGCTTATTAGAATTGTTAGTTATCATTTTATTTTTTTCTCCTGAATGCTAAATAATACGAACTTGCAATTATTAGGTGTTGGTCCTATGTTGGAAGAACCGGCAGGAAGCAACAATTGTCATTGGCCAGTGGATGTTGGTATCACGGCATTGTGATCCATGAAATAGGTGCAACTCAAATTAACACGTTGGCAAGGAAAAAAATCACTTATTTGACGTAAAAGATGAATAGTGATTGATGTGATGCTCCAGTGCCATTCTACCTTTCTCTTTCTCCTCTTGAATCAACTGTTTTCCTGTTTTCCTATATATTTTCGACCTATCATACATAAAAACGCCATTACGACAGTGAGGTGATGAGGAGAGACTGTTGTCCATTTTCGGGGTTGAATGCATCTAGGAACGAAAAGTTATTTGTGTGTAATGTCTCTGAAGTAGTTTACAAAAGCCACCACAAAATAATGTTTGATCACCGATCATGGCAACTGAACATCTGCCACAACAACTAAAAAGCGTTTCCAAGATAATTTTAACCGTTGCTGTTATTGTTGTTGATGTTGTTTTTTTTTATTTTAGGTCATGCACTTGGCTTTTATCATGAACAGTCTCGCCCTGATCGAGACCAACACGTGACCATTTTGTGGGAAAACATCAGAGAGGGTAGGTATTTGAGTCTATGATGAATTAAGACTGACACTAAGCCATCGTGCATATCTTCCTCATTCGTCCAATTTCACGATGTGTGTGAATCATATGCAATGGTTTCATGACGTTAACCCATTCCCAGTCAATGAGTTCTCGTGCACTCCTCACGGGAACCGGGAAAATTAGCTCGATATCTGTAAGGAGTTCGTTACTATTTTTGAGAGAGAGTCATGTCTTGACTATCATGATGAAGTGACACAAAATATCCCACGTCAGAGGCCACAATGAACATATTGGATCTAGAACTGAGTTGTTACTTCAATGAAAAAAGCACTCTCCTATTTGGAGGAACTGTAGGCTTTGGAGAGAAAGCATGGCGAAGAGTTAAAATCTTTTTTTGGAACAGTCACGTCTGTCTCCAAATTTAAATGTGGTTTAGTCGAAGGAAATATTCTTTTTTACATTGGAAACGTGATGAATAAAACGACGTTTAGTTGTTTTTTTTTCGGTTTCAGCCAACAAACACAACTTCAAGAAGTACAGCACCAGTATTATTGACTCTCATCAAACTCCTTATGATTATGGATCTATCATGCATTACTCATCTAGGGCATTTTCAAAGAACGGAAAGCCAACAATAGCGGTGGCCAATGGGGTAAGTTGTAAACAGACGAGGCTTTGTATATATAGCAGGTGAGTTATACATACGTACGTTCATACATGAATCTTATGAAAGGTACCTAGAACAAGAGAAAACGTATAACATAAAGAACGCATTTAAAGGAAAGTTTAAAGGTGAGCATTATGTGAAAGAATCCCGAAAATTACTGTTTAGAAAATCTTCACAAATCACGCATGTACAAGATTATAGGAAAACAATCAAAGAACTTCATGGCGAATACAAACTCGCCTCTTGTTCTGCAAGAATTATCACATTTTACGTTAAGTTTCAAAATTTCTAAACATAACTTGGAGGATACTATGGAATTTTATCCGGTTTTAGTTGGGATTCCGATTGTTCGCGAGCAATTGTTCCTACACCTCACCAGTAAAGTAGTTACTACTGATTATTTCATTTTAGGCGACCATTGGCCAACGCAAGGGACTGAGTCCGATCGATGCGAAACAAATGAGCCGACGTTACTTCTGTCAGTCAGGTTTGGAGCCCATGACATTGCTGTTATATTTGTCATTGTTGTCATTACTGTTGTAGGCAACATTATTATTATTATCAAAATATCCCAGTGTAGACAACTGTTATTTTTCAAAGCAGGATCTTAATCTTCGACCGTCCATGAGGTTGGTCAATGTTAGACAGCAAAATCTCTTAATAGATAGTGGGTTTTTTGAAACCAGACAAAAGATATGGTGAATCATGCCCAAAATTAAATTGCAATGATATGATATTAGCTGTTGTTCTGATAAAGTAAGCTTCTACCGTCAAATGGCCTAACATCCGTCAAAACGGCTTGTTTCTAACCTTTGAAAGTTAGGGGTCCCCTCCCATCAGCGCCTCTTAATCGATATTGCTCAGCTAAGATTTCAAATTTTGCCTATCAACAAATTGTTCACCGACGTTACTTACAGTTGTTTCAGTTTTGTTCACTAATAGATTTTTCAGTTTAAGATTTCATAGTCAACGCATAAATCTACCTCAAAATATATTTTTTTCAATTTTTTGTCAGTTGTAAGTTAAATAATTTATATGAGTAACTGAATAACATTTAATCAAACTCAGTGTTATCTTTATTCCATTCTAGCTCCTGTCAAACCCTCAGGTAATATGCTTTATAAATGGTCCCGGCTTTTAAATTGCGTATCAGCTTTAGAATCTATGATACCGATGTAGAAAATTAAGCTCATTGCCTGGAAGGAATCATCGTGCAACAGAGTTCCTTATCAAAACGAAACGATGACTGAAGCTATCTTTTATGATTAAATGTAATGTATACTTTGCGGTCGCTAAGTCCAAAATTAAAATCATGATTGTGACGACGAAATGTGTAATCAATCAATCAGGGAGTTGAAATCACTCAGTTAAATTTAATAGTAAAGCAAAATACCCATGTCAGCACAAATCCAACTCTAAAAACTTTGCATTTAAGTCACCTTTCTATTCCTTAGAAAAAAAAACCGGGACACCGGAAATTTCTTGACTTAATTTACCACACTTCAAATATTCGCTACTCGATTTTAGGCTCAAATTGCAACTTTGACAACGGATTCTGCACTGGATGGACCCAATCAATATCAGATCAATTTGATTGGAGGGTTTATAGTGGCTCAACTCCATCGCGAGGGACAGGACCTTCTGCGGATCATTCTGGTTCAGGTATGTCCCGCGGATCTATTGATGATTAATTTATATGCTTCTAAGTTTATTCTTGCTGTTTATACTTTTGGAGATAGCTCAAGCTCTCCCGACTCGCCTCACTTTACTCTATTAAGGAGCTACCGTAAATTAGATCTTGAGCTCGTCAGCATACGGCTACGATCAACAATGTAAAAACTACCAAGTGAGTAACTTTAATGAGAAGGTGGCATCTATTCGCTTCATCTCAAGCTCAAAATTCTCCCATCTTCCCTTTTCTGTCTAGATTTAAATAGGTTTTATCGAGAGAAAATATGAAGCCTTAGCTTTTGAGAACATCTGACCGATTACTGGTTTTTTTTTCGGCTTTTAAGGGAAGTACATTTATATCGAGACATCTCACCCACGAAAAGCCAATGAAAAAGCAATAATCAATTTTAGTGGATATTCCGGTGGCTCAGCCTGTCTTGCTTCTATTATCATATGTACGGTAATAATGTCAATCAACTGAACGTGTACCTCGGAAGTTCAAAGGTTTTCGCCAAGGCTGGTAACCAGGGAAATGAATGGAAGAAAGCTCATGTGTCGATAAATGGAGGAGGAAACGTAAGTTTGCGCTAACTAGTTCCAGTTTACATCAACAGAAAGCAATGATTTCTTATGGTTACATAAGAGACACCAGCCATTGGGCATGACTTGGGTTGATGGATCATTCTGAGCGAGCAGGTTATGAAAGTAAATAGAAACATTATATCAGTTCAGGACAGGATTCTTTTAATTTTTCCTCATTTTGCGCATGTGTTTGATTTATCCCGGCCACAGTGCGTTGAGTATTCAATAAAAAAGAAAAACAGTGCAGTTTGGCGTAACATATTTTCTAAGGAAAAATGAAAAAATGGATTTCTTTGAAACTCTTCAGATCGTTTTCGAAGGAATCCGTGGAAGTGGCTGGCAAGGAGACATTGCCATTGATGATTTCTCCTTAACCGTGGGGTCATGTGAAGAAGGAATCCCAGACCCACCCGGTCCAACCACACCACCTCCTCCTGGTAAGTTCATTAGTTGGATCTCTGGGCCTCCTTGTGACGAGCGAGGATTATTTGAGAAAACAGAGGCTCAAGATAGTTACTTATGTTTTACACGCATCATTTCGTTTAGGACAAAGCTAACACATATATCTTCTAGGGAAAACACGGTTTCTGTTATCTCAATCATCGCATCTAACTTCGAACACACTGAACACATTCCTTTCTAAATCCGGCTGGGAAGTTGAGATCTTTTTCATCTTGGTCCTCCTCGGAAGCAACTGTCGGGGCTTGTCAAACTTTTCAGATTAGTATTGCTGTGTAGCATGGGTCTCCCAAGGTAAATGTTAACTTTTACGTTTGTCAAAACACGGTCTCCTAGGAAAAATAAAACCTGTTGATGAATTGATGAATAATGACAAACAATTATTATTGATAGGTAACTGCGGATCAAAGCCAAGTGTTCGTATTGTCGGGGGGACAGTAGCTGCACAAAACAGTTGGCCTTGGCAGGCAATGTTGCGGACTACGTCTGGATTTCCATTCTGTGGTGGCTCATTAATGGCACCTCAATGGGTAGCCTCCGCTGCTCACTGTGTTCGAGGGAAGTCGCCTAGTAGCCTAATGATAAGGTGAAAACAAAAAGGACTTGGCATTTTAACATGAAACATCTTTCTTTATAGCTAATTATAAATTATTGTTATCTGATATTAGAACTTATGATCAATTTAAAGGCAAACACCTCTAATTTCAGTTTTCAAGTCTCAAAATGAAATGATTTCACTCTCCAGGCTTCTTACTGCAATTATTACATAGATCACAATATATTCAGCAATCATTCTCAATATTAGCCAGATACTGTAAAATATGAAAATTGTCTTGTGGAATACAATATCAAGCACGTTTTAGCCCTGCTACAAGAAATTGAAAACCGAAAGGAGTTCAAACAGATCTCCACATATCTTTTGTGTTTGATCTGTTTTGGTTTCTCTTACCAGATTGGGTGCTCACAGAAGAATCGGTAGGGTCGGAACGGAGCAAGACTTCAAGGTTGTCAAAATTATCTCCCATGCAAGCTATCATAACCCCGTAAGATATAGTTACGATATTGCGTTGATAAAACTCGAGAAACCAGCCAACTTGAACAAAGCAGTTGGACTAGTTTGTGTTCCAGATGGCAACAGTCCAGCGATGCCAATCGACAATTTGAGCAAGAAGTGTTGGATAACAGGGTGGGGAAGGTTAGCTTCTGGAGGGGCTACTCCTGAAAAATTGATGCAAGCATCGGTGCCTCTTGTCTCAAAATCGAGGTATGTATCCTTTGATATGATTAGCGTGTCCGACGGAAAAACTCGGATCGAAATTTTTACTCCTGAGAACAGATAATGGCAGAGTGAACAGAGCCGGAGGTCCCCCTATCGAGTCGTCAAGGTCAACGGTTTGTCTAAATTCCAATTGAGTTGCAATCCGTCAGATAGGAAATTTCATCTTGCTATGTTTGAAGTGTATTTGGATTGTGAAATAGCTAGGTAAGCTAGGCAATTGTGAGGTTTATATGTTAACCTTTATAGAGCTAAAACAAGTTACCATCTGTCTTAATCTGTTTATACACATGACGCTCTCGAAATTGCTGATCGTAGCAGTATGCAAGACGGGTATTACATTAGATTATGAACATTGTCATTGCCCAGTTCGCGGTAGAGCTTTTGTGGCTGAAAGGTAGAGCATCAAAGTACAGAGTCTGTGGGCTTGAAGTTCGATTCCTCACTGGGACTCAGAATGTTTACTTCGTTCTACAAATGATTAAAAAAAGACAACTTCACCCACACATAAACTTGAGCTTATATCAGGATTTCATCACAATTAAAGAACCGTAAAATATTCGCTATTTTGCGTGATACGATTTTGTTTTATATTTCTAGGTGTCTTAAGGGTTACCCGAACATGATCCACGACTCCATGCTGTGTGCAGGACTTGATAAGGGTGGAGTCGATGCTTGCCAGGGCGATAGTGGCGGTCCGCTGGTCTGTCAATACAATGGCAGATGGTTCTTGGAAGGAGCTACTAGCTGGGGTCATGGATGCGCTGGCCCTATGAAGTACGGTGTGTACGCAAAAGTACGTTACGTCAAGAGCTGGATCGATCAGATCATGAAGAGCAACTGAATCAAGTTCTATTTGTACCAGCTCTGAAGTGATGTCTAATCAAATAAAATTTAATGATTGACCCTGCATTTAGTTTTACAAATTACTCTCTATGATCAGTTCTTTAACGTCTTTAATCTTAAAGAGGGAAAAACTCATTTCCATAAACATTACCCACCTACGCGCTTTCCCTTTAAGGTTTGACATTAGTTTCTCTTGTAAAACCCTTTTTTAAAAGAATTGTTTTCATAGTGATCTCCTTGCGTACTTAAAAGGGAAGTTATCATCCAGATATTTCTGGAGTATAAATCTATCTATTTTTGGATATAAACATATGTTTTGCTTTCTTTTTCCTATTTCTCTGATGAAACATGCATCGCCATAAATTTTTTAAAAGAGGGTCTAAGCCGTTTAACGTTTGGATTACAAGCAGAAGTCCTGGTAATGAATTCGATATGAAGAGTTACTTGAAACGTGATTAATTGAACACTGTAATGAAAAAAGTAACCTGAGTTTACTGACGTGGTATCAAGTAACCAATTAGTGATACCATTTGAAATTTTAAGTCGTAAAGACCTTTATGCATAATATGAAGCCATTTACCATATCAGGCTCAAACTTTGTCCACACAACAACAGAATGATTATTTTCGTGACATTATTGGTTGGTGAAAATCAAATTCAACCGGGGATTGACTGCTTAAGTGGCGCCCACTCGTCTAAGAAGGACTAAACAGCTTGTAATTGAACATGTGTCGGTGTCAGCTGTCAGTTTCCAGAACCATCAGATTACGAATTAGAAAAGACGAAATCAGACATAAATTTCATTTCTTTATTCAAGTTGGGTGAAGGGCAGTCAGTTTTGCGATTTTGTGGCTTAAGATCAGTAACAAAGGAGGAGCCTCCATCCAAGTAAGTCAAGATCAACAGCGTACAAAATCTTTCATTTAAAGCTACAACGCTTGAAATGGTTAGGTACTTTTTGTCTTCCTTTTTTTTTCGGCTTTCATACGCCAGCTTCAAGCAGGTAAAAACGAAGCAAAGTTTTATTCAGTCAATGCTACAACTGTTTATTTCCAAAATCACTAAGTTTACTCGGACCGAAAACTATTTAAATAAATATTCTCACTGTAACTCGAGTCCTCACGTGTAAGTCCTCGATTTCACGATAGTTTTTCGTCTATCAACCTTTCTGCTGAAATCAACTGAATAAGGACATGCCAACTTGACGAAATAGTCAACAGGAAGAATGTATCTGGCAGTAACATGCGGCTCCTTATAAAAATGTAATAAACAACATCAAAATTGACACATGACTTGGAATAATTTTTTTTGCTTTTTTTTTCTTTTAGCCTTAAATCTTGTAAAATGGTTAGGTATGATAAAATTGTCTAGGTCTCGAAATAATTTGCCATTCAAAATCGTTTTTAAAATCAGCCGCTTATCGACGGTTTACCGCCGTTTGGTAAGATGTACTCCATAAGATTTGTCTGACTTGCACAGTCTATAAAATTCGCCATTACAGCATATGCGATCTTCATGGTCACGTACTGAGCAAAAAAAACAAAAAAAACAAAAAGGCTTCCAGGCTTCAGCTCAACAGAACTGAGGTAGCGGATCGTTCAAAGTGTCTATTTATTTGAAATATGGATGAATATTTCATCATGATGCAACATAGCCCTGAAAGCAGTGATGCTCATCGAAGGGGCAGATCTTCAAAAGCATCAGATCCTCAGCAAAAATTTAATTGCTTCTGCTGTGAAAAAAGTACCTGCATTGTCTATGTTTTTAAACGAACCTACGTGTCGCAGTATGGTACGTTTATCTTTCTTTGTTTCAATGTTTGAGGTTTCACAAGAATCAAAAATTAACATGCAAATCAAATCCAAGTGGCATATTCTGCCATATGTCGGCATATAATAACCACAGATTAAACGCTTAACTCTTGGAATAGGTAGTTTATCTTTCCCACACGAGTAAATACGCCTTTTATCTTCGATAGAATCGCTCAATTATTCGGAGCACGCATCGTCCACTTACAAAAGATGAATTGGTGTAATAAGCTGTATAACGGAGAAGCAAGTCACCGAATCGCGCTCTGTACGCCTCGACAAAGACATTTTTTGGTAAAATTCTTCTTAGGGCTGGTATCCTTGTCAAGCTACCAGCCATTTTCAATTTTTTAACCTCGAAAAGTGGTTTTTAACCCTTTAATGTAAGAAAGAGGTGGCACACAGTTGGACTTTGAGAAACGGACTTCACGAGAAAAGTTTGTAATTTTGCAATCCGCCTCAACCTCCGTTTCCCCGGGTCTTATCATTTATTCTTTGCTCTCTTTTTGTTTACACTTTTCTCTCTCTCTCGTGCATTTTTCTTTCTTAAGTAGCTTACTACTCAGCCTTTTTTTAACACTTCAATGAACTTTCATTTTTTCAGCTGACCGAAAAGATATTTGGTATTTTTGACATATACATACCTGCGCGTGGTAATTAATTAATTGGACTTTCATAAGTATGAGCTTGGAGTAGCCTTACTTTAATACAAAGAGATCGTAAAGCGTACATTCTATCCGCAATTTCCGCTAAGCCTCAATTATTTTTCATCTTACGAAACACACAGTGCAATATTCCTTGGTTAACCTCCCAGTGGAAGAGAGCTTCTGGAGAAAGCGAAATATCACTGCGAGCAAATGGAGTCTTTTTAAGGTTGAAGTCAAGTACGGTTTCATTGTTTATCTATAAAGATGATGCCAGGTGAAACAGGAAACCAAAAAAAAAAAAAAAAGGACGCGACGCTCGTGTAGACCTTATTTTCTGCACTAAGAATGTCATTCTAAATAAAAAAAAAGTCTCAATAAAACTAGCCTGATTTGGTCAACGGTTAAAAGGGTTTGCAAACATTTCAGCACACTTAGTGCGGTGAAACGTTAATAGGCGAGTATAATGAAAGAACGCAGAAAAAAAAAACAAACAAAAAAAAAACAAAAAAACGAAAGGGTCGAATTACGGTGGAAAAGAGGAACGAAGAGGAAGATCAGAGTTTCTGTACATCGTTCTTTTTCCTTGTTTATCAGTTATAGATATCGAAAGACGTTCAGCCAAAGTTTCCCAAATGCGGCTGCTTCCATCGGTTATATGACCCCTAATTTAGTACCTTAAAGAACCGACGGAAAGTGTGGAACATTCGCGAAACTAAATTCTCTCTCGGCTTTGCCGGAGGCTACCGTCTTGCGTATTATTTGTGCTCCAATCTCCCACAATAAATCATTAATCAATCTACCATAAATCGGTTATTGGTTGGCAAGACTGGCAGGTGGTTTAATACATCCCCGATTCCATTTGGGGAGAAACCCAATTGTCAAGAACTCAAGCAGTTGTATCGTTAACCTGTTGCAAGCCCCAAAAATCAGCATCAACTATAGCTAGACTGCTCAACCATTTTTTATTTTTGTGATATAGAAATGTGCCCCATCGAAATTGACCCTTGTTGTTTTTGTCAACAATTTTGCTGCTCTTTGAAGGTAAAAGCGTACTATAAAGCGATCCTGGCGTTGAGTTACAGGCCATCAGGAGTAGAAATTGACTATTGCTGCTATTGTTTTGTACTTTTCTAACGGTATCATCATGATGAACTGATAACCAATCGAATGCACTGTGAGTTTTCTGCACGGATAGTAGTCTCCAGTCTTCTCTTAGTATGCTATCTTCCTGTTTTTTTCGTTCCCAATTGACAGCCCTCCCATGGGAAATTTAACACCCTTTTGAGCACTTTAAAACAAACATGTCATTAAAGGATGGCGTTAATAGGGCAGAAGGTAAATTGGAAACTTTTGAGGAACAATTTACGAGAAAGGCAGCAAATTAAACTTAATGGCGATAGTACAGGTGTCTCTTCAGAGAATTTCAGAGAAAACGTAATTCAAGTGAGATCGGTATCAAAGGCTGAAGAGACTCAACCAAACCATATACAAAAAAGCACAATGAAAGGAAAATAACCCGCCGCGCGTAAGTGCACTCTTTTATTTGTCAAGTCATCCTTATTAAATTCTTAAAGGTAAATTGGGTGGTTCCGTGTAAGAAATGCAAATATTTGTATCACCTGGGGGCGATTCAACATAGATTTCAAAACCATGACATATTACACCAGTTTTTGCACTCGTATACTCATTTCAAATCTTTGATCTGAAGTTCTGACTTACTTAAATCTGAGGTCATTGCAACTGAGTCGATTTTTCAAATAACAAACTTTACTTGACATGATCCTTTGCTGTCTAAGGTAACGTTTAAATCTTCTTCATCTTATTCATTTTGCATAAAGAAAAAACTCAGAGGGATTCAAATATCTTTTTTTGATCCGATCGCCGGTGAGATGAAGCCGAATTGGTGCCTCCATTTGGAATAAGGCAAGTATAATTTTTACTTCAGTTCAAAGCATTTGTTGTTCTAAAGTTTATTGCCAGCACAGCTGTTGTTAAATTCTGTTGTTTAATTTCAAGGAAACTCGACGACGAATTAATTGTCTATCTTGAACACTGAAGCCTAAATTTTTAAGAAATGCAATTTTCAAGTCATGCAAATGATCAATATCCTTTGTTAAGTTTTGTGGTAAATACATTCTCCTTCACGACCATTGTTAACTTTTATAATTTAAACCGCGTTTCATTCTTTTTAAACACGATCCTTTTTTAAGTCATAAGAGCGGACTACTGATGTGCGACTCAGCCAAGAACTATTGGCCGAATTTAGATTATTTCTGCTTTTGTTCGTTCAAATAGTAAGCTAATTCCTTCAGGTAGTTATAAAAAGAAGAAACGAGAGATTCTGTGAATATAGCGTGTTATCGCTCAACTCTCCGCTCCGAAGTCCAGCTGAATTTTTAAAAAGTACGAAGTCACGAAAGAATTTTACGAGCAAAATACTTCCTCAACAGGAACATTTGGAAATAATTTTGCTTCATGCAGCAATATTTGACGTTTAAGATAGCTTTTGCATGAAATAGAAGTGAAGCTAAAATAGGCTTCATGCACGAAAAGGAATTTCCACGGAAATTATTATTAATTTAAGCTGTGTTCAGTTGTAGCTATCGTAACAACGGAATTAGGACGCGGCTAACAAATTATGAAATGAAAGAAAACTTGCTCCTTTCTTAAAAAAAAAAAAAACTGTGTTAAATGCATTACATAAAACGAAAAAAAAAAATGCAAAAACAAAAGCAAAACAAACAAAAAAAAAAAAAACAAATGAAGAGACCACCACCCCTCCGCCCTCCGCCCTCCGCCCTCCTTATATCATTACTGTCATCAGCGGCGCTCCCTGCTGTTAGTTTGAGACTATTAAAGGCTATTGGAAAAACAAATTTCGTCATGGGTGTAAATTCACTCTTCGTAGTGATCTACAGTCGGAGTTAAAGCAGTTGAATTTTCAGAATATCATGTTTTCCAGAAATTTCCATGATTCTGAAATTCACAGTTTAAAATGAAAGATGACACAGAATGATTTATGCCACTGTACTTCACCGGAAAAAAATACGTTTTTCACGATATAACCTATTTAGCTGGTAGAAACAAAAAAAATATTAAACAACACTTATTTGATCCTGTTAATAACAAAAAGTTTCGATGACTATCAGTGTCGCCTTCACAGGCCTGGTGAGTTCCGTTTGAAAACCTGCGAAACCATAAATAGACAGTCCATGACGGTCCGACATAACAGATAATTACAATGAATATCAATCGAACTTTTCTTTTCTTAAGAAAAAAACATGGTTCATAATTTTTTTCCTGTTTAAAATGGACGCACGAAAACTTTCCAACGAACACGAAAACTTTCCAACGAACACGGAGAAACGCTCACGGGTTAAGTGAGAGGATTTTTTGTGCAGCATTTTGCGAAAGATAGGAAATTCTTTTTGGGTTAGACAGCACTTTTTCTGTTCTACTTTTTATGCTATTCCCTCAGATATATCTCTACCGGATTTGAGAATTTTCAAAGAAAGGCTCAGGAAATAGTTTCCGCCTTTATTCTCTAAGCGAGGAAAAGATGAACTTTTCACACCTGGAATCTAATCTATTTAAAAAAAGTAGAAGTGAGTTGCTTCACAAAACCGGACATTTATTTTCCGGAAAGAAAGGCCATTGTCTGTTCATGGCTCTCTTTTTTCAATTTTGACCCTTGTAATCAACAACAAGGCTATTCGTATGTGAGCTCCTTCGAAATGACGTTTGGCTTTGCTTCTCCCTCGATTCCTAAAACGCATCTAACCGTTGCACAAGGCCTCGAGATAAGAGATAACAATATGAAATCAAGTTCCAAGTATCTGTAAATTATAAAGCTGAAACGATTTTTTTGTTTCAATCTCGCTTCTGAGTTTCATCTTATTTCGATTTCCTTCCTTCCATAACAGACAAAAATATTACATTCAGATTCGCTATGGTAACAGACGAGGCCAAAGTGATTTTGACCGTGATCTACGTGGTAACAATGGTCGTTGCCTTTGCTGGTAACACGCTTCTGATCTACTTCGTGTGGAAGAAACCGGAAGTGCGATCAATGACCAGCTCCATGTTCGTCAACATGGCGGTGGCTGATTTGTTAATTACACTAATTGTAATGCCTTTCTCCGTTATTCACCTACACAATGGCGGCAAATGGCTTATAGTTCATGATCTGGCTGGAGAAATAACATGCAGAGGCTTTTACTTTGTTGCAATGGTCACTGCGACTTCTTCGATACTGTGCCTGGCGTTCATGGCTTACGACAGATACACGGCGATTCTTCACCCTTTCCGCCCCCTTCAATGTATTCGTAAGGCAAAGTACGCTGCACCTATCATTTGGATTCTCTCAATGCTATTAATGTCTATAATTCTTGTTATTTCGGATTTTTATCCGTTGGAGGACTTTTGCGGTTTCAACTTTGACATCTTGGGAAAAGAGAGCACCACAGTTCGTGGCGGGATTTTCGTTTACTTGTTTGTAGTCCAATATTTTTTGCCACTAAGTGTCACATCCATCCTGTACGCTAAAACCGCTCACAAATTGTGGTTTCGTCAAGTTCCTGGGAATTATTTGTCACAAAATCAGAGGCAACAGGAAATCGCCAAGAGAAAAGTGGTCAGAATGCTTGTCATCGTTGTCGCTGTATTTGCTGTATGTTGGCTACCCACGCAATTCTTTCAGCTGTATCAGGTGATCAAAGAAACGCAGCCATTGCCTCCCTTTGCTATGTACCTCTGCTACTGGTTGGGTCATGGTAATAGTGCCATAAACCCATGGTTGTACATCTCCTTGAGCTCAAGGCTCCGCCTAGCGTTTATCCGAATGGTAAAAAAGAAATTCAGTCGGCCAGCCGGAAGAGTGCGTTTGAAGAAGACAGCGGCGACAACTAATCTCCTAACACATGGAACACATGTGGAGTCTTCTGTATAACATGGAAAAATTGAAACAAAACAGACTACTGCAAATACAAATCTGATAAAAAGGTATAAGAAGTTCAGCAAATTTTGGGTGATTAATTTGATAGCTTTAAATCCATTCATTGCCTTGTCTTCATTTATCACCCTATTGCAAGTGGTGTACCAATTTCATATTGATGATTCAGTGATAAAAATTTCTAAACGTATCAGCTAACGGACATCATCTCTGGTAATAAAATACAATCTTTACTAACTAACGAGGAAAATGCTCAGCAGCCAGCAAGGAGTTCTGCAAATTTATTCACAGAATTGAAGTCTTCAACGCGCAGCCAGTAGAATCAACAATTTTCTTCATTTGCCTGGCATAATTATTTTTTGCAGTAAGGGTCCACACCATTTGGCTGTTTCAAACTCATCGGAGAAACTTAGCGTAAATAAATTGAGATTAAAGTATAAATTGAAACTAGGGAACGGTCTCACGTGATATTTCGGTCAAGTGAATGTGAATAAAAACTATGTACGTGCTCAGAAATAAATGTGGGAAGTAATATCTCTTATTCTCACTATGTAGGAATTTTGTTTTTGAGGTCACAACCTTACGGGACGATGAGTTGAGGATTTCCGAGTAACTGCACGTTGTAACATCATCCAGTGTGGTAAAAAGTAACTTTCACCTCAAACATGAGAGTAGTTTGGTTTTGTAGTCTCGTTTGGGATGGGCTTTATAATTAATTAATAATTTCTAGGTTTGATCTTAGCTCATGACAGTAAACACCTTCCCACAAAAGGTTAAGTCAAACTAAAATTGTTATAAGGGAGCATGATACTGGAACTATTTCATCAGTGAGCGGGTCCTGCAACGGTGTCTAACTGGCCGTCGAAGACATGTCATGTTGTTTTATTATCTCGATAACTTATAGTTTTTTTTTTAATAAAGGTAATTGGAGGGGAAGGTGTTATAACAGCGACTTACCGGCGGTTAGGGGCAAACCAAGCTGTTCTGTTATTATACAACATGACTTTTTCTTAGCAAAGAGGGGGGTCGGTTAGAGCCAAGTTCACTTCTCCTTTTTCAAGTTATGCTCTTGGTTCTATTTAAAAGAGACAACTGACGCCGGTGGCCAGCCCGATCGAAGCGCACATTCTTATCCATTATTAAACTTTTCATCACATTGTACAAATTATTTTAAAAGAAGTTAAGATACATGGCCTTAACATTTTTCGCAATCTAAATTTTGTCAATGAAAAAAAAATTGCCTTCTATGTAATCTGAGTGTCATTATTAATTGATTTAACAACCCGAACTAACTAAGTCACTCCACGAACATTTTTCTCCTTTCCAACCATCAAAAAACTTTATCACCGTTTTGACTGAACTTCCTTACCTCTCTTAATTTCTGCAGCAGTTTTTTTAAAGAGATAAATATATCTTATTACACGTTTTGGTGTGTAGTATCGCTGAGTATTTTTCCGAGTTTACAAACAACGATTGAAAATACCCAGCGATACTATACACTAAAATGTCTAATAAGTTATTTATTATCCAACGGTCTTTCTGTTCAATTTTCAAAAAGCGGGAAAAGAAAAGCGGATAGTGGAGGGTAGCGCGCAGCCGACTGGTTAAATAGGGTTTTTTTACAGCTCAAAATAACCAACTGTCCAAATAACCGTACAATATCGCAGGATACTTGAAGTCTATTCGCCTGTTATTTGTACTCTACTTTGTGCAGTTGGATAATGATAGCTATTAGCCTCGTCTTCGTAAAAAAAAACTTCCATTCTTCCAGTAATGAATGCAAATCAATATTTTCACGCTTAAGCCTCGTATAGTCGTATTATTAATTGCCAATCTTGTGACTTCCTTTTTATATTTGTTGTCAAAACATTTAGTTGCGGTATAATTTTTTAGTTTTACTTTAATGAAGGGGTGAGTAAAGATTATAAAAATTAATCTGTAGAAAAATGCAGTTCCACCAATGACATTATAGAAGTTAAAACGTCTCTCTCTCTCTCCCTCCTTCAGTTTTGTGCCCAAAAAAATAATTGGATATGTCAGGAAGTTGAACTAAATTATCACCGTTTCAGTCCATGAAATGCTGAAATATGCACGCATTTTGATTGGTCTGTGGTCACGATCTTTTGGAGGCAGACGCATCGATGACCCCACCATTGTTTTCTTTTATTTATTATCAAATCAAACAAGCATGTTGTCGTTGGTCTGTACAGTAACAGATCACAGAGTACGTCAAAATGTGGTAGGACCATCGGTGAAAAACCTTGGTGCTCAGCTGTCTGTTTCTTCAGTGTATCGCGGAAAACTTACTAGCAATGTTATTATCCAAACTGGAGTAAACCAGTGCGAAATTTAAGTCTCGCTCTTTGTCAAAATGCCCCCAAAATTTCCCTTTGTTTTTCATTAAACTATTATGAAAGATTGGAATAACAAACAGCATAAGCTTATATCTATCTTCGCTTTCTCCTACAAGTCATCCAAATTTTCCACATTTAGATACTTAGTCTCGCCTATAGAACGAAATAAACGCCCCCAAGCTCTCCTGAATCTGGATATTCTTTGGTGGCATAGGAAAGTGTGACAAGCGATTTTTAATTATTGCGAATAATAGGAATAATATAACCAGAATTTACACTCCAAACTTGAAATTTATACTTTGACGGCGTCGAAAGACAACGTGGTGTCGAAATTTCGCTCAGAAGGAGAAGAACAACAAAAACAGAGAACTGGGCGTTGAAGCGTCTTTCCTTTAACACGTGCAATCCCAGTGCATTATTGCATAGGGAACAGAGGTTATTTAGGAACAAAAGCATTCATGAAAAGCAAAACGTTCATGAAGATCTGTGGGCCAGGCGCTCAGCATACTCGACTACAAGTAGATATAGATACGATGTATTTGTCCGATAGGTTCACTTTTACTTTACTTGCCTGTCATGAATTAATGCTACTGCAAAGGTCTTTTCAAAACCTTTAAAATGAAATAAAAAGCACAATTATGTTTGCAAAAGCGACATACTAATTCAATTGATCAGCGCTACCTGAAACACGAAGGAACATCGACCGGACTTTGTCGATAAATTGAAGTTTTATAGCCAACAACATCTTGGATTATCGTCAGTGCTTAAGACGCGGCTATGGAGTTGGCTCGCAATTACTTCGTAACATGCAGCCGGCTCATTCCTCCTTATTTATTCCAGTTTTGCAAAGTCTCCTTTCTTAACTCCTGTAATATTATTTACTGCCCAGTCCAGGCATCCATCACTTTCCTGCTCCCACAACACCAACGACTTTCCAATTTTTGTTTTAATAACATTTATCGTTTACACCGTGTATATACAGTTCTGTGTGTTTATCTTAAATGTAGCGCTCATAACGCAAATCAGTTATAGGAAACTTTCGCTATCTTACATTTACCAAATTTGTAGTAAATGTTTCATGTTATGAAAGAGATTACAGCCTTGATTCTTTCCGGACAGCTTCCTGCTCAGGTGATAAAAAGGCATTTTCATTTTCAGTTTCTGTTTTGTCTGTGGCTAAACTTAATATGATAAGACTGTTATTACTGAGTAAATAATCAGTAAAGGGAACAAACGTGGCCCCTAAAATCTTTTGACGGAGTGCTTGTATTTGGACAGGCAACAGGTGAAGCTTGTTAACCAATCAAATTCCAGCAGGACAAACCCTATTCAATGTTAAGTATCAGCAGGGAACATAAAGAGGCTCAAATTAAGGCAGAATCTGCACTTCTTCCAACTGATAACTGACTGACGATAGAAAAAGAAACACTTCGTTCCTTTCACCAGTTCTGTTATGGAGAGCGCCCATGTTTTTTAGAGTGCGTTGCGTTACATAATTATTAAAAATAGAACGAAGAAGTTTCTAGAACATTTAGTCATGATGACTAAGCGAGAACTTTAAGGAGAACCTTCTAGAACCGTGACTCAGCATATTTTTGTTATGATGTAATCATAGTGTAATGTTTCTAAAAATAATAATATTACAGATCTCTAGAACATTCTAGAACTTTTCAGAAAGATATATAAGGAGTCACGCTAGCTTAAAGAAATAGGCCTTTTAGTGAGCTATAACTGCTGTTGCGAAGAGCCCAGAGGAGCGAGAGCCGGACAGAGTTGTTTACTGGAATTGAAAGCCGTGTGGAAGGCTACGTGAGAGAAAGAATTACGGACGTCGACAGTTTGTTAAAGATTTTCAAGAGAACTGTGAATTGTGCGGTAGTGCACTGAGATTTAAGTGATATTATTTGTAAAGGGCTCTAAGTTATAGGGATACTGATTGTATTAGCATTTATATCGCTCCGTAGATAAGTGAAAAAGATAGTTATTGTATTGGTTGTCGATATCGCTTCGTAGTTATTACGTTGGTCAATAAAGTAGTTGAGTTGTACGAGTTGTATCTTTCTGGCGGTTTGGAAAATACCGTAACAGTTCCCAACTGCGAACTCTCAGTTGGGAACTGACAGATCGGAAAAGCTACATTAGACACCCACTTTAATCCGCTGTGACAACAAATTAGCCATGTAAATATATTTTCCAAAACTCTGATCACAAAAAAGTCTTAGCGAAAACCGTGTTACCACGCAATACATGCGAAATAAAAAATGATAATAATTTGAACATTTTTCAGTTATTTTGAAAACTGATAAGTCTTTAGAAAATATCCATAGTGATGGCGAAGGCACTCTGCACGCAACAATAGCGGCATAGAAAAAAGTAAATATATTTTCGGTAATTTGTATAACAAAACTAGGGTACGGTATGCTACCATGCAATCATAAAAATATAGGAAGAAAGATTAGAAAATGAAATTACCAAGATTGACGTAATTTGAAGTTGAAACTGTAAAAATTTGAAAGAAAGATGTCATCAAGGTGTTTTTGTTGAATTTTACATAGCGATCACCATGCTTGAATCGTCACGCGTCGTGGATTAGTAGTAAGAAACGAGTACATACCAAACGAACAACGCTTCATTTTTTTGTTAGAAACGGAGAACGATTCCCTTTGTTGTTAGAAACGAACAACGCTTTTAGAATCGTTACTCATACATATTTCTATTCCGAGCATACGATCGATTTCTGTGTAGTCAAAGTCTTGATGGTATTGTTAGAAATCAATAATGAGTTTCTCAAGCTTACGAAACGTTCGTGAGTAAGAAACGGTTACATACCAAACGAACAACGCTGGATCTTTTTGTTGGCAACGAACAACGTTTCTCTTTGTTGTTAGGAACGAACAACATTTTAAGATTCTTCATGGTGTTGTCGGAAACAAAGAGCGCTTTAGTGATAAAAATTTCTCAACGTTATTGCCTATTAACAGTCTGAAATTCAGATCTTTTAGTATTTGTTTCTTCGGGCGACTTGACTTTTTTTTTCGGGCGACATAGCTAAAATTCCGGGTAACATGAGTCAGGTTTCGGGCGATATGACTTCGGGCGAGATGACTCTCGGGCGACTTGACGGTAAACCATCCTGTCAATGTTGCCTCATCAACGCATCGAAAGTGTCTTGAATCGGGAGATTGTTTAAGGCAGAAGATATTTTAATCTAGAAATATCTACTTTTCTTTCTCAAGATATTACTTTTGGTCATTTTTCATCACTTGCCGCTAGATGACAAACCAGGTTTAAGAGAAGAGGACGACAGGATTGGTTTCGTTCTGTATACAGTCGACTTTTCACTCTTTTAATTACACTTGGAAAAAAACAGAAGAACTGAGGTTCGAGTCCTCACCTGGTTATAATATTATAATATTTCCTTTCTCCCGCCTTCGTGAAAAATGGCTTAAATCTTTTTCCAAATTGGGAGAAGAGGAAAGAAATTTGTTGATGGCCAGTGCCAACAACAACAATTCGTAATTTCAAGTTTTCCACATCTTCGTGGATGAGACGAAGGCGGTAAGAACTGAAACGTGCCACACAAAGCACAGTCCAGTGTGACACTGATGTGAGTTATTATTGAAGTGACCCACGGCAACTTTTATTTTCTTCATACTGATAATTGGGACGCCAACGAGAAGTCTGTCCTCCAATTGAACATAGGTAAGAACTCATCAAAATGAGTGTGATTCATCTTGTTATACAAAGCTATGGTGGAGTATGGCGAGTGTTTATCATCAGGCGCAGAAAAAGTGGAGATCTAAAGTGGAGCAGCGTGAGGAAGTTCATAGGCATTACTACTCAAGCTTTCAAAGCAATCGGTTGGCTGTTCGGTCAAACTTTAAGAGGTTGGCTTGCGGAAGCTCTTGAGTTGGTTACATCACGAACAACCTTTCCTTATAAAAATTACCAAATGAAACCTGTTAATTTTGATGGCATGGTTTTATTATTTATTATCGCGGCTTAATGCGTCTGAAAGTCGTGATGATAAAATTATATTTTATCTGTTTTTATTTCTTTTAACATGAAAAGTAAGACAAGTGCACTGTGTCTGATCAAAGTTTCTCTACTCACCAAACCTCTATGACCTTCGAAATATAAAATGTCATTTTCTCAATGGGCAACTAACTGTGGGTTCGTTTTTTGATCGGAGTCAGTTGAGAAGTGATTTGGCCTCTGAAAAATTCAAGCACTTGAAAGCAAGATTTCTTGGAAACTTCAAATTTACTAATGCAGAGATAAGCATTAAATATAGGGAATTGTGGATCAAATGCATCTATTAATGATGCATGACACAGAAAGGTTATCATGAGGATGTAAAGTATGAGAAAAGTGGGATGATAACTCTGAACAAATTCCGGCTCTATGCTTTTCCTTCTGAAAAACCAGAAGAGTCTTCATTACGGACATAAATGCGATGTTTGTTTTTCCGAACCGATGTTCATCAGAGTTGTAATCCTTTTAAGGTCTTTTAACCCTCCTAATGTAGCTGACTTAAAAATTGATCACGTAGGCATTTTCCTTCGCACGGTTCAACTGTACCTGCAACTTCTGGTCATAAATTTGTTGCTATAAGTTTCTATACAGACCCAAGACTGCACATTAAATGACTATTCCTCGTTCTTTCATCCATTGCTAAGGCAACCAAGCCACCACATATATAGATCTAAGACTAAACACGCAAATCCATTATTCCTCGTTCTTTCATCCTCTGCCGAGTGAAACGAGCCACTAGTAATACTACGAAGGACTTCACGCGTATGTTTAACGCGTAGGTTTATTATTCCTTGTTCTTTCATCCACTGCCCAGCCAAACGAGCCTCTAGGTACAGTCGACTCCCGTTATTGCGGACAATCTCGGGGGGAGATTTTGTGTCCGTAATAGCGGGGTACTAGAGGAAATAAATTATTTGGTCTTTTAAAGTTCACATGGCAACCAGGTGAACAATCAGATATGGTTTGATGCTACTCTGGTTTGCAGATTTAATGAATGTAACCAAAGAAGTTACAATTCATAGACCCAACGTTTCGACACTCCTGTCTAGTGCCTTCATCAGGGTGATCTGAACCTCGCAACAAGAGGTCCTTTTATACGATCACTAATTAGCTGCCTTTTTTCTGACGAGGTTTAAATGGGCGTTAGAAAGTAAGCCGCCACCATCACGATTTAAAGGAGCGTGGGCGGAGTTAATATGCCAAGCTTCCAAACAAAGGCGCTGATGGTAATGCCGATTGGTGGTGATAATTTTAGATTTATCCCACCCAATCGTATAGTAAGTTAGGCATGTGTGCTCCGATAAAGCTGAATTTTCCTTTTTTTGCAAAAGAAAACCGCTTTTTGATGCTCTTTCAAACATGTACTAAGCTGACGTTTGGTCTGTCCGATGTATTCGTTGTCACAGTCGTCTCTTTTACCAATTACTGTGTTCTGTTTTTCATCTGTCAAATGACGACTTCCGTTAATCCCCTTTATAGTAGATAATATTGATGATAAGGTTGCAAATTGATGCCAATGTTGTTTCAGCTTTCGGCTTATTTTATATTTGAAGCTGCAATTAACAGATAAGCATTAAATATAGGGAATTGTGAATCAAATGCTTCTATTAATTATGCATGACACAGAAAGGTTATCATGAGGATGTTAAGTACAAGACAAGTGGTATGACATCTTTGGACAAATTCCGGCTCTATGCTTTTCCTTTGTTCTGAAAAGCAGAGGAGTCTTCATTACAGACATAAATGCGAGGTTTGTTTTTCCGAACCGATGTTAATTAGATTTATAATTCTTTAAGGTCTTTTAACACACCCAATGTAGCTGAGTTTAAAATTGATCACGGTAATGATTAAACCTTGTTTTGATTTATGATGCCAAAATAGTGATGTGAAACCAAATTTTATTCGTTCCATCCATGAGCGATAACTTTTCTTGCATTTGTTGAGATTAAGAGGGCTGTTTAGGGAATTCCTTCCCGCAAGATTAGCCAACTATCATCTCGCTAGCGTAGAGGGGTGGACTTTTTACAGTTGTGAATTTTACTTGAGCTTAAAATGTCTTCTCAAGCGTTGTCTTGTTTCCTATCAGATCCATCATATGTAAATTACAGATGCCCGTGAAGAGTCTGAGATTTAATTGTAAAATCAAAATTCTCTCTCGGATGAGTTATAAGTCACGACTAAACTACGAATGATCTTTGCTGCGATCGACGGTTGACTGTTGGTTGTCTATTGTCAACATCAGAATCTTGGTAGGTCACCACCTATTATTTTATTATTATTTTCAATGAATTTCTTTTTTAAGTCTCTTAAAGCAAAATGTCTGTCGTCTCCGCTAGCGACCAAACGGCTAGAGATCGCAGCTCTATGCATGGTTTGCGCAGTTCTGTCTGTTTTCGTGAGAGTCGTTTTGTTACCTGTGTTGATAAACCTGTGTCATTTCAACGCTGCACGGCCACATCTTATGCTGTTTTAGACCAATTGTTTTGTATCTTTACAATGGCTAGAAGCCCCTCCAGTCTCTTTTCTCATAGCAGAGTAAGCCCAAAGTCCGCGACTCCGAGCAGCGCCTCTGAAACAACTTCCACTAGCTTACCAATGAACTAACCATACAGTTACAAGGGTATCCTGCGCGAATCTCCAACTTAACATGTACACAGATCACGAGGGGGCTTTTAGGTCAGTTTTATTATCATCTACGTAGGCATTATCGCTTGATAGAAGCGCTTTTCCTTCGCACGCCGTTCAACCGTGCTCAACCGTGCTCAACCGTGCTAGCTCGTACAGAGTACAATATTGCCACCCTCTACCAACGGCGCCAATTGCTGACGGAGCGCCTATTCAGTGAGATCAAAGACAACACCTGCCACAAATTACACGGCCTTTCGCCGTCATGTAATCTTAGTACCGTAGCCTTAAGGAGAAAGCGCGCTTTTAACGTACATATTGCAGAACAAGCAGGCTGAAGAATAGTTTTATCATGTACAACGCGGCTATTTCTTAAATTTCACTACGTACAATATATATAATGATATATATCAATAGTCAGACATAGTTTAATTTGATGCTACTCTGGTTTGCAGATTTAATGTATGTAACCGAAGAAGTTACAATTCATAGACCCAACGTTTCGACACTACTGTCTAGTGCCTTCATCAGGGGTGATCTAAACGCTGCAACAAGAGGTCTTTTTATAACTGCCAAAAACCAGTTACAAATAGTAACGCTCTTGATAAAAGGGAACCAGCGACTGGTTTTGCTGTTATTCGTTACATATAGGGTGTTACTGAACCCATCAAGAGAATTTTGAATAGCCACAACGTTAAAGTTGCTTAAAAACCTTTTCAGACTTTGGGGCATATTTTCGCCAAACCTAAGGATCCTGTCACGAAAGAACAACGAACCGACGCCATTTATTCTATTCCTTGCAATGACTGTGACATCGCACCTGGTTGCCGTATTAACTTTAATATATATATCAATAGTATTTTCTATCTTCCGTTCATGAATTTTAATATGCATATGTAGTATTTATTAGCCTTTTTTTATTTAGTTTTTTGTTCTTTTTTGTATTTAGTATTAATTAAATATTTGTACAGTCTGTAATCCAACCTTTTGGTTGCAATGGATTTTTAACAAAGCTATCTTCTATCTTTTACCTGTACATGCGTCTTTTTCATTTCCGGATTGTTCAGCCATCATGTCACATGAGATAAGCGTCATTTCATTTATCGAGCTCTGGTGATTATCACACAGTATTTTCAAAACTTAAACCTCTACCCATCTGTGCTCATTTTGCTAGCATTTTAAACTGAACAATGTCACTGACGATAGCTGAAATATAGTTTAGTTTCTCAGCCGGATTTTCTTGTTTACTTCCTAAATTAGCCTGCAGAAATTGTAGCAATTCTGCAACCACTCATTCATTGCGTGTAGCAGAAATTCTGCAACCACTCATTCACCAGGTGTCGCAGAAGTTCTGCGACCACTCATACACTAGATGTTGCAGAAATTCTGCAACAACTCATTCAGTGGGTGTCGCAAAAATTATGCAACCACTCATTCACAAGGGGTATCGCAGAAATTCTGCGAGCACTCATACACTAAACGTCACAGAAGCAATGTGGCCAACTTATACAGCTGGATGTTGCAGAAATTCTGCATCCTCTCATTCACTAGATGTTGCAGAAATTCACTCATGTATACAGGAATATAACAGTCTTTCTCCAACCAGTCAATAACAGATGCCACAAATATTCTGTCAATTAACTTTCAACAGAAATTATGTACCTAAAATAGCACATGACTTAATGCCACATGATAAAATTCGAATATTAAAATGTTAAAAAAGTAAGCAATACAACAGACAGTTTGAGTCACATCACTTTATTTTATGATCAGATACAAAAACTGAATGAAAAATATCATTAATTTAATAAAATTGAAGTTTGTTATACAGCAAATAAGCAATCTACTACAGCCAAAATATATTAACTCGTCACAATTTCAGTCCTTTGACCTATTTTAAAAGATTTGTATGTGATAAATAGAGCAAATATATCATTTAAATCTTGTATTGTCTTGCGAAAGACCACAGGGAAATTAATGCTCAACCTTCTAATGAGAACTTTAAACCGTTCACTATTCAGAGGAAAACTAAATTAACAGTATCACAGATTTTAATTAATATCTTCACCAATGTTTACAGTAGGTAATTATGCCACATGTGTATCTCAATTAAAGGGCAAAAACAACCTTGTAGGAAAAACAATCCCCTCTCTCTGTCAGCTGCAACTGTTTCTAGGATAAGAAAAATCAAACTGTGCAATGTTACCTAATAAGTCACAAACCAGTGAAAAGGATAATGTACTGCAGACCCACTCCACAAAGCCGTTGTGAGGGCGCCTTCTGGTTTTGGCTGGGTACTGCATTGAAAACAAAGACGGATTTCCAGAAATCTGAAATAATTCACTAATTTTTACCGAAGTGTAATTCAACCGAAGTGAATTATGCATCGTATCAATTTTCGCAACAGCAAAATTGGTCTAAAACGTGCTGTTATCAAATGTTTGTGGGTTTTACATCTATGGGCGGCCGTCACCACCAAAAATACATGGATGTCGAATAGATCAGCAAATACAAAGCTGGTCTAAGGATCTGCTGCAGGATAGCATAGCTAATAAAGGAATGGCATGGCCAAATTATAGACGGTTTAGTTTTCGTTCACGAAACAGAACACCCTTAACATGAATAGTTTAGCCAAGTGATGAACAGTCTAGTTACCTATGTCGAGTTGGAACATGAAATTGTGAAATGGACTAGCTCAATTGCGAATAGTTTAGCACTCATTTGCAATACAGTACACAAATGCTGCAGCGTTGCGTCAAATACCTCAACGTAATGTCGAATGGTACAGTGTACAAACATACGGTGTAGCGTTGAGTCATTCGGAAATGGCTTAGCGCAATGTCGAATAGCACAGTGCACATACCAAACGGTGTAGCGTTGCTTGAAATGACTCAGGGTAATGTCGAATAGCACAGCGTACGCACAAACGGTGTAGCGTTGCGTGAAATGGCTCAGCGTAATGTTGAATGGTACAGCGTACATACAAACAGTGTAGCGTTGCGTGAAATGGCTCAGCGTAATGTCGAGTGGTACAGCGTACACACAAACGGTATAGCGTAACGTCGAATAGCTTTGCAGAACATCAGACGCTCTAGCTCAACATTAAACTGCTTAGCATTACATGAAATATTTCGCTGTTGTGGCGGATCGTCGAGCTTGCTCGTGGCGTGACGTGAGGGCTATCTCGCCGAAACCACCAAAAATACCAACCCCAAATGGAACAGCGATCTACTGGAGGGCATGACGTCATCGAATGTAGAGATTGGCGCCAAACCACCACATGGTATAGTCGCTGTGTTGAAGAGTCTTCACTTCGCCTTGCAGTAAAGCAGAGTCAATTCGTAACTTTTCGGTAAGTTTGTCCTCTTTTTCCCTGCTGGTACTACATTTATTCGTAGTCGTTCATGAAAGCGTTAATTGAAATAGCAACAAGATTTAATTCTACCATGGTTTGCCGGCCTCCCGGTTTACCACAGTTTGCACGCTTCGGTTAGCCTGAATATTTATAGTATTACGTAATATTATGACGTGCATCAAATGTCGCTTGTCGAGCTCTCTTCTCTTTTCTGACTCGCACTTACTTTTCAATGAGAGTTTAAATTCAGCGGCTCTTTCAAAATTACAGGAGTAGGTGAGAAGTTGGATTTTGTGTATGCCTTTGTGTGCAGAGTTGGACGCCATGGTAAGAAAACTGATATCCTTGGTCTGTTTTGACATTTTTCAATCGAAGTGATATCAAAGTGCATTAATTGGTGTGCCAAAAATAGTATTTGCAATTAAAGCATTCCGATGTCACTTTGATTGAAAAATGTCAAAACAAATCAAGAATATCAGTTTTGACATTTTTCAATCAAAGTGATATCGGAATGCTTTAATTGGTGTGCCGAAAGTAGTGTTTGCAATTAAAGCACCGACGCGTGCTAACTGTCATAAACCGACATTACGCTGAGCCATTTTACGCAACGCCACTCTGTTTGTATGTACGCTGTACCATTCGACATTACCCTGAGCCATTTCAAGCAAGCTAGACCGTTTGGTATGGGCACTGTGCTATTCGACGTTGCGCTAAGCCATTTCACACAACGCTACACTGTATGTGTGTACACTGTACCATTCGATATTACGCTGAGCCATTTGACGCAACGCTACACCGTTTGCGTACTTTATTGCAAATGAGTGCTAAGCTATTCGCAATTGAGCTAGTCCATTTCACAATTTCACGTTCCAACTCGACATAAACAACTAGACCGTTTATCATTTGGTTAAAATATTCATGTTTAGGGTGTTCTGTCTCGTGAAGGAAAACTAAGCCGTCTATAATTTGGCCATGCCATTCCTTTATTAGCTATGCTATCCTGCAGCCAATCATTAGACCAGCTTTCTATTTGCTGATCTATTCGACATCCTTGTATTTTTGGTGGTGACGGCCGCCCATAGGCGTCATACCGTGCAGAATTTCTGCAGCACTGGACATCAAGGCGTGCAGAATTCTTGCAGCACTGGACGTCAAGGCGTGCAGTATTTCTGCAGCACTGGACGTCAAGGCGTGCAGAATTTCTGCAGCACTGGACGTCAAGGCGTGCAGTATTTCTGCAACACTGGACGTCAAGGCGTGCAGAATTTCTGCAGCACTGGACGCCGAACCTTGCATAATTTCTGCATCATTGGACGCCATACCATGCAGAATTTCTGCAGTACTGGACGTTAAGGCGTGCAGAATTTTTGCACGCTTGGGCCGTCAAACTTTGCAGAATTTCTGCAGCATTTAACGTCGTACCTTGCAGAATTTCTGCAGCACTGAGACGCCACACCATGCAGAATTTCTGCAGCATTGGACGTCAAACCATGCACAATTTCTGAATTATACAGTTCGTGATACCATGTCAAATGAAAATGAAAAAAACCGCTTAAACATATTAAGGGTTAAAATCAAAGACTTTATTGTTCCATTCTTAAACGTGCAGAGCATCATGTGCACTTTGACCAGATTTAACAACAAGCGCAATAAAAAATATTTGTATAAGTAAAATGCACCTACTTTTAGCTTTCCGTTGAATTATACAAAATGTCATGTGCTCTTTTGAAGCAACACATTTTCTTAATCCGTAAAAACTAAAGCATTTTGCATTTATTACATAGGAGAAATTTCCGTTTTTTTTTTGCCTAAATAGTGCTGCTTTGAAGCCAGCAATTCACTTTGTCTGAAAAAAGCACGATATTTTGCGGAATCGATATGAAAAATATGCCTAAAAGGTCCGTTTTTCACGGAAAATGCTATTTTGGAAAACACAAAATAGTTTGGAAAGCGTTAAATGCTACACTCTACATTCTGCCGCTCTAACTACGGAGACTTGCAATATTTCGCCTTGGCTAAGCTGAGCTGGTGCCTATGCTCCAAGTTTATTCCAACACTCATTCACGAGTTTTAGCGGTGAAGGGATAAATTGGCGCAATACAAAAAAAACAAAACAAAATTTAAACAAGGCTTGTTTAAATTTAAATGGTGAAACAGAGAATTAACTATGAAGTGTAAATTAAAGTGCTATTTAAACCCATGAATAACCCACAGGGCGTTAGCCCTAATAAAGGGAAACAGGGAACCACACGAGGCAAAGAAAAAATCTTTTGACCTCGGTGGGAATCGAACCCACGACCTCCGGATTAGATCTACCGTTACTCTGCCGACTGAGCTACGAGGTCGCACAGAGAAAGTCGGGGACGATTTAGGATGGTAAATCGCGGCGAAGAGAAAGTAAGGGTACATATGAATGTTGTGCCGCGTAGCACTGGGAACACAAATGGTGAAACAGAGAATTAACTAACTTGTTTAAATTTAATGTCTCTTGTAAGATAGATTATTCTGCATCTGAACGAAAGAGTGTTAATTCAGGATTTTTTTTATTGAATTAGCTTTCGTTCTCACCAAGTTTTCTCTTTTGCACCTGAGCAAAAACAGAGAAACTTTCCATACGTTTTTGTCTTCAAAAAAGCTAAAGATAAATAATTGGGTGGTCTTAATTGTTCAGTGTCAAATTATTTCGCAAATGTTGGTTTTGAAGATGATTTTTCAAAAAAGCATTTCCTATACTTAAATTATTGTATAGCGCCGAGCAAAAACTTTATTTTGGCCGCTTCTTTTTATATCAGTGCGACATGACCTTAAAGAAAACTGAAAAAAGAGCCTCTGTTCCTAAACTTAAATATTTAGGAAATGTAAAGCTGCAAAGCGTCGCGTCAAAGCGCTATACCTAACCCCTGTCAATTCACCATCCATCAAATAATTGAACTATTTTATCAACAGTTATGCTGATAGAGACTCTTGAGGAAATGTACTGCACCTTGAAACATGAAGGCCAAAGTTGACTACAGATTAAACAAGTATTTACTTAGGCACTGTCTTGAGGGGCGTTAAACTACCGCGTTTTATCGAACGACAAAATCGACAAATCGATGTCGGATAACCATTAATGAAAATAAATATGGCACAAAGATAATTTTATATGAATTTATAGTTTTGGTTCTGACGCGAATTTTACTCCTGTGGTTGCTTCGCTTTAAGCATATATTATTTTGAAAATAAAGTTAATTCATCGTCCGCTATTTCAGCTTGACAGCGCGCGTTGCGGAGCCGTCTCATTATTTCATAGTCATGGACCTGCCAAAACTACGTGAGATAATTTGCATGCAATTAAACTACGATAGGAAGGCTATGAGGAAAAACAAAATTGATCTGAAGGTGACGGTTCCATAACGGAATTTTGACATTAAAGTGATCCGAAATGTGACGTACGCTTTCTTATGATTGTGGTGGCCATGAAAACACACTGTTGGGAAACAAATTTATGAGGAATTTGTCTCCACTTTCTGTTTGCTGTTACGGTCAACCATCTAAGAATTTTAAATAACAAGCCCTACGTTACAAGACGCCATTGACTTAAAGTTAAATTATCATTTTTTTTTAATCAAACTTAATTGCGTGTTATTTGTACAGTGCATTATTTTTTGTCGAATTAATAGGAATGGACTGTAATATATTATAGGAATGGACTGTAAATGAAATGACATGTCCTAATTCGATGGCAAATGAATAATTATCCCTAGATTAAATACATTATGGATAATATTCATAAAAAATACTATGCCTCTACTTAACCCAACACACATCGACCATTAAGAAGCTATTTGGCTTGCTTCGAAGCCAAATAGCTTCTTAACCTCTAATTAGTTTTTTTGTGACTTTCAAAGCGGAAGACGTAAGCCCGTGTTGTATGTGCTTTGAGAATTAATATGAGGCATGTTGGATTTGAGATCCATTTGAGAACTCCCACATGCAAACATTTATGTTCGATATTCCTGTCCGACTGTCAAGAAGAGATGCAATCGAGACCCGCATTAATATTCATAGAAAATCATTTTGAAATGTTTAAAAAGAGAAGTGTTCAAGATTAAGCTCTCGGGCCACTAGAATTAGCACGCGGCTAACAAATTGTGAAATTAAAGAGAACTTGCTCCTTTCTTTAAAAAAAAACTGTATTAAATGCATAGCATAAAACGAAAAAAAAAAAACGCAAAAACAAAAGCAAAACAAAAAAATTTCGTCATGGGTGTAGATTCACTCTTCGTAGTGATCTACAGTCGGAGTTAAAGCAATGAATTTTCAGAATATCATGTTTTCCAGAAATTTCCATGATTCTGAAATTCACAGTTAAAACTGAAAGATGACACGGAATGATTTATGCCATTGTACTTCACCAGAAAAAAATACGTTTTTCACGATATAACCTATTTAGCTGGTAGGAACAAAAAAATTATTAAACACTTATTTGATCCTGTCAATAAAAAAAAGTTTCGATGACTATCATGGCTCTCTTTTTTCAATTTTGACCCTTGTAATCCACAACAAGGCAATTCGTATGTGAGCTCCTTCGAAATGACGTTTGGCTTCCCTTCTTCCTCGATTCCTAAAACGCATCTAACCGTTGCACAAGGCCCCTAGATAAGAGATAACAATATATAATCAAGTTCAAAATATTTGTAAATGAAACGATTTTTTTGTTTCAATCTCGCTTCTGAGTCTCATCTCATTTCGATTTCCTTCCTTCCATAACAGACAAAAATATTACATTCAGATTCGCTATGGTAACAGACGAGGCCAAAGTGATTTTGACCGTGATCTACGTGGTAACAATGGTCGTTGCCTTTGCTGGCAACACGCTTCTGATCTACTTCGTGTGGAAGAAACCGGAAGTGCGATCAATGACCAGCTCCATGTTCGTCAACATGGCGGTGGCTGATTTGTTACTTACGCTAGTTGTAATGCCTTTCTCCGTTATTCACCTACACAATGGCGGCAAATGGCTTATAGTTCATGATCTGGCTGGGGAAATAACATGCAGAGGCTTTTACTATGTTGCAATGGTCACTGCGGCTTCTTCGATACTGTGCCTGGCGTTCATGGCTTACGACAGATACACGGCGATTCTTCACCCTTTCCGCCCCCTTCAATGTATTCGTAAGGCAAAGTACGCTGCACCTATCATCTGGATTCTCTCGATGCTATTAATGTCTATAATTCTTGTTATTTCGGATTTTGATCCGTTGGAGGACTTTTGCGGTTTCAACTTTGACATCTTGGGAAAAGAAAGCACCACAATTCGTGGCGGAATTTTCGTTTACTTGTTTGTAGTCCAATATTTTTTGCCACTAAGTGTCACATCCATCCTGTACGCTAAAACCGCTCACAAATTGTGGTTTCGTCAAGTTCCTGGGAATTATTTGTCACAAAATCAGAGGCAACAGGAAATCGCCAAGAGAAAAGTGGTCAGAATGCTTGTCATCGTTGTCGCTGTATTTGCTGTATGTTGGCTACCCACGCAATTCTTTCAGCTGTATCAGGTGATCAAAGAAACGCAGCCATTGCCTCCCTTTGCTATGTACCTCTGCTACTGGTTGGGTCATGGCAACAGTGCCATAAACCCATGGTTGTACATCTCCTTGAGCTCAAGGCTCCGCCTGGCGTTTATTCGAATGGTAAAAAAGAAATTCAGTCGGCCAGCCGGAAGAGTGCGTTTGAAGAAGACAGCGGCGACAACTAATCTCCTAACACACGGAACACAAGTGGAGTCTTCTGTATAACATGGAAAAATTGAAATTAAACTCACTACTGCAAAAACAAATGTGATAAAAAAGGTATACGAAACTCAGAAAATTTTGGGTGATTAATTTGATAGCTTTAAACCATTCATTGCCTTGTCTTCATTTATCACCCTATTGCAATTGGCGTACCCATTTCATAATGATGATCAGTGATAAAAATGTCTTAACGTATCAGCTAACGGATATCATCTCTGGTAATAAAATACAATGTTTGCTAACTAACGAGGAAAATGCTCAGCAGCCAGCAGGGAGTTCTGCAAATTTATTCACAGAATTGAAGGCTTCACTACGCAGCCAGTAGAGTCAACAATTTTCTCCATTTGCATGGCATAATTTTTTTTTGCAGTAAGGGTCCACACCATTTAACTGTTTCAAACTCATCGGAAAAACTTAGCGTAAATAAATTGAGATTAAAGTGTAAACTGAAGTAGGGAACAATCTCACGTGATATTTCGGTCAAGTGAATGCGAATAAAAATAATATACGTGCTCAGAAATAAATGTGGGAAGTAATATCTCTTATTCTCACTTTGAAGGAATTTTGTTTTTGAGGTCACAACCTTACGGGATTATAAGTTGAGGATTTCCGAGTAACTGCACGTTGCAACATCATCCAGTGTGGTAAAAAGTAACTTTCACCTCAAACATAGAAAGTAGTTTGGTTTTGTAGTCTCGTTTGGGATGGGCTTTTACATACAAATCGCAAATAATTTCTAGGTTTGATGTTAGCTCATGACAATAAACACCTTCCCACAAAAGGTTAAGTTAAACTAAAATTGTTATAAGGGAGCATGATACTGGAGCTATTTTATCAGTTGGCGGGTCCTGCAACGGTGTCTTACTGGCCGTTGAAGACATGTCATGTTGTTCTATCATCTCGATAACTTATAGTTTTTTTTTTTAATAAAGGTAATTGGAGGGGAAGGTGTTATAACAGCGACTTACCGGCGGTTAGGGGCAAACCAAACTGTTCTGTTATTATACAATATGACTTTTTCTTGGCAAAGAGAGGGGTCGGTTAGAGCCAAGTTCGCTTCTCCTTTTTCAAGTTATACTCTTGGTTCTATTTAAAAGAGATAACTGACGCCAGTGGCCAGCCCGAGAACTGGGAAAAAGGATTGAGAGATCGAAGCGCACATTCTTATCCATTATTAAACTTTTCATAACATTGTACAAATTAGTTTTGTTTTAATGAAGGGGTGAGTAAAGATTATAAAAATTAATCTGTAAAAAAATACAGTTCCACCAATGACATTAAAGAAGTTAAAACGTCTCTCTCTCTCCCTCCTTCAGTTTTGTGCCCAAAAAAGTAATTGGATATGTCAGGAAGTTGAACTAAATTATCACCGTTTCAGTCCATGAAATGCTGAAATATGCACGCATTTTGATTGGTCTGTGGTCACGATCTTTTGGAGGCAGACGCATTGATGACCCCACCATTGTTTTCTTTTATTTATTATCAAATCAAACAAGCATGTTGTCGTTGGTCTCTACAGTAACAGATCACAGAGGACGTCAAAATGTGGTTGGACCATCGGTGAAAAACCTCGGTGCTCAGCTGTCTGTTTCTTCAGCGTATCGCGGAAAACTTACTAGCGATGTTATTATCGAAACTGGAGTAAACCAGTGCGAAATTTAAGTCTCGCTCTTTGTCAAAATGCCCCCAAATTTTCCTTTGTTTTTCATTTAACTATTGCTATCATGAAAGATTGGAATAACAAACAGCATAAGCTTATATCTATCTTCGCTTTCTCCTACAGGTCATCCAAATTTTCCACATTTAGACACTTAGTCTCGCCTATAGAACGAAATAAACGCCCCCAAGCTCTCCTGAATCTGAATATCCTTTGGTGGCATAGGAAAGTGTGACAAGTGGTTGTTTTTAATTATTGCGAATAATAGGAATAATATAACCAGAATTTACACTCCAAACTTGAAATTTATACTTTGACGGCGTCGAAAGACAACGTGGTGTCGAAATTTCGCTCAGAAGGAGAAGAACAACAACAAAAGAGAACTGGGCGTTGAAGCGTCCTTCCTTTAACACATGCAATCCCAGTGCATTATTGCATAGGGAACAGGGGTTATTTACGAACAAAAGCATTCATGAAAAGCAAAACGTTCATGAAGATCTGTGGGCCAGGCGTTCAGCATACTCGACTACAAGTAGATATAGATACGATGTATTTGTCCGATAGGTTCACTTTTACTTTACTTGCCTGTCATGAATTAATGCTACTGCAAAGGTCTTTTCAAAACCGTTAAAATGAAATAAAAAGCACAATTATGTTTGCAAAAGCGGCATACTAATTCAATTGATCAGCGCTACCTGAAACACGAAGGGACATCGACTGGACTTTGTCGGAAATTGAAGTTTTATAGCCAACAACATCTTGGATGATTATCGTCAGTGCTTAAGACGCGACTATGGAGTTGGCTCGCAATTACTTCGTAACATGCAGCCGGCTCATTCCTCCTTATTTATTCCAGTTTTGCAAAGTCTCTTTTCTTTACTTGATCTGTGATATTATTTACTGCCCAGTCCAGGCATCCATCACTTTCCTGCTCTCACAACACCAACGACTTTTCGATTTTTGTTTAAATTACATTTATCGTTTACACCGTGTATATACAGTTCTGTGTGTTTATCTTAAATGTAGCGCTCATAACGCAAATCAGTTATAGGAAACTTTCGCTATCTTACATTTACCAAATTTGTAGTAAATGTTTCATGTTATGAAAGAGATTACAGCCTTGATTCTTTCCGGACAGCTTCCTGCTCAGGTGATAAAAAGGCATTTTCATTTTCAGTTTCTGTTTTGTCTGTGGCTAAACTTAATATGATAAGACTGTTATTACTGAGTAAATAATCAGTAAAGGGAACAAACGTGGCCCCTAAAATCTTTTGACGGAGTGCTTGTATTTGGACAGGCAACAGGTGAAGCTTGTTAACCAATCAAATTCCAGCAGGACAAACCCTATTCAATGTTAAGTATCAGCCGGGAACATAAAGAGGCTCAAATTAAGGCAGAATCTGCACCTCTTCCAGTTGATAACTGATTGACGATAGAAAAAGAAACACTCCGTTCCTTTCATCAGTTCCCAACTGCGAACTCTCTGGGTAAAGTGGCAGGGGAATCTCCAAGTTGCCAGTCTGGACTTTAAAATAATAACGTAACCTCCGAATTGTGACGATAGGTCTTTCGCACTAACTAGACTTTTGCGGGGAACGCAACAACAACGGGGGAAAATAGCTCGGTAGAGACCACTTGCCGTGGGAACGGAAACTCGGGACGGTTTCCTGATACACAGAGACCTGCTTCAAGCGAACTTGCCTCGGACGTCAAGGATTAGAGGGCGTTTGGTTCCACAGTAACTTTATTGCGTTCGACGTTACACGGTGGTTCGTTGCTATGCGATTTCCTCCCATAGCGTCCCTCTCGTCACGTGATCCAACAGGCCTTTGTTGTTTTCGCGTTCGATGGCTCAGTAGCGGTGGAGATATTGAAATTCGCTTCTCGGCAATACAATAAACAATATGAATACATTTGCATCTTACACAGTTGTCCAACATTCCAGTTATGGCTTTCTAATAATAAAGCTTGCATACGCTGCCGTTTGGTAACGAAAAGCGAGTTTTACTCAGTCCCCTTCTGAGACAAATTCCTGGTTTAAACGCTAGCTAAAAAGGTCAAAATCGTTACTTTCAGGGGTAGGTATATTCTTCCCATACTAAAGTATCTTTTTGATTTCGGAACCCCCCCATAGGATTGTGTTTTCGAGGTGAAATCGTTTAAGAATGTGAATTTGGCGCGTTGTGAGGGGGAAATCCATCCTGGGTAATTTTCTATTCTCGTTGTATCCTACCTATCACAAATAAAAAAGCTTTATCGTTATATGTAGACTCCGTTTGTTTGTATTTTCAATCGTGGAAACCGTAAATTTGTACCTTTTAAACCCCGATTTTATCGAGCGCTCGATGCTTCTTGCTGGCAGCCATATTGGATTCTCTACAGATCGCCAATCATTGTGTGTAATTACGGCAGTAAAAAGACCATTCGAGGAAGAATCTTCTTATGGCCAGCAATTTTTCAGGGGATAAACGGGACGATAGGTAAGCAAAGCAATTCTGAACGTCGAATTCGCGTTTGTGTGGTTATATTGAATAATTTAAATTTCTTGCTCACTTTGCAGTCGAAAACCTCTGTGCGGAAAAAGCAGAAAATGCAGTAAGCCTAATTCTCACCAAGGACGCTGTGATTCTAGTAGAACTTTTCACGCATTCTGGAAGAGTTCATCTTCACATGTAGCTTTGAAAAGAAAAGGAGAGTTACAAGAACAAAACAAAAGGTTATCACAGGACATTGAAGCGAAAAAGGCTCGGCTGGATGAATATGGTAATATTATAACTTTGAGTGTTTTCTAAACGTGCAAAAGATTTCATTTTTACCGCCATGCTACTCTGAAGTTCGAACGGAAAATTAAGTTATGCATGTACAACATTCTGTTCCTTTAGTATTTTATTTACATGTGATTGCAAAAAATGTTGAGATCTAATTTCTCTGTTTTTTTTGTTTTTTTTTAAGAGGGACAAATACAAACTTCTGTTGCTCAGAAAGATGCAGTAGAAGAAGAGCTACAAAGCCTTCAAAAGAGTGTGGAAGAAAAGGAAGATCAAGTAAAGCAACAAGAGGAAAAAGTAACACAATTAAATGAGCAATATCACAAATTTCAATCTCTGCTTGAACAAAAAGGCTTTTCAGTAGCTAGGAGGAAAAATGCCAGTATAACTTATGATATGATTACAAATGTCAATTCCAGCACTAAGTACAGACGAAGACAGGAGACAAAAAATGTATTAGAATTTATTCATGGGGGAAAGGAAGGGTCAATATATGGGGCTTGGGATTATATTTCATCTACTGCTGACAATCAAACCATGGACACACTGATTTCTGGACTTAAACGAGGGAAATATCTCCAGGGTCTGTTTGACAAGACAATGAAAGGGTATCAAAATTCCGATGAGGCTTTGAAACAAGCTGTTTTTATGAAGTACCAGAACTTTCTGTCTCGCAGAAAGTATGCCCTTGTCTGCAAAACTCAGTCTTCAGTTTTTGATCCAAACTCTGATCTATGGGTACCCCGTAACATAAAATGTTTAGGTTTGGACTTAAGGGTGCCAAATATAGCTATTTCTGACAAACGGGTGGAGAATTTTGTGAGAAGTCTTGACATTGGTCATGTTAATCAAATTCCCAATGCACCGGGTGTTTCCAGAACAATAACTGGGTTGGTTTTTATGATAATTGATCTGCACCTTAGACTTCCCTATTTATTCCGTAAGCTAATTTGGTTTAATGACAACATAAATCATTTCATCATGCAATTTTCTGATGACGGGGCCCCTGAGTCAAGTCAGCTAACCATGTCAATTGGCAGCCTAACATCATGGAATTTTGGGGACAGGGTGAGAAGCAGGGATTTCCAGTACATTTTACATTGTGTCAGTCGGGGGGAGAAAGATGAGGTGTTACAAAGTATCTGGAAGCAACACACTGATGAAATGGAAATGTTAGAGGGTAATATGTTTGTTGTTTCTAACAAGCAGTGTACTGTAGAGTTTCAGCCCAGTGCTGATATGAGCTGGCAAAGCTGGGCTAACAATGAGTTAAATCAAGCTGCCACTTACCCATCTCCTTATGCTAACGTAAGCAAAGGAAATATGTGTACTATGGGTGCCACTATTGGGATGGGGGAGGAAGATTTATTCAAACCTTATACTCTGGAGGTCAGAAATTCCCATGTTAAGAGGGTAAATGAGTTTATGATTTCCCTGCCATCTTCCCTGAATGAAAAAAATCGCCACTCTAGAAAACTACAGTTCATGGCAGAGAATGGGATTCGCCAGTTAGGCACCCCCCGAATTGGAATTTTTGCAGAGTGGCAGCGCCCAGAGCCTATCCACTGTGAAATTAATGCATGGCAACATGTGTTAAATATCATATACAGGGTAGCAGCACAAAGAGGTGTTTTTACCAAATTTATTGATATATTAAGTGCCTCGGCTGTAGAAAGGAGAGCTGATCAAGGAAATGGTGATGGGAATAGAAAATCACAAGTTTATGTTCCACATAATGATGGTGCTGGAGAACGATCTACTAGGGTTGATTTTGTTAATGTCTCTAACCAAAAGTTTGTATGTGACCTGGACAATGCACTGTCAAGTAACCATAAGGAAGATTTTGGTGAACTTGGTTGTGGGTTGGGGTATTTAGCTTCTGTGACTAAGGATCACTATAATGATGAGGCTCAGAGGCACAAGAAGCTTCCAGTGCGGTTGATAGGAGACCAGGCCATTGCTTTGGCAAACTTTTCTTTTAGGCTCATTGATGCCCTTAAAGTCTTAGATGAATCCCTAGCCCAGAAACTAGAAAGATTAGCATTAGGAAAAATTGCACAATTCCTTAGGAATGCTGGGGCTCTTTTTAACAAAATTGAAGTTAGCCCTTCCTACCTTGGTGAGCTCACAGAATTTTGTACACTTTATTTTAATTTATATGCATTATTTTTTTCATCAGATGTTAATGTAACTGTGTGGACAGTAGGGTATGCCATACCATATCATGCAACTAAACTGTATGAAAGTTACAAAGTGGGTTATGGTATAATATCATTACAGGCAAAAGAGGCTAAACATTCAGGGGTTAAAAATGACTTGGATTTGACAAACAGATCCAATAAAACAACTGAAAAAGGGAAATGGTGGCAAGTCATGAGAGCTAATTATGTAAGAGCATTTTATTTGCCAGAACATCAACCAATGCCAAGTTCTTATACTTCTCATTTTAAGTCTCGGCTTCCTTCTCAGCTAAATTCAAGCAACTTTTGCAATTGTGGAAGAGAAAAGGAAATTAATGATTATATATGTGAGGTATGTGTAGATGCCAGGGTGACTGTCCAGTGTGCAGAGGGACAGCAACTAATACCTGAAGTACTTTCATCATTAAAACCAGTCCTATGCTCTGTATGTAATGAGAGATTTCCTGATACTGTAACATACGAGGCTCATAAAAGTGTTCACTTATGCAGCAAACAGCCTGTTAGTCCAGCTACCATTAGCCGTAATCTAAACCCTAGAAATATGAAAGTAAGTGACCTAAAAATGGAGTTGCAAAGTAGGCAATTAAGCACTAGTGGAAACAAAGATGTTCTTATTAGACGCCTTGAGGGTACATTAGCAAGTGAGACTATATAGAATAAGACTTTTCACTGTCAATGTATCACCAGAAAGCTCCATAATCATATTTTATTACCATTTATAAAGTTTACATAAGTTTATTTTTTAACCAGGTAAATTTAACTGCAATGTCACCTAAGATTATTTATCATTGAAGTTGTAATAAAATTTAAAATAATATATTTTACACACCAGATGGAAAGCTAAATATATTTACAGGAAATACAGTGTCTAGAAAATTTCAACATGAGACCATGTTGACACAGACGTGTAACTAATGTATGTTTGAAAAAAAAGCTACAAACTCGTGTTTCTTTGATCAACACTAATCTCACAATATTAATTAATATTACCTTGTTTATTCATGAGACTTTGTAAGCTTTTGTCGAAAACAAAATCCTCTGCCGTGTACCGTTGAATATAAAATGTCACCATAGCCTTCTGACTTTTGAGGTTGTATTCAACAACAAAAGGAGTGTTTTTAGATACAACAACGGCTGACCTGCCTTTGTAAACAGACAACAGCTTTCCCTTTGATTTCGGTTGTTGACTGAAATGTCTTTTTCTAAGAACATCCTGGCCTTCGAATCTCGCCGGCGAAAACACTTTCTCCACTGCTTGTATACAAGATAGTGTCGAAGTAATTTTTGATTTTCTTTCATTAAATTTCACTTCTCCACTATAGCCCCTGAACAAAACTGTTATGTGACGAAATATCTGCCACGGAATGAAGATGACAACTGGGCCTACCAATGATGTTGCTTTTGAGCGACTTAGTTTCGAAGCAATCTGCTCTCCAATTTCTAAAAGGTAGCCATCCACCAGTGGACCACAAAGCTCAAGTTTGTTGCCGCAAACCTCTTCCAGTCCGCTATTCAGCTTCCCCATACCATAGTTTGGTCGTCTTTTTGCTCGCCTGACCGCCTTCATCCACTCCCGCTCAAAAGAAAACTTCAGCTCCAGTTCACTTGCGTTCCAAAATGTT